>NC_081134.1:30427835-30749839 GCF_958295425.1 Solea solea | reverse complement strand
TTCAACCTGACGGTCTTGGGTTTGATCCCCGGCTCTACTTAGTGTCCTTGGGCAAGGCGCTTAACCCCAGGATATGAATGGGTTTTTACAAGTGTGATGGATAGACATAGATGCACTGTATGAGCGTGTGAGTGCGTGAGTGGGTGAGTGTAAAGCAGCTTTGAGTGGATGGGGTCAACGGTGGATCAGTGGGCTGAGAGTGTTGTCTTTTAACCGGAAGGTTGTGGTCTGATTCCCGGCTCCACTCGTCGACCAAGACACGGCGGGCAGCGTATGAGGGTCGATGTACAAACATTTATAAGACAAGGAAACAGAACTATTTCTGAAACTAAGAACGTGATTGTAACTGAATTCACCTTTTTTGCCCACATTTGAGCCTCACTCGGCAGAAGTCAGAGATTCATTAAATATTCAAACACTAAAACTATTTTTTTCTGCTCAGGAATGCAAGTAAATAACTCTGAATTGGCAGTTCAATCAAGAAATAACAATTATAGTTATAGTTTAGCAGTAAAAATATCATTTTTGGTTAAAGTGCTTCTACATAGTCATTGGCCCCTCTAATGGTGTTAACCATTAGAGAAACATTAAAAACATGATTTTGATAATTACCAATGCTGTTCATTAAGCGCAGCTGTGGCTTTGCGTGGTGTTCTAACACAGAGAGTTGTCAAAGTGAAGCAAAGTGAAGCATGTGTGCCGCGTGTTTACGTCAGCGAGCCGCCACGAAGATCTCTGTCACCCCGCCTGACTTTGAGTTACTCCACTTTTGTGAGAGCCGCACAATAATAAGAGCGAGAGAGGCTGTGTGTCTCCTTACTACGGTTCGGGGGTCCGCCAAGCTTCAAAAGCACTTAGTAACAGGACATTTTCGGGTCGTCTTAAGGTTAAAATAAGCAAAATGAAAGGTCCAGGTGTTAAAGGCGACATAGACCGGAAGCTCCAATTAACGCTGCGTTTGTGTGTGTATCTGCGTCATTACCTCGTTTATGTCTAGTCCGGGCACATCCGATTGCGTACATTCAACCGCAGAAGAAGAAGAACTACTCTCGTTGTAGCTGCTGAGATGCAGAGCATCCACCGTGCCAGAGGGGGAGCTGTGTATCTGAGAGCTGGCCTATCTATTACGTCACTTCCAGATACCTGACCAATCACAGGACAGTGGGAAAGCTCTCGTTGGCTGGCCAATCCCAACACAGTCCACGTTCTGGGGGTGTGGTTTTGGTCTGAAACGGCTGACGAGAGCGTCAGTGAGGAGATATTTTGATCGGCTCGTTTACAGCGATTAGGAGGTTTTTAACCATGAAAACAAGTTAATATATATATATAAGTAGACTTCCATAACTAACATATATGTGCTATACCAGCATTCGATGTCACCTTTAATTACTCAGGTTTTCCTACTAAAAAAGTGTTTCTCATGGATCTTAAGTGTTTTCCACATCCTCATATTTTGGTCTTTTGATGCTGAATTTACATTCCGAGACACGGGTCACGTTGCATTCCATCCAGACAGAAGCGGACACCTCGGAGGAACAAGTCATGAGGTTTTTGGGTTTTTTTTTTTTTTAACCACACTGAGCAACTTTTGCTTGTGAAACATTCCATTACACCCGTTCCCGTTGCTCCCCCATGCTTGCATTGTAAAGTTTGATTCTGGAATCATTGTAACGCTGATAGATGGCCGCGTCCGTGTGCAATGACAGGATATGTTCCAGGCGAGCGGCGCTGGCTGTAACTCAGGAAAAAATATACAGTATATATTCTGAAATTCCATTTCCTTCTCAAATGGGCGTGTTGGGACACATTTTATGGATATGGATGTGAGCGTGTGTGTGTGTGTGTCAGTGTCACCACGTGGAGACTGTGTTTTATTTATGGGGGTGTGTAAAACAAAAAAAAAAACTGAAAGACAAACACACAAATAATCATATTTAACACAGCTGCTCTGTGTTAATGAAGTCTTTCTCTCAGAACATGGCGGATTATTCTGCTCCGCCTGGATGCAGCTTACACGTCCCCGCCGTTTCAACAAGAGACTTAATCAAAAAACTTGCCATATTCCCCTTGTAATGTTGTGTGATCCCTCTCATACGTGGTGGTGTTAGCGGGTGGGGATTTAACACTTTATTTCTCAGAAATGTCTCAATTAAGAGCGACGCTGCTCACGGAAGCACTCGAGGAAACGACCGCGCGCTTTACATGAACGGTAAAAGCAATAATCTGTAACAAGACTTTGCTTTGAAATCAGAAATTGAAGCCATTTTATCTGGTCCTCATAATGTTAAAGGGCTTTGTTCAGGGGGTAAGACCTGTTTTGGGGGTTAGGGTCAGGACTGGGTTCATGTTAGGGTTAGGTTAAGGGTTAGGGTTCCTCACTTGGTCCTCATGAGGGAGAACCTGGTTTCTGAGGAACTGGTTTAAATTTAGTTTAAGATTTGAATTGTGGTTAAGTTAAGGTTTGGGTTAGGTGTATTGTGTTACCGTAATTATGTGACGGTTTGTGCTAGAGGAGAGAGTTGTAAAGAACACCTGTACATAGTTTCCAATTTGTTGGCCTGTTTTTGCGCATTGAGAGATAAATGCATTGTTTTTCTAAATAAAAATTGTTAAAACACTATTTTAACATGCAGCAAATTGTGAACAACTACCAGATATTGAAAGATATTGTGGAAAAAAAAGAAGCACAGGACATTTTCTGGTCCTTTTTATGGTTAGAATAAGTCTGACGGACATTTTAGACAGTGGGTTATTGGTGCTAAAGGGTTAATTCACCTTCTATTACAGAGTGGGATTAAATTTGACCTGTTTTTTTAATTTATTTATTTGATTTTTCTTTTACTCATAAAACTTGACAGAAACACAGTGAAGAGTAGTGTAGGGCTTTGATTTCTTCAATTGTATTTATTTATTAATTTTTTTCAATCCCAACGTCCTCTGTTGTTGGCGGAATGAGACGTGTGTCTCAGATCCAGTGTCTCAGGATCGAATTACAACATTTATCTCTGGCAATTAGTGAAAAACTGTATGTTTTTTGGGTGAAGTGGCCCTTTAACTAATGTGTACACGTGCGTGCGCGCAGCTCTTCTCCTCACCTCTCACTTTGACTGATCACCGAAGCACCAGCTCATTTTTATAAGCTTCCACTCGGTTGCTTTTTTTGATCCTTATCAATCGTATCTGTCTTCTTAGCATAAGGAGGCTGTTACTGAAAGCACTAGAGCACTCTTTTTTTTTTCTCCTTTCCTTTTTTTTTCTCATTTACCACCGACGTATTTGAGCAAAGAAAAAAAGAAATGAATCACGACGTGCCGGACTCAAACAGTGGATTGGTGCTAATTGCAGATGCCTCTTTAACAAACAATAGCAATTCTTCTTCTCATGCACATAATCATCACGACCTGGTGGCAAATGATTATGTTTTCCCGTAATTACAGAGCAATAATCAATGCCGAGCTAATACGTCGGTGTGTGTCGTGTTTTCAGATCATGGCGTGTATTGATCACGTCGGCGCTTTAATTAGGCAAAGGCACTTCCAGTTCATCGGGCTGGCAGTGAAATGATGAAGCAGACGTGATTGGATGGCTCCATTTGTTTAGGCAGGTCGGCGCCGTCACTCACTTAATCCCCCCCCTCCCTCACTTTCCAGGAACGTGTATTTAAACAGAGCTGCATTCATCACCGGCAACCTCCTGTCCATTTGTCAACATCACAGACATGAGGTTTGTACACTTGCTCTGGAGCCCGGCCACAATAAGGTTGGTTATTGTGTTCTCGGCTGCCGCAGTGCGACCACAGACTATCCGTCATCAGCCAATAGGGCTTTGGCCCAGAGTGCTTGTCATTAGTCTGGAGCTGATTGATTGGCTCTTGGGAAGTCGTTCCACTTTCATACATCACGTCCTTCACGGTAACTGCGGGGGCCTCCCGAGTTCTGTTGGAGAGGGGCGGCTAATGTGGTGCTGAGCCACAAGTGGCTGAGGCTGTGAAAAACACCAGGTGGGCTTTTCATTTCTCTTCATGCTCCACAGGCAGCACTGATGTTGGGCTTTGGTGGATTCATTTAGCATAAAAAAAAAAAAAAAACCCAAAACAAATTCTTTAAATCCAAAACATGAACCCGGCAACCTTCTGAAGAACCGAAGAAGAAAGTTGCCACAAATTGACCATCATGCAATGCATCTATTTTTAACCACTGTGTTACATAAATACTGGTGCGTTGGTTGATGTTAACCCTCTTCTGAGCGTCATGATAATCAGGCAGCCGGGGGTTTATTTTCCAAGATAACTTACAACTTTCCATATCTGGCAGTTATTCAACCGAATTACCGTACTGAGAACCTGACGTCAAAGCGGGTGACGCACTGGTGAATCTTTGTTTGTATTTCTAGACCAGGGGTCTGCAACCTGTGGCTCTAGAGCCCCTCAGTAGTGGCTCCTTGCAGCTTTGAAAAGGGTAGATCAAGGCGATAAATGAAAGTGTTTGAATATTGTGTGCGTCGCATCCAACGTCTACGTCAAAAGGCAATTTTAAAAAGCCTTGACACACTTGTGTTTGAAATAATGTAAAGCCATTCCCGACTCTTCAATGCAGTCATGTGTACATGGAGAAGAAAATCTGTCCATCTTTGGATCCACATACCTGTATTCATGCCAGGCAAGTATGTATAAAAACCTTTACCACTCAATCATCATTTCCAACTCTTAGGAGATTCAAAAGTATGAAATGCAATAAAGTCCGCTTCAGTTAGGGTTACAAGTAAACTAACTAACTAATTATTTTGTGGGTCAAATAGATTCATTTTTATCAACCTTTAATAAAGGCTGCAGACCTCTGGTCTCTGGTTCTAATAATGAGATAAGTACAAAAGAGGGTAACAGAAGGGTCAATGATTCCACTTTTGTTCCAGATAAACGTTATGAATAAAGTGATCGTGACGATGAACCCATGAATCCATAAAATTCGACCACAAAGTTTAAAATTTAACAAACAAAACAAAACCAATGTTTTTTCTTCTAATAATGACATTTCCTCAAAGCCCGTCGGCTCTTTACACAATTTTTAATTTAAGGATAAGCGCATCTCATACCTGACGTTGGTATTCCGACCAATACTGGTCAATATCACGGCAATGGATATTGGGGTAAATAAAACTAGCCCTAAATATTTAGTAAATACTTTGAACAGCCTGTAAATACCTTTACTACCAATGTGTTATTAGCAGTTTAATTGAGAAAAAGACAGAAAAAAGTCAATACTCAAGGTTATGATATTGTTTTATTATTTTAGCCTCTTTTTAGCCTTTATTCTCATATCTAAACAGTATATATACAGTATGTATATGAAAACATGGATTGACACTGGTGTCTGTATCTTCATTTTATTCGCCAATATGCTGATGACAGTCAACAATATCTGTCAGTACCCACATAAAGCACTTTTTATTTTTCCGATATTCATAGTCCCGAGAGGATAACTCTTCCCCCAACTCCACCATCATTTTGACACATTTTTCTCTTTCAGTGAAAATGTCTTGAGAATTATTGAATTGGATGTAATACACCTGTGGCCCAAAGACTACGCGAGTTGTGTTAACTCAGCATGTATTGGAAATGTGTGCGGGGGGAGGGGTTTACCCATTTCAATCTCACCTTTTCCCTAAAACATGGTGCAGCAAGTCGCTAACCTAAATATTTACCACACACACTCAGAGAGAAAGTGCCGTCCTCCGAGGGCAGCGTTCACACAAATGCAGAGAAATTGCTCGGGAAAGTGAGACTGGAAGGGAAGGTTGACAAAGTAAATAGCAAAACGGCACTTTGGCACAAAACGGCACTTGAACGTCTCCTCTGTGGACGTGTGATTTTTCCTTGGAGGCGATGTCTTTTTGAAACACAGTCTACCTTTTCCTTTTTTTTTTTTATTAGTTTGCTCCGCTGGTCATATGATGAAGCAACAACACAGACGTTTCTTTTGGGACTCGGAGGTAAATTGGCTTCACCCGCAGCTGCCACCTGATTTTAATTAACTGTGCAGCACGTTGGGCTTCAAACCTGCAATACGGCGAGTCAAACTGAGGTATTAATTAACGTTAAATACGAGTCATTTTCATGCAGTGTTTAACAGAGATTGCGTCACAAGTGTAGACTAATTAAATAGAATTTTGATTAGCAAAATAAAATAAAAAAATTTGGTTTTTTTTTTCCCCTCTTATGCTGCTGCTGCATGTATGGTCAAAAATGGTCAGAATAAACCTGGGGTTAAAGCGGCCTATGCTAGATTATACCCCGGGTATATTATGGCCTAGGCAGCTTTAACCCCTCTTCCTATGATGACACTCTGACCAATCAGTGGCCGGCAGTCTGGCGAGGTCACGCATAGCATCGCCTCAACTCACTTGGAACTTCGGCAGAGCAGGTACTAAACAAAAAAGTACCTGGTACCAGGTACTATGTTAGTTGAAACGCAACTGAAGTCGAGTTGAACTTGTGGTTAATTTGTTATGTTACACCTGGGATTATGGATTTACAACAATTTAAAAGCAATAAATTGGCAGTAGAACAGGAAATGTAAGATAATAAATAAATAAATCTATTTTTAGACCAAAGTAGTGAAGGCGTATGATGCCTCGATCCTTTATAACCAAAAAAAAACATTCCTAGCATTAGAGCTGCAACTCATGATTATTTGGCTTGGAACTTGGCTTGTAACCGGAAGGTCGCCGGTTCAAGTCCCCCCCAGGTCGAAAGGGCTGAGGTACCCCTGAGCAAGGTACCCAACCCCCATTGCTCCCTGGGAGTTACTCAGTGTGGCAGCCCACTGCTCCTAATTCTAGGATGGGTCAAAATGCAGAGAATAATTTCCCTAAGGGGATTAATAAATATTTATAAATATAAAAATATATATATTTGTTGGTTTAGCCCATACAATGTCAGCTTTTATGATTTATTTGTCAAATGGAGCGAAGAAACATTTAAGAAGCGGAAAAATCAGAGAAACTCATTTTAACTATAAAAAATAAAAAAAACACAGAATAATCCATGCTCAAAATATAGTTGACTGAGTTGAGTTAGTAATCGTTTATTAACCTAATTATCGTTGCACCTCCTTTATGGGATCAGGATAATCCAGTCCACAGGAAGCGATTGAATCCAGATCAGAAGTGGATGACATTATTATAAAACGACGTGCAAATCCTTCGTCGCTCTCATGAACAGCCCATTTTTAAAGATTGGTGCCTGGCAATGCAGTCAAATAACATGCGAATAATAAGTGAGCGCGGGCTTTGGTTTTAATCTCGTATTGACAGAAACTTTATTAAAAGCTGCTCTTTTGCTTCATCCCCTGGATCAAAACGCTGCTCCACCACTCGTGTTTCTCAAATTAAATTTAAAACACTCTCATTATTGACTCTGGGTGTTATTACGTCTCGCCGCTCCTGCATGAGAACAACATTTAATCCACTTACTGTAAACTCAGACCACTTAGTGATTTCAGCAGCTGCTGATAAAGGAGCGGAGCAGCAGCAGCTTTGCTGCTTTTCTTTCTTATTACGAGGAAGAAAATTATGGAATGCAGAAACTTTTTCATGCAGCAGGAGACGTTCCCCCCCAGCAGCTTTACTTTATCATAGTGTTTGATTCAATTAGACGGGGCTTTTATTTTGTAGTCAATAAGAATAAACAGGTTTTTTTTTTGCAACCGTGCACCAATTATTTTTTCCCCAAGGACCAAAACATATGCGGATAAAAAGTACACATTACATTTTTTTTACTTAAAAACTTAAATAATACATTTTAAATTTAAACCCCTTGCACCAGGGCTCTATAGCGCCCCGCTAAGGTGAAACGTGGAGGGAGCACGCCAAGATTAAGTTGCACCGAATTTCATGAAACTTGGTAGGAACGTGTAATAGCCCGAGACGAACAAAAAAGTCCATTGGGACCACAGCCTCAACTCAACAGGACTCATCATGACTGCGTGCAGTCCTAGTTATTATTATTTTTCAGTGTCTGCTGTCATTTTTGAGAGGATTCCCTGGCCCGTGCGTTGCTTAAGGGCTATACAGGGCCCCCCTAAGGTGAAAACAGAGGCAAAATTGGAGACTGTCCTCCAATAAAACGTGCATATAGGTTGTATGCAGGAATTATGACCTATGTTTATGTTTTCAAAACATGCGCCCCTAGCGGTTGTATACATAACAGCAACCACTTACGCCTTAGATGCCGTATCTAGTGGCTTCGCCGATGTCGGCACCGGCAGTCGGCTTAGTAGCGAGAGCGCTGCGCCGGAGCACGGTCGACAATGGTTCGGTCCCTAACTATACCATTTTTTTTATTTTTACTACCTAACCCTGTCTTTTTTGCCCTAACCCTACCCTCAGTAACATCTGTGCATATTCGAGTTGGAAAATACTACCTTTACGTCGCATTCAGGGGTTTGAAAAAAAACGACCCACAGTCACGTTTTCAGAAAACGACCTATATGTACGTTTTCAGGGGTTGAAAAAATGACCTATATGTACGCTTCAGTTGGAGGACAGGTTGCAAAATTGAGTTTGACCAAATTTCCCGAAACTTGAAGTGCAAGGAGTTCTTCTTATTTTTATGTATTATACTTATTATTCTTATCCACCAAATGAATGGCATTTCTGAGGCCTTTCCTCACAGATTTCTGTGGGGAATGTGCGTGGAAAATTGGATGTGGGAGGGGCCAATAAGGGTAAACCCCCCCCCCCCGTCCGATTTCACCCGGAACAGCACAATTATCGTATGTGGGAAAATATATGGTGCACGTGTGCAGAAGGTCAGGATGAAGAAAAAAACGGTGTGACCGTCCCAACAGGAAGGCTGCCATCTTGGATGAAACTGCCATTTATTGATGATTTTTGCGATATTTGAACAAACTTGTCCTAGAGCTTTCATTCAGTTTTTTTATTTGTTCACATACCGATATATTTACAGTAAAACAGTATTTTTATAATGATTTCCCCCTCCAAGTACGACCAGAGGAAGCTTGCGTACCACTGGTGGCACACACACCGCAGTTTGAGAACCACAAATTAAGAGAATAAGCTTTTAAAACTTCGAGTTAAAACAGGAAATTAAATTCAACATTTAAACTGAAAAGAGTATAAAGAATATTAAGTTTAAGGGGGTTTCTAAGGGTAAACGCCTGGTTTAAGGGTTTGGATTTGGCATTTAGTGGTGATGGTTAAGGATTGCATTATGTCTGTGAGTGTGCTCATGGAGACCAAAACCTGGTCCTAATGAGTCAGAAAACCTCATTTCTGAGGAAGTGGTTGAGTGTGGTTAGGTTAAGGTTAAGGTTAGGGTTCAGACATGAACTAGTGATGGTTAAGGGTTAGAGTCCTCAGAAGAACAGCTGCGCGTGTGCAGTGCGTGTGTGTGCGGAATGTTGAACGGTTCACGCAGAGTCCCGCATCCAGCGTGTAGGAGATGTGCGTCTCTCTCTCGCTCTCTCTCTCTCTCTCCTGTCTCCTCCTCCTCCTCCTCTTCTTCTCTTCCTCGCCTCAGCTGTGAGTCTTCTTGTTGTTTCACACCTTGGCCGCTGCTGCAGACGCAGCCCGCAGGAGCCGTGAATACACCGTCAATTTTTTTGTTTCATTTTTTTTTTTGTTTTCCCCCTCTTTTTGTGCACATTATTCCTCTCCTGTGTTTCCATTTGGCTGCTGCTGCTGCTGCTGCTGCTGCTGCTGCACCGGCGTCTCTTTCAATATTTGCAGTCCCCCCTCTTCTTCTTCTTCTTCTTCCTCCTCCTCTCTTCTTCTTCTTCTTCTTGCCCGGGGGAAGCAGCAGTTTCTTGCAGCTCTTTAGGGAATCATGACCACAGCGAAGGAAAGCAGTGCGCCGTCGAAATCGTCTCATCAGCAAGAACAGGTACCGACGAGCTTCACTCTCACATCATAATATCAACAGTAACCTGTGGTGCCGCGCGCAGCTCGTGTCCGTGCAGCGTTGCTGGCAGAAATACTGAATGATCCCAAGTTCATTACGGAGGACTGGGGCTGGATGTGGAAGGGGTTAAAGGAGGGGGTGAAGGTGGCAGCCCTCGTGCTCATTGGGATCGTCTCCGTTATTGCGCAGTAGTGGAGATCGCGATCCGGCGACTTTTACGCACAAGAAAATGCGTAGTTTTGTGTTTGCCCGTTTTTACGCGCCCGGTGCGCATCAGCGTCTCCTTGCAGCAGGGGAATCATGTAAAGCCTTTCAACGTGTGTGTCTGTGTGTGTGTGTAAAAAGTGTGTGTGGTCATGTCACTTGTGTGCGCACAAATGCTCCTTCCCTCAAACCTGAGATTGTGAAAACACTGTTGCGTGTCGCTGGATCTGCACTGTTTCCCCTTATTCTCATCCACTGTCAGTGAATGGGTGAGTGATGATGGAGCATGTGTGGCGTGGACCCGCCTCCACTGAGGCACAAGTGACTCACAGACTCCTCAACAACAACACGGAGCAGTGGCCTTTTTTCATGGGGGAGAATGAATAGTCTGATCAGTGGTCGTGCACAGAGAGATGAGCTAATATATATATATATATATATATATATATATATATATATACATATGTATATATATACATGTCCAATAATGACTGGATCAGATACAGTCAAATGAAAATCATAATACCATCCAGGAACTTCAGGAAACACAGGCTGTGCAGTAAGGCTGTTTAGATCATCGATTCATCGGTTTAAGTGATTTAAACCGGTTTCTCTTGATTTTCAGCTTCTTAAGTATGAGTATTTCCTGGTTTCTTTGCTCCTTATTACAAATAAGTCATTCAAACGGAGTCACTTTTGGTTTTTCGGAACGAAACGGGAACGTTTGAGGAACATCGTCACTTCCAGGTTTGAGAAACGCGGATCAATGTGTTTCCTGATTTAGAAAACGATCGACCGATTCATCGATTATGAATATAATCGTTAGCTGCGGCTCGCAAACCAACAAATGATTCCGTTTTAATGATTTCTTTGTCACAGGGTGCAAAGAAACGAGAAAACATTCACAACCGTCAATCACAGAACACGCAAACCAATGAATTGAGTGTCAAAATAATAATATAAAATAACCGCGAGCCGTGTAAAACGTAATAAATGTGGGTGTAGATAAAAGTTCAGGAATCGGCATCGAAGTGTAGATATCGATATCGCAATCAATACTCGAGTGTGTGTGTGTGTGTCCGCTGCCCTGCATCGATCACATCAGCTGTTCGGACTTTTAGTTTGTGTAAAAAAAAAAAGTAAATTAAAAGCAGAAACCTGTTGGTTATGGTTCTCTGTTGTAAACGCACAAGCCACAGACGCCACAACAACACTTTAATGACTCGTATCACTATCGTTAGATGTTGAGTTTGCGTGACGTGGCATGTTTTGAGGTTTTTTTAACGTGATCATGCTGCTGTAAGGTGACCTTGAGTGTGGAAAGAAAGAGTGCCTTAGTATTGTTGTTACTGTTTTGCTTCCTGACACAAAGAACTGGCACGGAGCCTTCTCTGATTCTGGATTTAAAAAAAGGAAAGAAGAAAAAAAAAACACCTCATTGTGCTTTGTTACTGTCAGCGTTGATGAATTACACAGCTCCTCCTACAGGAGGGAGCCAGTAAATCTGAACAATAATGCTTTACAAGCCTGTAAACGCTGTGTATTTACAGTATATATATCACCATGGCCACTCGCAGCGCTTTGCACTTGAGTTTCACACACACGCATAAAAACGCGTCCACACAACAACAACAATAATAATAATGATAATAAGAATAACGATGTGTGTTTTTCTACTTCTACTACACTCACGGCACTCACAGCTGCCGGGGCACGGCCGGTGTCTTGCCCAAGGACACTTCGGCACGACCCTCAGGGTCAGAAGGAAACACTCTCTCACCCTCTTGAGCTGTAGCAGTTTGTGGAGATGAGGAGAAACAAATAACGAGTCATTCTATTCCATACATACTCTGTTTCCCCCTCACTGTATTTGTATATAACTGAACTTAAATCTTATTTTACTATTTCAATTCATTCATTGTCTACCGCTTTATTCCGCCGTGGGTGAGCTTTTGCTGCAAGGCAACAGCGTTAGCCACTACACCGCCGCGTGGCCCTAGCAGTTTCGCATCTATTCTATTTCCGTGTCACATTTTCGTATTGTTTGAAGTCTTTTTTTATTTGTTTATTTCGTTCACATGTGTCGACCGGGGCTGCGACACAATCCGTTAATCTTTCTCGCTTATGCGAGTCATGGGGGGGGGGGGGGGGGGGGCTGAAGGTTGTGGGTTTCGATTCACGGCTCCGCTAGGCGACGTGCCGATGTGTCCTTGGGCAAGGCACTTAACCCCACGTTGCTTGTTGATGGGTGTGCAAGATGAGTGATAGAAAATGTGCTAATCTAATCTATATGCACAGAAAAAACTGTGATAAATGAAGACTTTGACTACAAAATGACGCTACAACGATGCTAAATTTGAAGGTAAAACTCTTCCGATGTTGCCGTTTGTTGCTAAAATAGTATAACATGACATAATCTCTGCGACAAAGATATGAAAGATGAGCCCTGCACATAGATGCGCTGTATGAAAGTGTGAGTGAATGAATGGGTGAATGGAAAAACTGTAGTGTAAAGCAGCTTTGAGTAGTGGTCATCAAGACTGGAAAAGTGCTATCGTTTGGAAAGTGTTGATCTGTGGTTTCCCAAACCTGGAACTGATGATGATGTTCTAGGTTTTGTTCTATGGAGCAAAGAAACTACAAAATATTCACATTTAAGAAGCTGAAAAATCACAGAAACTTGTGTTAATTATAGAAAAAACATTCAAAATAGACCCTAACAAGTGAATTTCCCCTTTGCAGTATCAAAAAAGTCTAATATATAGTAAATGATGATAATAATAATAATCTAATAGTATTCTTCTTTGACTCCACCTTAAAAACTAACAGACAAAACCACAAATAAATGAAAACAATGGACATATTTCACCAAAATCACACAATCATTACGCACTAAATGGACTTGTTGCACGTCCACGACTGTCCTAATTCTCAATAGAACAGTTTTTCCACCGTTAGTCTTTAATTTACCAGCCATAGTTAACCAGGACAGTCTCAGCAAGACATGTTTTTTACCCTTTTATTTACAATACAGACCCCAGTTTCCCAGAGTAGAAATGAAATTACAAACAATACTAAAGAAATAATCCCTGCTGAGGCCATTTTTACGAACGTTTAAATTTCCTTCTGTCATCGTCAGTGCACGAGACACAGTGTTCTTACTTCATCATAATGAGATCATAACGGGCGCAGCGTCTTATCAAACACTTCTTTTTCTCGGTTGCCTGCGACGCGTCAGCCCCGATATTCCGTTTCCACTCAGACTCTTGAACTACAGCAGACACCTTGAGAGTCATTTCCACCGTGTCTGTGTGGATCTGCGGAGCGCGCGCGCGCTCTTCCCCTGTTTCTGTTCTCGTTACCGCGCTCAGTCTGTCTGCCGCTGTCAGAACACACACTTTTATTTTTGTCAACTTTAGGAAATCTTTGCTAAAGTCTGTGACTTCAGCACTGGAGCATCTGTTCCCTGCCAGCCTCCGCGCGCCTGAGGATGACAGAGAAGGTGAGAGGGGACACTTGCACGTCTCCTGCCAAGCAGACAATCTTCCCCCCACTGTGGTGTGTCAGTCACGCTGTCGGACGCTGCAGGGAGAAGTCCGCCGCTGTGTGTCGTACAAGTTGTGCAAGCGTAGGTGTTTACAAAAGGAGTCGACGGAGTGTGATCCATGGTAATTCGCATATTTTGTCGTTATTGAGCAAAGTGACGTCAAGTATTTGCAAAATGTTCCATTTCTTATCACTGCAAATCAAATATAATAGCGTTATTTGGACAATATGGGTGATTTAACCCTTTAAAACCAAATGTATCTAAAACATTGCTTTGCATGAGCAGAATTACGCAAGGTGTTGTGCTATAGGAATAATTCCAACAGTTTCTGAAAGTCAACAGGTGGTTTATTACGGTAATTTCACAGGAAGACGTCAAATCAGCGGAAAAAATGCCTGTACCTGTTTTCAGACATTGAGACAAAAACTCAATGTTAAGGTAAAATTATCATTTTTTTTAAATCTCAAGTGGTTTACAATTATGTTTCAGAAGTTGGAACCTTGGGAGTTAAACTAGTTACTGTTACCTGTTAACCATATCCAATCATGATCTATTCTTGGTGTTGCAGCCCTGATCTCGCGTCGCTCGGACACATTTTTGACGTCGTCTTATTCGCCTGCGCTCTCTCAGCTCCATTAGGTAATTGTTGTAATTATTGAATTCCTCTGATTTGCGACGTGTTTGGTTAATTAGCGACAGGATTGGAGACGGAGATGCTGAAACACTCTCTGTATGTGGATTTCCCTGCGTTCCAGCTGGCATACGACTTCATATAGCGCACGCAGCCCTCTGTGATTACACGGCGACCTGCCGCGGCCTCCTGATTGATGGTGTGCGTGCACGGTCTATGGTCCAGGGACAGGGGATGGAGAGAGAGAGGAGAGAGAGGGGAGAGAGGGGAGAGAGAGGAGAGGTCAGCTCACTGGAGAGAGCAACAGCAGCAGTAACGGCTCCCCAGGCATCAGCCCCCAGAGAGGGAGAGAGAGAGAATCACACCACTGACTCTCATTACTGCAACAGGGCAGAGGGTCTGATGGTGTGAAAGGCTAAATTGGGGGCTCGGGCAGTAATGCATTACACTCTCTCTCACACACACACACAGGCAAGATGCTCGCCTAATGTAAGCTTTTTACCAAACGAGTACTCGATTAATCTGGAAAATAGTCATTAGTCAAGCAAAACTATCAGCTAACCTGA
The DNA here is from genome assembly GCF_958295425.1 of Solea solea. Lineage (NCBI taxonomy): Eukaryota > Metazoa > Chordata > Actinopteri > Pleuronectiformes > Soleidae > Solea > Solea solea. The sequence goes on along the minus strand of NC_081134.1, from coordinate 30,734,972 downwards.
CGGGCCAACGGATCACTAATTTACTTAGTTTCCTGCTATGAAACTAAGTAAATTGGTGTAAAGACGTGTTTAGAGTGCAGGCATATGTCCATTCAACACAGTGGTTACAGCACAACAGCGTCATAGCCATAGCTTCATCTTGTTTCCCGATTTCCCGGTTATTTGCACATCCAGACGACTGATCATTCTGTCCTCTTCTGGCTGTCAAGTACGCAGACCCCTGACCTGACTTTGGGGAGCGTTTGTGTGTATACAGCAGCAGTGCAGGGGGGGTGGGCGGAGACGAAAAAAGCAGCTGAAGAACCAGTGTTTTGAGCGGTTTTCGTGGACTCAACTCTTTGTTTTCAGCCTTATTGCCGTCATCGCGCTTTACTAGCACACTGTTGCTGTTGCCTCCATCCGTCTGCGGCGTGAGACATAGCACTTCCTGTGTGCAGCGAGAAGCACAGACGTTCATTTGTCGGTGTTTGAACGTAGACGCTTCAACGTTACGTGCTGACGTTTTGAGTTCAGCTTTCTCGATTTTGGTGACGTGTTCGCGGAAGACTTTCAAACGAACTCACTAACAGAATAAAGCCTGCGTGACATCCACGGCGCCATCATTATCACAACACATGAGAAACTGGCTCAGTTCAGAGCTCTCTGACTTCATACAGACGTCGCCGGAGTCCAGTGCAGCTTTAAATTGGGATTTAATGGCGGAGATGTCACACAGTCGCTCTCTGTGCAATTTGGCTTTTTCTGCTCCAGCCTTGGGGAAAGCTTTCGTGGTGGGGGAACATACAGTCCATAATGACACGGTTCCTTCAATTACTCAACCGAAAATCATCCCGATGCATCGCCTAAAACCTGAAAACCAAACTGTTTATGGTATTTTAAGATGGATCTGTTTTACTTTGTGAGAGATGAAACAGTTTGGGGTGATAACTCACAGCTCGGGGAGAGAACTCGGTAATGAGTCTGGAAGTTTGACACTATCTGTTGATCAAGTGTCGAGTTATTTTATATTATTTTATTTTTAACAAAGGAAAGACTTTTGGGGTAAAATCTGAAAATGTGAGATCAGACCATTGGAGGCCGATTGAGGAACAGCTGAGTGGAACAGCATGTGGGTTGTTGCTGAAGAGAATACAAACGCTCGGGGACCAAAGAAGGAAGTGAGTCATTGGCAAATCATACCTTTTTAATTTATTTATTTACTTTGCATTTTGTTCATTTCAATTTGCTTTCACTGTCCAAGTAAGGCTTCCTGGGATGTCTTGTTTGTCTTCTTCCTTTGCTTCTTCTTCTTGTCGAATATTGAGTTTCAAACTGTGCCTGTCTGCGATGAGCTGATAAACTCGAGCATCAGAAGCAAAGATGCTTGTTTGAAAAAGTCAAACCAAAAGTAAAAAAAAAAAAAAAAAAAAAAAAGTTAGATGTTAGATGAGAAGATTGTAGTTGCTGCTCAGAGTCGGGCACCAGTCGACTAGTTTCAGTGTTTCTATTTTGAGATTTCTAGAGAATCATAACACCTTCCAGACACTGTTGACAAAAGCCGACAATTGTGTCGACAAATGTCACCTCACACAGTCACAGGTTTTTTAAGCTCATCTGATCAGTTGATTTAGTGTAAACCGAAAGAGTCTTGGAGTTGCTGCCGCCTTTTTAGGAAAATGATTGTCTATTATATTTGTTATATTCTATAAAAGAGTTGTGAGTAACATGTTAGAGTACTCGGATTACTTTTTTGTCGTAACGAGTAAAGTAGCGCGTTAGTTCCCGCCAGTTAAGTAATCCGTTATTTGGTTATTTCTTTAAAATAACTAATCCGTTCCTAATTTCTCTGGATAAGGAAAAGAAAATCGCTGCCAGGGTTACACAGCACTCTCCTGAGTTTAATTACAATTCAGTCCAGTGTCGGTACATTTAAAGGAGGGCGTGTGTGTTCTATGGTCAGATAAGGCATCAGATAAGTTACTTTTATTCATAGGTAACGTAACCGATTATTTTTATTTGACTGTAACGTTGTAACGTTATAAATTTTGCTTTAACTCTATGAGTAATTCAATCCTAATTTATGGTACTGCGCCGTGCCAGAGTACAGATTTTATTGAACGATGTGTGTAGGATTGTGCTCTCTGGGTGCTTTCTCTTTGTTTCAGCCGTTCCCTCACTGTGGCTACAATGCCGCCTCAGTGGCCCTGTGATGAATAGCTCAAGTGATAAGTGCTTTTTAAACAGAAGTTCATTAAAAGAAGAACCTACATTGCACACAGAACACAGTCCGGGCTGAGGAATCATCATCGGCGCGGCTCAGGCTCTGGCTCTTTGGATGTGTTTGTCACGATAGTTATGTGTCGTCGCCGTCGTCGCCACGGTCATCGTCCTGTGAGTCACAGTCTGCCATGTAAATTATGAGTATATGCAAATGCAGAGTTGTTATGCCTAAGACAATCGCTCTGAGCTCCTGGAGGATTATGCCAACCTTTGTGAGGCACCTGGTCACCACGGCGCTGTGTGTGTGTGTGTGTGTGTGTGTTAAAGTGTGACCTCAGTGGGTTTTGCTAAGTGCAGAAAATAATTGGCTTTCCCTCCCCGTTGAAAGTCCATATGGTTAATGCAGGAGCAATTTGGAGCTAGTAGCATGTTTTTCAGTTCAAGAATTCCATTGACAGCGGCATTAAAAGTTTTCGGGTTTGGTGGGTTTTAAAAAAAGAAAAGAAAATATGGTTTCCCCTTAACTTTAAATTAAATGTTCTTAATAGAGTGTTGGCTGATTTTTCACAGGTCGAGTAGTAGTGTTTTTTTTTTTTTCACATATCGATCCAGTAATCAATGTGGTGAAATGTTTTCGGTAAAATATAAAATACAGAACATCTCAGGGTTCAAAAATGTACTTTTTCTATCAATAAATTACACTTTTTTCTGCTCTGATGTTTAATTTTTAGTGGGATTTTATATACGTCTTCTACCAATTACCGTATTGGCTCAACAATGTCGAATCCCTGGCCCTGAATAGTTCATGTCTTTTGCCACCAGATTTTAGATTCAGATTGTTATTTTTTCTTAAGGCAAGTGTTTGAATTTAAAACTTGCAGCAGCACAGAGTTTGTCTTTAATCAGCTGCTATCTGTCGCACGCACTGAAGCCATTTTCCCTCCCCACTTCTAAATGAGAGAGAGATGGTGCAGCGTGGCCGGAATAGGTTTCGTTGAACCAAGGACTGATGAGATGATTCACTTTTTTTGGGGTAATGCGAGTAGATAATAGGGCAATTCTGCCTGTTTGCGGAGCACCCTTGACGGATAAGAGGCAATGAAAGATGGATTTAGAGGGAGAATTGGATGCCCCCTAATGTTTGTGCCATGGTTCATCTTAAGGGGATATTATGAGCAATTGGGCTGTGATGTTGTGGTCAGGAGGGAAGATTAGAGGCGTGATTGCCGCGCAGCGATTCATCCCGATTGTCGTCGTGAGAGGAATGGCTATTGGTGTGGTATTCAGCATTTGGGAGCGCCGGTCCAACCCAAAAGTCCTGGAAATCCTCCACCAGGTGTTGGAGAGTTTCCAAAAGTCAGCGTGTGAAACAATCTCAGTTAGAAAATGATTTCGCTGTGTCTGTAAGATCGATTGAGGCTTTATTACGTTGTACTGACGTGAAAGAAATAGTTTCCTGAAGACATTAGTAAGTAAAAAAAATGCATTATATGTTTTTTGTAAATAAAACTGCATCATGTTTCATTCAACGCAGATATTTCCATTTCCTGTGGTTTGCTGGGGTTATTTTATATGCAGAGAGAGCGGCGAGCTGGCCGTATTAATCATGCTTTGTGCAGTCAGCGGTGTATCAGCCCGTATCTGTGTGTGTGTGTGTTTGCTTACGGGTGTGGATTGGTGTGTACGTTAATACGTCTTTGTATTCCCGTCTTCATTTGCGTGCGTTTATCTCCGCCTCAGTCCGGACCGGCAGTGTTTTCTGTGCCTTATCGACCCGCTGTAATTGCGGGCTTGGAGCTGAGCGGAGCAGGAAGGGGAGGGGGATCGGGAGCCGCCATGTTCCACCGAGCCTCTAATTGAAACGTTGAGAGTTGCCAGGTTCACCATCGCCCAACCTCCCCCCCCCCCCCGGGGTCTCGCTGTCATCTCCGTGCCACCTCCACGTCGGCGACAAACATCCAGAAGAGCGAATGCTAGTCACAAATGATAAGCAGGTAATTGCCTGTAGACCCAGATGCGAATTAGGAGAAGCCAGTGCTCCAGCTTCATTGGACATGCTGCCAGAGGTTGTTTGTGCCGGTGTCAGGGAAGTGTGACAGCTCGAACTGATACACGCGGCTGCAGTGAGCTTAGAATGTCATTAGCATTAGTCTTATTTAACCCCAGGTTTCAGACTCCTGTCCTTATATCCCCAACTCGAGAGTTTTGCGAGTATAGGCACGAGCCAGTTCTCGGTTTCAAGGCATACCAGTGTGTTAAAGTCACTTTCAAAACCCACACATTTTTATCCCGGGGGTAGTCGCTGATTTAATGACTCATCAGAGGCGTCAACTGCACCACCACACGCCCAACTGTCACTTACTTGAGTGACAAAGCGCAATTTCACTTAACGAGTTTGCCAAGTATTCATTTTTTTTGCCAAATTCAAGGTTAGCTCAAGAGTTAGCTTGTTTTGCATTGGCTAGCCAACAAGCTAACGTCATCCAAGTCTTTGTCCTAACAACTTTAAAGGGCTTTTTGAGTGTTGACACATGGTTTTATTGTGAGGGTTTAGGGCTGTAACTACAGCTGCAACTAATGATCGATTAATCTGTTGATTATTTTGTCCACTAATCGAGTAATCGTTTGGTCCATGAAATGTCAGAAAACGTTAAAAAACGTCGATCCGTGTTCGTCAAACCTGGAAATGATGACATTCTCGAAAACGTCTTGTTTTTGTCCACAAACCTAAATGATTCAGTTTGAATGATTTCTTAAGATAAATGATGAAAATATTCACATTTAAGAAGCTAAAACAGAAGAAGCTTGTTTTAATCATGAAAAAAGCTTCAAACTTACAGAATGAATTTAGTTGACGATGAATTTAGTAATCGATTAATCGAGTAATTATCCATAAATGAAGAAACAAACTAATAATATCTAAGACTTTTTAACTGGGGTTAACTAAGAAGTTAACCCCAGTTCTGAGAACAACGTAACATCACTATCTTAGGTAACTGGTGGTGTTCAGATGGTGTGAAGGGCTTCTAGGCTGCATGTTTTGTAATCAAATAGGTCGAGTTTGAAGTATGTGTACATGAAGTACTAAAAAGATGACAGCCATATTTTAGCAATTGGTTAGATGTACTTGTTGTGGTTAAGGTTAGGGCCAGGGAATACAATTATGTCTCGAGACACACATCTATGTATGAGTTGGCACTTTCTCTTTAAACATGGACACAGTCACACAACAAATTCCTCTTTACCTCCCACAGTGATGTAAATTGCCTGATGGGATGGCACACAGTGGCACTCAGTAGCCTTCAGGAGGCTAAAGGCTGTACCCACATTGTGGCATCTGGCTGCTCAGCCTGGCTCTGTCCCGGAGGAACGAGCGCGCCGTTGAATGCCTTATCTGCAGAGTCTTCCCACGCCCGTTTATCGCCTCCAACCTTTAGTGTTATTGTTATGGCCGCGATAATCCTCGCCGGGGAATAGTGATGGTCCTCCAAATTGACCAACTTGGGGATTTTAATATGACAGCTCGTCACATTACGGCGACGGGAGCATGAAAGTGGGCAGCCCGCGCTGCAATATCATCCCCCCTCTACTTGAAAAAGCACACGTCCCTGTCATCTGTCTGACACCCGGGCTGTCAGTGCCGTACTGCACTGCCTGTCTGCCGGAATCCATCCCACCCGTGGTTCCTCCAGCTATAAAAATAAAAGTTAGGGTGGAAGGAAATTGGTCGAACCCCCCCCCCCCCCCCGATTCTCCATGCTAACAATATTGGTAGCCGTTAGTCTCATCGCTGGTGTTTAGTGCCTTTGCCTGAAATACTGACTTTTATCATGACATTTGCTGGGCAAACTCCAAATGCCCGGCGGCAGCCGGGAGATGCTGAAGCTCAGTGCTGCTGCTGCTGCTGTACAAAGACAACACACCAACACAGATTAAAGCATTCAAAGTGAAGGAGTAGGGGATTGTATTGGTCGTTAATCATGTGTTGCCATTTTTGTTTATGCGAAATGGAATCAAATGCTCGGCTAATGTGCGCATCCCATTCCGGCGAATGAGCCCGCAGCAGTAATTTAAAAGCGTTCTCGCAAATGAGCGTCTGACTTTGTTCAGACATCAATCAACTGCAGGGAGCGTTTGATTTTTTGGGGGGGGGGGGGGGTGTAGCTCTGCTGATGCGCTGACGCTCGGATGGAATTGACATGGCGCCGGCGCGTGTGCTGCGTAATTGCCTCGCAAAGTCACCCTCGCGCATTTAAATGTGCCCGTAATCTGTTCAATCCCCAGAATCACGCTAGCATGATGAAATATTTATGTAGACAAAAGCTGCTGTGTGTAAGTTTTGCTGGAGGCAGACGTGATGATCGCCTTAACTATAACTTCATTTACGAAACTGTGGTTCTCAATAAAGCACACACCACCACCACCACCGCTGTCCCCAAATTCAATTCAACCGTATATCTTAGATGAGATTAGATTAGATTTTGAATTTAATGATCGTACACCAGGACAATACAGCAGCCAAAAGGGGTCAAGTATGTGAGAGAAGTAAAAACATTGAACATTGATGTCATAAAAATACAAATGCACATACAAAAGTATTAAAAATTTTACAAAACGTTAATCTGTCCCTTAATCTGGATCTACACCAAACTTTAATGCCCTCTTCCTTTGCCAAAACCTGTTCCTGTTCCTGTTCCCTGTGTGGATTTCTGTGAAAATACTACTCAAATTAATATTCAAGGTTTTTTTTTTGTGTAATCCTGCTTATAATCAAACCAATTAAAGATAAAAAAAACGAGTAAAAGCATAATTGTAGAGGTCGGCCGATTCATAGTGTTAGCTGATTAATTGGCTCCGATTGGACATTTTTAATTTAGTCATGAATATTGTTTTTGCATATTTTCCTGGAATATCGTGACATTGATTAATTTGACCTCGAGGGTCACTGGGGGGCGCAATCACACCTACGGTCAATTTAGAGTGTCCAATTTACCTAATTCCCTAATATTGCATGTTTTTGAACTGTGGGAGGAAGCCGGAGAACCCAGAGAATACCCATGTGCATGCAAACTCCATGCATAAGGGCCCTTGTTCCAACCGGGGCTCGAACCTCTTGGTCTTCTTGCTGCAAAGGCAAGAGTGATAACCTCTACACCAACCGTGTGGCCCCTATTGTTATCATACTCGCCTTAAAAACCATCACTATCTGTCAAACTCCACATCTTTATAACAAATTACAAGAGATTTAACTAACTCCCCCAGCCATCGAACACTGATTTACACTGAGTCTCGTGAAGTCGAGAGCAGCTCGTGTTTAAGAAGAGTCACATTGCCCCATTTAAGTACTCTGACAAAAACGTGTCAGTCATTCGTGTTACGCGACCAAGAAGAAATACTAAAGGATTATAAATGGCCGTTGCGCGGCAAAGATGAAATACACAATCATCTCCGCCGTCTCGGGAGTGCGTTATCTCCCTTTCAGAGAATCCTCGGGGCGCTGTCAATTGCCCACGAAATGATATGCTTATATCAGTGGAAACCCAGGTTATCCTTCTCACGGTGATTAGCTGTCTTTTCAGAGACCAAGTTAAAAAAAAGAGAGAGAGGGTGAAACAACACGCTGGGGGTAATCTCAAGGTCTGAGTCAAAGCTCGGGAAAAAAGATGTTCCTGGAGTTTTCTTTTTTTTATCCCGTCTTTATTATCCGTTGTCACTGACCCGCGAGTTTCTCCGGGCGATTCCGGATTAAATATTAACCGTGCTAGTTTCACAGTGACAAGAAGAAGAAACATTTCCTCATGTTATTCTCTCGTCAGACCAATTCTGGGACCTTTTTCTGTCTCTTTATATCTTTTTTATCTCGATATTGTGTCATGTAAAACACCTGTCGAATGAATAAGTCGAAGTGGAGTTAATTCAAGGATTTTCTTTGTGCTAAATTACTCAAAATAGTATCCATCCGCTGTATTTGTGTACATGCTGTGAATGGAGGACCTCGTTCAAACACTCGGCTTCAATAAGCAACAGCAGCGTCTTCCAGCTTTTGTGATGTCTTCTTTTGATCTCGCCACATTAATTTCATTGGAGGTAATGTATGTTATGAATCGGCGCCGTACAACTAAATATCGATTGGAGTGTGTTTTTGTCAATCGGGGGGCACAAAGACACACGCTGAAAATCAATTTAATTACACTGGGAATGTTCGAACCCGCGTACGCTTCGTGGCAGCAGAATGCATTAGACTGCATTAGTGCATTAAGACCATTAAATGTGTTGCACCAAAAAAAAATAAAAAATAAAAGGGACTCGACAGCGGTTTTCTCCGGCGCTTTTATGACCATTTTAATCTGCGGGTCTTGTGGTGCTTGCAGCACTTTGCCTACATGTAGTAGAGGTTGACCATAATGAATGGTTGTCTCTGCGGACTTTACATTACATTACACGTCATTTAGCAGACGCTTTTATCCAAAGCGACTTACAATAAGTGCATTTAAACATTTGGGTACAAATAAGAGCTAGAAGTAAGTAAGAGCTTCAAGTAAGCCAAACTATGAAGTGCTAGTCATAAGTGCGATGTTTTTTTGTTTGTCGTCGTCTCTAGTCAAGGTAGAGTCGGAAGAAATGTGTTTTTAGTCGGCGGCAGAAGATGTGGAGGCTTCCCGCTGTCCGGATGGCACCACTTCTAATACGCTCTCAGATATTCTTTGTTGTCGACACAAACTTTCTTTGCTTCCAGAAAAAGACGTCTTTAATTAAAACCATGTCATGAGCCACATTTATGGAGGTTCTGCATGTTCAGTTTTGCCCTTCGGACACCACGCAGTGCAGTGAATAAGGGATAGTTATTTTTCCAGCTCTGTTTTTAATAATTTAATTCCATTTTTTTTTTTTTTTTTTGGCTCACATCACTCCCAAAACCTTTGCTTTTGCAGTGGAGGGTGGTAGCGAGTTGCGGCCGGAAAACCTCCTGAAAAGCTGAACCGCAAACCTGAGAAAGTTTGCTCGGTAAACCTCTCTTACTCTCCGACAACTCTGTGCTACTGATCACACTTGGGCTGAACCCGCAGAGAACCATGCCCTGCATTTTAATGGAGCTCCACTTATTTCAGCGGTGGTAGAGAAAAGTGATGGAGGCACATATAAACCCCCTTTTATATTTGGAGTTGTTGGGGAACCGGAGTTGAGTATTCAGAGTTGTTGCTGCAGGAAATAATACGTTGGCTTGACTATTTTCCAAAGTGAGTCGCATGAACATTTCATTGGTTATTCGTAATAGTTTTCTCCTCGGATAGATATTTCTTTCCATGGTAGTTGGTGTCAAACAGCTGCTGCTACTTCTCTGTAGAGAAACCGTGTGACAGAAGCTATGTGATAAAGTTTCCACGGTTCCCAGCTGTATTAGAGCTCTCGGTAAACTATGAAAGTCAGGCTCTATGTTCCTATTTGATATCAGCTCCTGCAGAGTGCATAAAGTCTGACTCCCTCCATCCAAGCCCACATATCAGAACAGGGTCACCGGCTTTAGTGCCTGGGGGAATTCTTATTGGACGATAATAGTGTCTGAGACACCCAGCAGGTGCCTGAATAAACCCTCTAATAGAGCAATTATTCTCAAACAAAAGGTCACCTCAGGCGTGACAACAGGCCCGGAAATCAATAAAGCCCCCAATTACGAAGTGAAGCGGCGGGGCCTATATTTGGTCTCCGGGCCGAGAGCCATTGAGATCAGATCTGATTTCAAGGCAAACCTCATTTCATGAGTACGTCTTTTGAGATTGAGTTACCGGTTTTTTTTTCTACTCCAGCAGTCTTCAATTTGTTTGCTTTTTAAACGTATAAATGACCCGGGGTCAATGTGCGCCAGTCAGCCAGGGAGTGGCTGTCCTTGTCTTATAGCTCGTATCCAAGATTAAATCTCAGAGTCGCCAAAATCTGCACTCAAGTAAGAGTACTGTTACTTTAGAATAATGTGACTCAAGTAAAAGTAAAAAACAAAAGTAGTCATCCAAGTAATTACAAGTAAAAAGTACAAAATAGCAATGTGCAAAATCATTGCCAAACAAACATTAAATCTTTATAAAATAACATAAATATCATAAAGGCAAATTCAGCCACAGCAAAATGGTAACAAATTAACTTTCTTTGTTTAAATTCGTAAAACCAGCATAACAGGCTCAGCAGGTAGAGATCACATGGAAAAACATGGACATACGGAACATGTGCAAACAAATTTCACGCTGTTGTTTCCTCTATTCTGCCGTGCTTCTGTTTGATTGGTGAAACAGAGTCACGTGACCGTGGCCTAGGAAGAAGTCTCTCTGACAAACCAAAAACAGAATAGATTGTGCATTGAATAACGGCTGGATAGAAATAAAAGTAGCGTTTCTTCCTCTTCACAAATAAAAGTAAGTAAAAGTAAAAGGTATGTTGCATTAAAACTACTCTGGCAAGTACAATTTGTCCAAAAAGTGACTTAAGTCAATATAATGAGTAAATGTAGCGCGTTATTGCCCATTACCATTACCAACGCTGATCAACCCTACCCTACCAGCTTGAGTAAAGCGAGACACAATGGCTGATAATACCAAGAAACAGTTCCACAGTGGATTCTACAGTGACAGTCTGTAAAAAAAAAGGATTTTGGCTTCTCACGAACGTAATCATCCAATTTCGGAAAATCTAACGGAACACAAAGCAGATCAAGCGCTGCCACCGACTCCATTCCTGCATGTGCCAAACACAACACAGCTGCTGCCGTTCACCTCCGAGTTTCCTGGACGCAGCGTGGACGAGTTAGCGGTACATTAAAAAAAGAAAACAGATATACTAAACACAGCCAAAACAAAGCAGTGTAGGTGTGGGAGAGGCCACACACTGGAGCTTTAACAACACGTTGAGAGTTTAATCTTCAAAATTAGGGATGTCCTCATCTCAAGTACTGGATTGGAGCCAATCTGGGCATTTTCTTGTCTCTTTTTTTTTTTTGAACAGATCAGGGGATTGGCAATGACCCCGATCATTTCCACCAGCTGCAAGGGCTTTCCACAAGTACTGGCTGTCGGCCAAAGAGCTAACTAGTCATTCATGTACAGCCAGCCACTTTATTAATAGTGACCAGGTGCTTCATGTAGCTCACTTGTAGACTGTAGCGAGGCTTTGTTTTGGGACAGACCCTTGGTGGCATTTAATCCATATTACCCGTGTTTGAACGCAACTCTGGAGGTGAATTCACGACCGGTTTCTCACTTCGTTTGCACAGTTTTAGAAAAAAAACAAAAAACAACTGACAATCTGTTCAATGAACATGTGGAGCTTTGCGGTGTATACAACACTTTGGTGTCAGTTTAACATTTTTGTACACAAACATAGCTCTAGTTTGGCTAAGGAAACTCTCTCTCTCGCTCTTTCTCTAACGGCGATACCTCGCAGCAGCAGAGCAGACAGATGGCAAAAGAGTCTGTTCTTCCTCTCTCTCAACTTCAGTCGGGAATATTATTTTTTTCTTCTTTTTTGTTGCGCCGTGCAGCTCCATTATCTAGGAACATACAAGTGTCAGATTGGGCTGCAGAGAAGGATCGAGGGGTTAAAAAAAGCTGATTTAGACACGGATGATGGACTCTGATGGAAAACACTGTTTTGCCTGTGCTCTAAAACATGTTTCTGAACACAGAACAACAACCAAACTATACCTGGAATTAAATTCCCCCCTCTCAGGAACGTTGCTTGCTGCCATTTTGGCGAGCGCAATGACTCTTCACTCCCCCATTACGTGTCATTTCATACAGTACATGAGTGTTTTTTCCCGAATAGAAAGAACCCGCTTTCCGTGGTTGTGTTTTTCTCTACATGGACTGGAGAGAGTTGACGAGATGCCTCCTCTGAGCCTGAGTATGTGTGATTGTGAGCAGCTGGACATAATGTACCCCCCCCCCCCCCACCCCCCCCCACCCCCCACAAACCACTCCTCCCATTCTCACTCCTGAATTCCCTGTTGCAGAGGCAACATTGATTTTGAGAGATGGTTTGTAGATCGCCTGGTTGAACAAGCTATTAAAGCTTGGCACAATCCTTCTCGTTCAAGGTCATCGCCAAACTGAATTTGTATTGGACTGCAATCAGGAGTGATGTGTTTACTCTTGACGGGGGGGGGGGGGGGGGTGATGTAAGACACCAGTGTCCCCAGTCAGGCCTCGCTGTAGCGCGGTGTGTTTTGGACGTTATCATTTCTGATGTTGTGCACCACACACTGGGGACATTCTATTTCAAAGTGGAATGTTTTGGTTTTAGTGCAGAAAAATAACAACTTTCTCAGATGCTCCAATCCAAGGTAAACACAACCATGTTTTTTTTTTTCTCATCTCATTGATGTAATGTGGTATATTAACTTTTTGGTCTCCTCTGTGGACTTTCGCTCCGCTTCAGTTTGTGCGCGGTTTGAGAACTTGTGAAGGTCCATCAATGAAGTATCGACGCGCGATGTAGCACAGACGGGAGCACGGAATAGCACAGATTTTTAATGGAATGGAAAGATTACACTCTTGCCTTTGCAGCAAGAAGACCTTTCTGTATGGAGTTTGCATGTTCTCTCCAGGTTCTCCGCTTTCCTCCCACGGTCCAAAAGCATGCAATATGGGATTAGGTAAATTGGACACTAGATTGAGATGTGTTTGTCTCTATGTGGCCCTACGATGCACTGGCAAACCGTCCAGGGTCTCACCGCCTATCGCCCTATGTCAGCTGAGATTGGTACAGCACCCCCAGCGACCCTCATGTTGAGGATAAAGCGGTAGAAGATGGATGGAAGGAATGCATCGCCCGCGATTGGTTGATATTTGCACTCATCTCATATTATGTTATCATGTTATTTATTATGTTACTCCAGATGTCATTTTTTTCACTCCTGCGTGGCTTAGATTTGGTTCTATTTCCATTTAAAAATTGTGACACTGAATCCTCACATTTTCAAATCAAAAAAACCCTTTGGACACCCCTGCTTTAGTGGATATCATGCTATTTCAGCTTTGGAAAAACTGTCCACAAAAATTATGCCTTTTGCCGGATGATATGAGCCGCTATGGGCTCCTTTTACTGAGATTCAATGAATCCTCCACCTGAAGTTTGGCAGTTAAAGCTAATTTATTTATTTTCATATCAAGAGGGTCTTTAATTCTGGAAAATTCTGCTGGCAATAACAAACTACATGCAGTCAAAGCTCCACCAAAACACTGAAAGTCATGGTCTGTACTTCTTTGTAGGACTTCTTTGTTCTCTATTAATCAATTATTGATTGATTACTAAATTAATTCAGTCAACTATAATTTGTCAGCTTCTTAGACAGAATATTTACTGGTTCTTTGCTCCATTTAACAAAGATATCATTAAAACTGAATCATTTTGTCTTGTGGATCGATATTGTTCAACATTTTATGACTTGATTATGAAAATAATCTTTAGTGGGAGACCTACTTACAGCTAACATCTAGTTAACTTTCAGCTAACTTCCAGCTAACCTCTAGTCAACTTTCAGCTAACTTTCAAGTAACTTCCAGCTAATGTCTAGTCAACTTTCAGCTAACTTCCAGCTAACTTCCAGCTAATGTCTAGTCAACTTTCAGCTAACTTCCAGCTAATGTCTAGTCAACTTTCAGCTAACTTCCAGCTAACATCTAGTTAAATTTCAGCTAACTTTCAGTTAACTTCCAGCTAACTTCCAGCTAACATACAGCTAACTTCCAGCTTCCAACTAACATCTCTGCTTCGACTGCATGATGTATATTGGGACGTAAAAAAATAATAATTTTAGCTGATAATTCCTTTAACTGATGGACTCTACAGTGGTTCTGACCATGTCATGCTCTGGTGTTGTCAAATCAAAGATCAGAGGACTGTTGTGTGTTTGTCTTTGTGGTCAGTGCGAGCTCACGCCGGTGCACACATTTGTCTTCTCTCTGACACTCTCGCAGGAGACACACCATCGACCTTCCTTCACCACTGTAGCCTGACAGGAGAGCAAACTGCTCCCTGCTTGTCAGAGAGGGAGAGCACTTTCTCTGGGCTATTTTCAGGCGGAAGGCAGCAGGGTTTTTTAGAAGTAAAAAGGCGGGTATAGAGGGAGGTGGAGAGCAGGGAGCGAATGCATGTTTGTCTTTATTGAAAAATCAATTGTGCTTTGGACACGTCTTTACCTTCCTTGCGATGGTATTGAATTATGAAAAAGTGCTGCATCACACGTAGAAAACACTTTCCATGAGGTCTTTGTCTCTGCAATGCCTTTTTTTATTGTTAGTAACAAACATATCATGCGGTGTGATGCATTTACAGTGCTGTGTATTCACAATTGAGTCAATTTCACCTTTTATTTTAACAAACGACGGTGACTTATAACCAGCTTGTAATGATTTATGTCTGGTCCATAACTGGGATTTCGTTTACTTACTTGGTAACACTTTACATTACAGTACAGTAACTGCTTGGTCAAAGTATGGAGATGTTATTGTGGTACTATACTATCTTATTTGTAATGTCATTTCTCGAATAATATTTCTTCCCTATTACAAAATGATGACCACATATTGTTAATGTACTGTAATATTCAGGGTTACCTTTTTTAATCACATTGTATCTCAGTAAAATAGTGATTTTAATGTGTTGTGACATTATAATGTATTTAATCAAATAATTATGTTTGATATTTGCAAAAACAAATATGTGGTATTGACAGCTGACCTTATATGTCCTTATAAAAGTGTTAAAAAATGTCATAACACATTACCATGATAGACGTTGGCATCGTGATAACCAATGATTATTTCTTTCATAGAGCTGTGCTTAAACTTTGATTATACAGCCCTACGGGCCTGTATATGTCATAATATTTTATGTGTCATAACATTTTACGAAACGTTATAGACACGGCTGATTTGTGAGTTGTGGAATTCAGCCTTGAATTGCACCGAGTTGTGCTTCTCTTTAAATGTAATTGCTTAAAAGCAGGGATGGAAAAAATCCGAGTGAAGCTAAATTTGAGACACTCTACCCTGTGTATGTGTGTGTGTGTGTGTGGAGCTTGTGTAACCCTGTCATCCGTCTGCATCTGGTCAAGTCGGCCACTCTGCCCCGAGCCTCTGCATCAGAGCTCATTAGCCGCGGACCGCTAAGCGCGTCCGCAGGAGTCGACCGCCCTCCTCAGTCTCCCGTCGCGTGTGACAGGGTTTTTTTTTTTTGGCGCACCTCGAGACTCGTTCGGGATCAGCGAACCGGTTCGCTGGACCGGTTCATTGCGTGGCCGTTGTTGTGAGAGAAATGTCGTGATTTCCAGTTTCTCTCTCCTCGCCAGTAATTGTCACCTTGGCAGCTGAAGTGTCGGCGGTCAAATTGAAATGTCAGGCTTTTTGCATGTGGAGAGATGGAGCGAGTGTTGATGGGAGTGTGTTGGAGAGACTGAAACCGTGCGATTGTCATGATGAACTCGGTGACTCTCTGGTAATTATCATCAGTCAGATGCTTAATTAGAGGTCGGTATATAATACGCAGCAGACAATGCAAATGGCCTTTGATTGACTGTTTGAGTTCAGGCTATCACTTTTCCAAAACTGAAGTTTGAGCAAATGTTATGTGACACTTCTAATTCTGCCAATTTCCTACTTCTTCCAACTTCTCTGCAGTGTAGTCACGCGAGGATGAACTGTGATGCCTTAGCTAGCAGCTAAGCTAGCGGGTGAGTCCGCAGATTTGTTTGTTACTTTACCCAGGGTTCCCCATGGGTCCTTGAAATCTTTGAAGGTGCTTTAGTTTTATTCCGGAAAGAATTCGAAGTCGATATTTAGGTGAACGTCTCCCTTGTTTGTTACAACGCCACCTACTGTAAGCAGTACAAACGTGGGCTCATAAGTACTAGCGGTGTTGTGGACACTGTCTCTCTCTCCCGCCGCCGTTGACGTGAGATTCCATGCAGAACAACGAGTAACGTTAAGCAACAGAGGGCAAATGATGACGTCATGCCTGGGAAATGACAATTCCAAGATTCTGTCTCACCAAAGACTGACAAATATCCCAAGGACAATCACTTGTCCAAGTTGCCCTCCCAGCTTAAGCTGTGTCAGCACATTCAGTCCTTGAATTTGAGGGATTTGGTCCTGGAAAGTCCTCCAAACGTCCTTCAGTTGGATGTCAACCAAGGTTTCTTTGGCATGGAACTCAAAATACGTCCACATGCTTCTTTTTTCAGACTCTTTGTGTGTCGTAATCGTCAGCTCAGGAGGACAGGTTAGCTCTCTGTCGGCAGTCTTCTCTGCCCTGTGTGGCGTAAATTTAAATATCTGCTCATCTTGGTCAAAAGAGACAACAGAGAAGATGGTAACCATGGAGACTTTGCTTGAGGCTAAGAGCTGAAGTCCGCATTTAAGTGTCAACGGAACTGCGCACATGTGAAGCAGCTCTTGGTTAACTTGGTAATGACCTGGCCCTTAAGGTCAAGCTATCCCAGAGCCCCCTCTGCTGGATAAAGTAGTAGTTACTACGAACTTTGCCAATTTCGTATAAAAAAACGATGCCTAAATTCACCTTATATGACAAGATGTGACGACATTTGATGCCTCATTAACCTCAAATATTGGCCTCTTTTTCAGTGCATCTAATGTGAAGAGTAACCATAGCAACATATGAATAAATAAATAAAAACGAGTAGCACACAGAAGCCCAGGAGGAATTCATCTAACAGTGTGATTAAACGAGTTCATAAATTCAATATGTAATCACCATATTAATTTGAGGAGGTTGTTATTTTGTTCCTCTAACATCCTGTTACAGAAAAATCAGATCAAAGCACAGCTACAAAGTCTGGCTGCTGAGACACATTAAGACGTTTTTTCCCCCAAATATGCGTGTAGTTAAGATGAAAATACCAAAACACATTCAAGCTTTGATTGTTGCTACTTTATAATGAGATTGTAATTTTTCAGTGAACTGGTGGAGCTTCTCCAGTGATACCCTAAATCAGCACAGTGCTTATGAACTCCCTGTGGATTTAAAGTGTGGCTTTTTAAAAGTGCTAGAACAAAGATCCAAAGAACGCCTCTCGCGGCATCATTTTATCATATTTTATCATCAAATTAATGACTTAGAAGCCTAAAGTTTCAAAAGTTGGCAACCCTTTGGCGAATTCGACCATTTGCCACAAAACAGGAAGTGCCCTATGACTTCGGCATATGTTGAGTTCCACTGAGTTTGCCGAAACTTGGTGGGAAGAAAAAAGTCGACCGTAACCATGGTCTCAACTCAACAGGAAGTCGGCCATTTTGAATTTTGGCATCCGTTTTGCCGATTTGCACCGTTCGTAAATGAGCTCATTTTTATAAAAATGTAGCATTATACACTGCGGTTAGTCCAAATTGATCCCAGACTTTACAACGGTTTGTTGATTTGTAAATTAAAGCCACCTTTTTGTTCATTGTGCGAATGTTCCAGAATGATCAGAAAGAGTGATGGATGTGGCAGAAAGAAACACAAAAGGTTTGTGGATTTAAAGTTACACCGCACAACTTAATGCCCTGTGGCAACAGTAAGTCTGCTGGATGCGTTCAAACCCCAAAAACCCCCTTGCATGAGTGGTCTACCTTCAAACACTGTGTGTATCCTGAGACTGAGGGAACCAGAATCAATAAAAACCTCTGCAGGCGTTGAGGCAACTGCCGGTTACTTACTGCTATCCACATCTTTTGGATTATATCATGCAAACATCCATAATCCCGCTGATACAGGAAACTGAAACCTTTGAAGTACTGTAGGATGGCAGGAGTATTTAGCCACCAGGAGGCGACTCATGTAGTTGATTTCTAACCTCAGTAAATTGGTTTCAATTGCTGATTTCAGCTCATCTTCGATAGAACATGATTCCATAATGTTAATTATTTTATCACTGAGAGGAAAGTAGACAACTTGACAGCTTGAATTGTCCAACCTTGTTGACTGTGAACGTCTGTCTTTCAAAAATGGACATGACGCTGATCAAATCATCACGTCTTTAAATGATTTATAACCCCCCCCCCCTTTTTTTTTTTAACCAAATGCCAATCAGATGTTTTTATTTATTTGGCGAGAGAGACACTTACCCATTGTCTTCCCGTTCATGAGGGATTGACTGAAACAATGCATTTAATCCAGCTTTACTGTCACTGTTATTTTATCTCAGGGATGGCAGCCCTCACTGTTTACTGTTTACTCGCCTGTAGCCATATCAGAGCTGGATTTAGTTCCCACTAATTCAAATATTTCCTGTTGCTGCTGCTGCTGCTCCACAGGAAAACCACGTGAAATACATGGTGGCTTTGTTTGAATACATAATACCTGTTGGTTTGGTGCATTGAGGCTGATATTTTTGTATATTATTGACCAGTAATTCCATAATTACCTCCTTTTTTGTTTGTTTTTGCACATGTTTCTCACATTTCTGCTCCAGTGTAACTCCATGAGCGAAAAACTGTGCCTGCAAATTGTGTCAGACTCGCTCAAAGAACACTTCTCTGTGACATTTTAATAGGTCACACTGCATATATATTCATACCGAGGACATAATGATGCACAATATTAGCCCTCTGTGCAGAGCTTAGCAGCCCACCTTGGGCACGTCTCCTGGGGAGTCGGCAACTTGCCACATAAACCAGTGGAATTTATCTACTGAGAGAAGGTCAGCTGAATCAATGCTTCACCATGGATACATACTGTAAGAGATTATTTTTGAAAAAGGAATGAGAAACATTAAATTAGAGTAGTAATGAAAATGGCCGGGGTTGCCACATAGAGCAAGAAGTTCCTGGAAAGAGCTATTGTGCGTCGAAATGTGATTAATGCAGTTATAGAAAATGACAACCAACGGGGTCAATGGAGTTTAATGAAATTGCGATATGTCCCTCGCAGCCCGGTGTCCCTGGTTACTGCCAAGTGTTTCCATAGGGACTCTTTCTTTTTTAATGCAAATTCGGTGAGGTTTATGGCAGCCGTCGCCCCGTGGGTCAGCTCTAATGATCCATAAATGAGGCTCCTTTTGTTTCTTACTCTCGTACTTTGACCTGACAGCGAGACAAAATTGCTGCGTACATTTTATAATGTGCTCTCAGGCGACATTAGACACCTGCTGGCTGCCAGAGTGAAGTCGCGTCTCATCTCAACGACCGCACGGATGACTCAAATAAAGGGGGAGGAGGAGGGGGGGCAAATTAGTACAGCGCAAATGGAACAGTAGTGGGAGTAATTACCATAACTTTTGCCGGTGCCTCTACAGGACATGTGCCGAGGTGATGTCACACCACCTTCACCTTCCGCTGCTCAGTCATCATTCGCTTTTATGGCGTCACAACTGCTCAACAGGCGGTTTTGCCTTTAAATTTCCACGGGCGCTGAAGCTTTACTAGCACCATGTTGCTGTCCGTGCTTCCTCCTCAGTCATGACATAAACAAAGCGGCAGAAATCCACCTATTTTGTCGACATAAACAGCTGAAAGGCATTCATGTCTTTCACTGTCTTTCACTTTCAAGGCTGTATATAAAAAGTCGAACAATCTCCCATTTTGAGGCCCAGAGGTTTTGCGATTTGATTGACACCAATGTCAGTTTTTGAAACTGGAAGTTCAGAGGCAACCAGGCTCCCTTTGAAGGATACTAGCTCTCAATCACATTGGTGTAAACTAACCATCCATCCATCCATCCGTTCTTGTCTACGGCTTCATCCTGCACATGAGGGTCGCTAGTGCAAATCCCAGAAGTGAAATTGGTAACACTTTATATTAAGGAACACATATTCACCATTAAGTAGGTGCTTACTAACATACTGTATAAGTAGCATAATGGCCTTTTATTAGTAATTATTAAGCACGTATTAACACCTTATTACTAATAAAAGGCTAGTTATATCCATGTTAGTAAGCACCTACTTAATGGTGATGGTTTATTAATAAAGTGAAATGTTATAAAATCAACATTGGGAAGAGGTGAAACTTGCAATTGAGACGATTAACTTTTTCTAACCAGTGGTATTGCCCCCTTGTGGTGGCTACGCAACAGTGGTGATTGCTCTGAGATAGTGAGGGAAGCTCGGCTTCCTCTAAAATGTTGCCAAATATGTTGTATTTACATTTCATGCCACTAGTGCGTTCAGAATCAGCTGTTTATCACGGACGACGTCTTACGTGATTTCTGTATTCCCGTAGCAGCCTCCGCATTAAAAGCACTTGAAGCTCAGCTTCAACTGTTCTCTATGCGACGACACAGAATGTTTTTTTTTTCCACTGCGGTGAGCTCTGCGCTGGTTAGACAGACAAAATGCGGCAAAAACGTCTCTCCCAGGGAAGCTCTGCTTCTCTGGGAGTCGACGAAGCAGACGAACTGTCTGAAAGGCGGCAGCGACAGCCTTTTTCTCAGTCCTGTGTGGATTTTGCAAGGAAGTCTATAGACAAATAGCTGCTTGTTATAGACCATTTTCGTTTATACATATAAACTGTGGATAATAACACTCCTATAGCATTTCAGTTTGACATAATTATCGTTATCGTATTGTTCTAGTCGTTCGTTTATGTATAAATAACTGGGCCTGAAATGACTTTTCCCCCGTTTCAAAGACCAGCAGCCGCCTCTGGTGCGAGGCGCTATGATCGATTAAACAAAACGAGTGCACGTCCAGTGGACTGTTAGCCACGGTAGTTAAAAAAAACGACTGGAAATTAACTGACCTGCAGAGAGCAGTTACACACTCGAACACTACAACAACAACAACAACAACAGCAGGAAATGGGAAGTGACACCGTATGTTCCGGCAGCACGTCGGCATCAGACACTCGGACGCGGAGAGAGAGACAGCGTGGTGTGGAGCTGATGGGCTTAATCAGCAACTTACTTTGCGACGGCCCCGCAATGCAACGCACATTAATTTATATAATCGCTACGCACTGCAGCTTTACGAAAGTTGGCACGCGCGGCAACAACCGCCGTAATGTGCAGCTATATGTCGAGCATGAGAGCCCCGCCGTTAAATAAATATAGTGCTTTAAAAAAAAAAAAAAAGGCTAATGATTCAGCAGGCACTCTGAAATGCAAAAACACACTCAGCCATTTTCGACTTAATGACATGAACAATTGTGTCGCCGTCGTGGCAACAGGTGGCCAGAGAGAGGGTAAGTGGGGAATAATTTCAGTTTACCAATCGCCTGTTGACAGCGTTGCTATGGCAATGGGGGGGAGGCCGTGTGGGTGGGCGAAGCGTATAGACGGACAGATGCGGATGGATGGAGGATGTCCTGTGTACACACGGAATTCATAAAAGAATTTTGGATTTTATTATTCCGCATGAATTTCTCGCGGAGTCGTCGGGACCTTTGAGGTGAAGTGTGTGTTTGAACGCGCAGTGGGCAGTCGTCGGGGTTTTGTGTGGGAGTTTAAATATACATGAAAGTGTCCGTCAGTATCCTCTCTCTTCTCCTCACACACACACACACACACACACACAGACAGTGACTGTTGTTAAAAAATATTAAATAACTTAACACATCCAAAAATGTCCATTACCTCATTACCCGTTATCCAAACTTGCTTAAAATTGGCAATTTCATGTTGTTTCATTGTTTTAGGATTATTTATGCTTTTTTCTGTTTTAGATTTCCTGATATAAGTGTTTTATCGCGTATGCAAAATACACATTGCACTTATTTTCATACAGGATTTGGTTTTTTTAGACGACCTTTGCTGCAAACAGTGTGACTGTGTGGACTTCCATCATTGTTTGGGTGTATTTTCTAAGAAACAGTCAATGAAATGATGCCGTGTAGGAAGAGGAAAGCTAGGTGCTCTTTCTATCACACCTAGAATTCCCTCATGACTCTATTATAGTATTTTGTATTTTTAAAGAATCAATCGATCAATCTGCCCTTATTTTTTAAGATTTTTTTGTAAAGTCACAGTTTACCTCATCACATTTATCAAATATGTTGCAGTTTGTGCACTGGGAAATAGAAATTGGGTTCCAACTTTAGGTTTATAGGTGTTACAAATTTAAGTTTTAAATTTTAAAATGTAATTTTAAAAAGTGAAGATATAATAACTCAGATTTATTTATTTTTTAAATGAAAGAAAAAAAAATTGCAACAGCATGAATTCTGAGATTTAAGTCAGAAGTCTGAGGATAAAAAGTCAGAAATCTGAGATTAAAGTCAGAATTCTGGGGAAAAAAAAGTCTGAATTCTCAGATTAAAGAATTCTTGCTGTTCTATTTTTTTTTACATGTGGCCCTAATACTCATCATAAATTGATATTAAATATTATATGATCTCACTATTAAATAGTTGAACAATCAACAATTATCAAATATCGCCCTCCCCCTTTTAGTCATTAAGAATTCAAAGTACGGGCGACATAATTCCTCTTTTTACGACTTTTAGCCAACGCTTCCAAATAAACCAGGTCCATTTTTTTCCTCCTGAAATATCACACATCTTCCACGATTAGAGCACTTCAGCCCCACATTACACCAGCGATGAGAAGCTGGGAGTTCTTCTTCTTCTCCTCGTTCCATGATTGTTCATATTTTTTTTTTTTTTGCCCAAGAATGCATCATCCAAACAGCAGGGCGAGAATACATCAGCCTGTGTAAACATCAGCGCGGAGCAGGAGACTCTTTT
This sequence comes from Solea solea, assembly GCF_958295425.1. NCBI lineage: Eukaryota > Metazoa > Chordata > Actinopteri > Pleuronectiformes > Soleidae > Solea > Solea solea. Next base: position 30,712,110 of record NC_081134.1, on the reverse strand, counting down.
TATTAGAGCCCAGCGCCCGGGAGCGTTGGGAAGTGGGGTCGTTTCATTCCGCGTCCGCCGGTGCATATTGTTTTCCGTTGCGGCAATTTATTTTGCCCGAGTGGCACCGTGGGTGTTGCGTGTGCACATTGTGGAATGAAGGCTGATGGATGAGAACAATGCGGGCGGAAAAAAAGATACTTTTCAATTCTTAATGTTTCTGAGAGATGCAGTGCACACTGGCGCCGGCGCCGAGGCCACAGTGAATACCAATCACGGTGGAGTGTGTGGGTCGAGGGGACACGCAGTGCTCTGCAGAGGGAAATCTGCTTCTAACCCTCGGACTTCTGCCTCTCTGTTTTCCTCTCTCTCTCTCTCTGCTGGTTCTCTTCATTCTCATCAAACGTCCTCACGCAGCGTCTAAACACGTCAACGTCCATGTAAGGAAACAAAAGAGTCATTAAGAAACAATGACTATGTCACTTGTTACTGACCAAACTAGGAAGAAGTAGAATAGTAAGTGTAACATTTACTCTACAGAGTCATCTATGGATACTATTATGTCATACATTTACTGTAAATATGACAATATTAATGTGAAAGTGAGAAAACCTGCTTTTTAACCCTTCGTGCTCACAGGAATAATACATGGCTCCTTATAGGGACATCTTCTTATGTGTTGTGGCAAAGTTATGATTCATTTCATATCACATTATTTAGTCGTGATATAAAGCGGCAATAATTGTGCAGAAGTCACAAATTAGGCCGTTTTTATTTTATTTTCGTTCATAAAAAACGAGCCAAGTGAAATTTGAAACTTTGACATTATTTCACAGAATATCACAGAATTTCGAGAAAAAAAGTGTACAATTACATTACATTACATTACATGTCATTTAGCAGACGCTTTTATCCAAAGCGACTTACAATAAGTGCATTTAAACATTTGGGTACAAATAAGAGCTAGAAGTAAGTAAGAGCTTCAAGTAAATCAAACTATGAAGTGCTAGTCATAAGTGCGATATATATATATATTTTTTTTTTTTTTTTTGTCGTCGTCGTTATCGTCTTAGTCGAGGTAGAGTCGGAAGAAATGTGTTTTTAGTCGGCGGCGGAAGATGTGGAGGCTTTCCGCTGTCCGGATGTCGATGGGGAGCTCGTTCCACCATTTGGGAGCGAGGACAGTGAACAGTGAACAATTATGAGATAAAAGTCAGAATATTGAGAAAAAAAAAATTTAAATGAAGAAAAACTAAGTTTTATTGCGTGTTAAATTTGAAATTTGACTAGAAAACAGAGTTAAAATAACATTTGTTGGATTTTTGTCTCAGTGTCCAGGTGTTTTTCCGACTCTCGCCGGCTTCCTGCGACAGTTGCGAGGTGAAATTAACGCAATAAACCTCTCAGCTTTTCAGAAACTGAAAGGGTTAATTCATTTACTTATTCATTTCACAATCACAACCAAGAATTTGGAGCCTGAATGAAGAAAATGTTTATTCATTTATCCAATTTATCCAAATATAGATGCTGGGGTAGCAAGTCAAGTAGCAGCGACTCCAACATTGCTTTCCTAATCTCAATATTGTCACGGATGAAATGCTCAGATTTGAATTAAATCCTCACACACACGCAAGTGTGTGGCACGGGATTATTCAGTGACCTGACACATAAAATGATCGATCCTTTACTGTCGCCACCTCCTGAATAGACAGATGTCATTAACTCAGCGGAGCCGCGGCACTGGAGACCGATCACCACACAACTCATTGATTTCCCACCTGCAGCAGGACGGTGTGAGCTCATCTCTGCCTCCACTCGGAGTCATTTATCTTTTGGGGTGTGCATTTTTTGTGTGTGTCGCTGATGAAGTTTAAAGACGGAGGGAGAGAAACCTTTGAGTCATCTGAGCCCACACTTACTTTTTGTCCTTTTTTTACGGTTCCATTTTTCGTCCTCCCTGGATGCACACACACACACACACACACACACACTGCCACAGGAAGTGTGATGAAATGAGGAGAAACTCTGCATCCTTTATTGGTCTCTTTTTTTTTTCCTGAAGGAAACGTACAGCATTTGAGTCTGTCCGTGAAAAGCAAACGTGGGAACTCACAATTTTCCCATGTGTGAGGCTTTGAGGCCGCAACAAGTCGTTGGTTTCAATGAGTAATTATTGCAATTTAGTTTGCTAATTTCTTGGATTGTTCTATGCCAATTTAAAGACATAGTACGTAACTTTTCTGCATCGGACGATCAAAAAAAACGATGAGACTAATGAGATGGAACCAAAAGTTCCATCTCATTCCAAGGCAGAAGTCTCACACTCGCGGCCCGGGGGGATAAACCTGGAAATGATGATGTTCTCACATGTCTCGTTTTGTGAGGAGTTCAAAAATAATTCAATTTCATTGATTTCTTTGTTTTTATGGAGCAAAGAAAGCAGAAAAATATTCACATTTAAGAAGCTGAAAAACTCAAACCAATCATTTTAGTCATCATGCAGCCCTAAAAGTAAGAGACCTTTTTTTGGTTTCGGTTGCCTTTTAATGACATCGTCCACTTTTACTGTCTCTGCTATAACTCAAAGACAATGTCCGTATTTGTGTGTATTTGTCAATAATTGATCAATAATTGACATTGAAAGTATTAGAAACTTATCGTGATGGTATTTTATGGAGTAAATGTGCAATCTTGTTACAAAGGGCAGACGATCGGAACCATGGCCTCACCTCAGCGCAACAGGAAGTCGGTCATTTTGAATTTAGGCGTCCTTTTTGGCGATTTGCACCCCTACGTAAAAAGCACGACAAAAACAACTTTGTACTTATTATTTTGTTCTGAAACTTCACTTCTAAAATTCGATCACAACTCAAAGTCGCAATAGGAATTTTGCGAGCAGGTCATTTACCCTAATCGTTCGGTCCTAGTGCTGCGTCACTGGTTGGGTCATGTGACCAGAATTCACGTTGCAGTGATTGCGTCCACAAACTTTAACATAAAAGGAAGAAATAAAAGCAGAACTGACAATAAAATAAAGACTGTGTATCAAACTGATTTTGGTTTCAAGTGCTATAGAGCAAAATGGGGAACGCTCACAGACTAAATCCCTCATCATTCTCACTCCGTTTCCATAGTAACAAGGGTGGGAAATAACATGTAGCAGATGTATTTGACTGCGTTATCAGGAGGTGCACTTGCATGTCAATGGGATTCTGCGCGGGAAACCGGGGCATCTGTTGATTTAGACAAATCATCATCATCAGGGGAACGCGTAGACCACACACGCACAGTGGCGGGTCTATGTTATTTTACAGAGATGTGATTGAGTGGAAATGTGTGTAGAGGTGGGTCAGATGGTGCTGGGGCCGCTGTGGCAACTCTCTAATGGGCTGGAAGACATTCGCTCACAAATCAAACAAACCAGGCAGAAGAAGTTCACAAGAAAACGTATGTACACACAAACACCGGCCGGGTGGAAATGAACTCTCCCGCTGTTCGTTACAAACGAGACAGCTTGTTTAGATGCCGCCGTCGCCATGATAACACGCTAACGACGAGATCGTCCAAATGTGCGGAGACGCCGTGAAGCTCCGACTCAGAAGAGTCCGCCGATCTGGAGTACGAGTTCCAAAGAATCCGTCTTTATTTAAAACCACTTAAACAATAAGGAGGATTTGAGATGTATCCACTCTCGCACCGATTTTTTCGCAGGAAAGGGAAGATGGAAGAAGAATAAGAGGCTTTAAACATCTCTATTTTAGGATTTCTACTCACGTCTCTGCACAGTCGAAATGGGCTGAAGTGACACCTTTGAGTCTTTGTTCGCACGGAGTAGAGTAAAGCGGTGTGGAGGAGTGAGCGTTCATGAAGTGACACGAGATTTTTTTATGAATACCCTTAAACCAAAATGAAACCTTTTAATGAACTAACAAAGTGTTGTAGATGTTTCCCTGCTACAAGACACCTGGTTTTGAATAAAGGGGTTTCCAGGTGGTTGTTTGTCCCTGTGATCGCCCTCGTGTGGAGAATAAAGTGGTAGAAGATGGATGGATGGATGGATGGATGGATGGGTTGTTTCCAGGTTTTTGCAGCGCTTGTCGATGAGCTGACTCTTTGAGTCAGGTGTGTTTGGAGCAGGGAAACATGTAAAACATGGGCAGGGCAGTGGGTCCCCTGGACCAGGATTGAGAAACGCTACACCCTACGTAAATGAGTGAAATCGCCATAAAAACATGCCAAATTTCAACTAGAAGCATCAAAGATGAAAAGTTTCGTGTATACAACGTGGCGCGGCCACGGCAACCCTCGTTTATTCTAATTTTTTGTGATTAGTTTCATTTTCTCAGCTCCACTCCAGTCGCATACCCTGGTAGACGCCAGTATTTCTGATTTTCCTCCACGTACCAACGAAGGAAGCTCGCGCACCACTGGCGCTACCCGTGCCACAGTTTGAGAACCAGTGCTGTAGAAAACAATCTAACCTAAACCAGCGGCAAAAAAAACAGTTTCTAAACGACTTCCTCAAAACCTCGCGTCGCATCAACGTGGAGCTGCTCCGCGGCTTCAAAGATAAACGCGCGTCTGATAAACGCGCACTGGGACAAACTTGTCCCAGTGCTCGCTGTCATCGCCCGTCTGCCGCCTCTCTCTCGTCCGACTGTATCCCTGGTTTTTCTTTTTTGATTATTATTTGATTATTTGTGAGGCAAGGGTCACAGGTTTTAGCCGCCGCCGAGTGTCCGTTAACGGCGCGGTTAAAGTGTCAATGAGCGGGAATTAAAAGCAAATTTAAAAAATGTAAATGTTAAGTGTCTCTCTCTCTTTCCGTTTGATGTGAGCTGTGTCAGTCGCTCGTATTCCCTCTCTGCATGTCGGCGATGTTTTCATCCTCTCTCTCTCGATCGTCGTCCTCACGGCTGCTGCCCTCGCATCTCTTAATAGTGCCGAGCTCGTGTCATCGTAATGTGGTGTTTTTGGTTAACGCGAGTCGTCCTGTTTTGTATAATTTAACATTTAAGTACAGAAAACACGCGCGCATAATGTATACGGAGGGCCCTTTAGATAAGAGCTTACGAGCGCTTCGTGCTGTAGCTTTAGAATTAATGATCTGTACCATATCTGATGCCGGAGCCTTGAGGCGTCATCACGTCATCACTCTGGGTTTTAAAAACACCAAGGCACACGCACAAGGGCGGAGATTAGGGAGATGAGCCGAGAGCCTTCATCTTTACATCCCATAATGCTCGCACGTTGCTCACTTCATACAGCTTCTCTCGTGGCAGCTTCCTCCTGTTTTGAGTTCTTGAAAACATGGAGTAGAAGTTAAATTTAATGTTGTACGAATCAAAGTGTTTCCTTGATGTCAATTTAGGGCTGGAACCGTTGCTTTATTCATCGATTATTAATGTGTTATTAAGTTAATAACACATTTTCAGCATCTTAAATGTGAATAGTTTCCGGTTTCTTTTTGCTTTTGTCTCATGAATAAATAAATAAAAAAACGGTTTGTGGAGAAAACGAGACATTTGAGAAACACTGACGGACTCATTTTATGGACCAAAGCGATGACTCGAGGGTGAAAACGATCGTAAAATAAACATGTTTTTTTGATCTGATTCGTCGTGCTTTAAGGAATATGACGCGATGATGTATGATGCATATTGGAACTCGTATGGCAACCACGTGCTACGTGAGGCCATTATACTGTAGCTCAATAAGAGCTAAAAAAAAAAAGAGGTTGCCATGGCAACCTGACCTCCACCATTGTGCAGGTGATCAGTAGAGTTGTGGCAGATTTGACCTGGTTTTTTTTTGTTTATTATGATTATCGATGTGTTTCCGTCTGTAAAATTACAATTTTTACTTAGGTTAAAGTCGGGCGACACGATAACGATATATATTGCGATGTAACTTTTCCTCAATAAAGGATAAGACACACCCCAAACGACACAGCGTGAAGGTATTACCCGCTATTTATTGAAGGGCAAACTGACAGAAATATTAATGTGATATATAATAAAGATATAGAAGAACCGTGTATCGTGATAAAGAACATTTGGATGTCGACTACGCGTTAAAGTTGGATTATTGAACCCCCTGAGTGTATTTAAGCAAATGCTCCGCGTGACTCACTCTTATGTACTTTTTGAGGAACATTGTCACCGTGTCATCTTCCACCGCGGCGCTGAATCAGCGTCGGCGATGTCTTTTCATGCTCTGCAGATTCAAACATGACAGCATATGAGCGCTACAAAACAAGTTTTGGGGGAAGCTCCTCTTCCTCCTTCCTGTCATGTTTTCGGTCACGCTTGGCGCCGTCCTGTCACTGTTTTCGTTTTTTTTTTTTGTATTTATTCACAGATTCTGCAGCAGAGCCTTCCCCCGCCTTTGTCTCGTCGCACCTCGCGATGTTCTTCCGCGTAATTTCGCCCTCACGGTCGCTTCTAATCACCTTGTCTTTACTTTGGTGCGCGAGGTCGAGCTAATTAGTCCAATTATTTTCATAATTACGGATCACAGAGGCATGAATGGGAAGGTTAGACGAGGGCTTTCTGTTTCCGTGTAATAATAAGTGATTATTCCCTGGAAGCCTGGAAACAAAGAAGCAGGAGTTCCTGGTGTGTGGTTACTGTTGCTGCTGCGGTTTATGTTGGTTAATTCCCGCGCGCGTGTGTGTGTGTGTGTGTGTGTGTGTATACACACAGCTCTCAGGAAAGTATGGATCCACTCAACATTAATGCTGACTCTCTCCTGAAAGGTAGCTGCGGTGAATATTTAATGTTTGTGGGCTGTTTCGAGTGTCACTACACACAGTATATGGCAGCTGCTACACACACACACACACACACACACAGGGGAAGGCAGAGGGCAGAAATGTGATTTTAAATATTTTAAAATAAGGTTTATAAAAGGATAATAACCTATCAGGAAACAACAAGTAAGAATACGGGAAACCAGGATAAAAACGGACAAAAAAACACAACAAAACGTTTTAGACCTGATTTTTATTATTTTATGTTAATAAATTGTAATTGTGTTGTCATAATGTCGTTGATTGTCTTTTTAATTCTCCCTAAAGTGTTTTGTAGCTTGTTTTTGACAAGGGCTATGTCAATAAATCTCTAATTAATACAGATTAAATACAATTATGAGCTGCGACTAACAATTATCTTCCAACATTTTCTTGACTTGTTTGTCCATGAAAATGTCAGAAAATGTCCCAAAAACCTCAAACCTTTGTTGTGGAGGAATGATTTATTGTTTGTTATATGGAGCAAAGAAAGCAGAAAATATTCACATTTAAGAAGTTGAAAACTCGATTATTGATGTCGATTATCAAAATAGTTGACCTTTTTGTTCTGGTTGCCTTTTAATGGACGTCGTCCACTTTCACTGTCTCTGCTGCTCTAACTTCATGACAGAAGAAAATGTCCGCCTGTTTGTCAATAGTCGATCAATAATCGATCAATAATTGCTGTGTTCGGGCAGTTTGTCGCTGAAGCTCTCCACACTCACAGGTGAACCAAGCAAGACAACAATTCCCATGATGCCCCGCTGCTTCCTGACATCATCAAAAATTGGACTTTTTTAATGTTTTAAAATTGTTTTGATTGAAAAACAACTGGCTGCAGAAACTGCGTACTGTGTCTTTAAAAGATGTAGTACGTAAATGTTCGAAACGCCTTATATCTTTAACTCCTTGTTTTATGTTGTTCTGAAACTTTACTATCGCAACTCAAGTCAGATTATTTAAAACAAACACTCTAATCAAGGGCTGGGCAGAGATATTTTCCAAAGGTCACAAAAACAAGGTTGTAAAGAAATAATAATCTAATATTACCTATATTTATGTTCAACATGCGTAACATATGACATTAAAAAGTAAAAAAAATGCTATAACCCCACTGATTTGTGTCCTTCCCTTTTTCAAAATAAAAGTCTGGGTGTTAAATGCTATTAATGTGAAGGTGCAAAAACTGATGTTTGGGTCGGTATTTGCAGTAACTTTGCGTACAGATCCTGAGCATCAGATTTTGAACCAACTTTTGTGAAAGAGTAATTTAATGTCCGCTCTTGGTTAAATCGCATCGTTCCAAGGTAACTTTTTTTTTACCTTGGTGGTTTCCTGACCACTCGTTTTAGCTCTTTCATTCTTTCATTCTTTCATTTTTCACTGCAGTTAAGCAAGAGTCAACTTGTGGAGACGCCGTGGGCCGAATAAAGCTGGTTTTGTGGGCCACATCCAGCCCCAGGGCCTTATGTTGTGTGCTCTAATCGATTATCAAAGAGAGTCACATCGATTTGTAAACATTTGCAAAAGGGCAGTACATTGAATCTTTGTTAATTTGCCAGAGAATATAAAGTGATATTTATTGATGAATCGGTTTGACTGTTTTTAAGGATTTAAAACAAGTTTTCAGATTTTTTTAGCTTCTTAAATGTGAACATTTTCTGGTTTCTTTGCTCCATAGAACAACAAAATCATTCAAACAGAATACGTTTTTGTTTTTTTTGGACAAAACAAAACATGTGAGCACATCGTCATCATCACTTCCAGGTTTGGGGAAACACTGATCAACATTTTCTGACATTTCATGGACCAAACGATTTCATGGACCGCCTCCAGTGATGGCTCCATCAGCACAGTCGGTCGTAGCTGAAGTTCTCTCAGACGCACAGACTCTCTCCTTTTCGTCTTGTGTGCATCCGTAAGCGTTTGGACGATCCACTGAACTCTCCTCCTCGGCCGCTCTCTTTATCTCGGCAGGTGAAACACACTCGTCTTGTCAGTTTTCCTCGCGCAGCGAAGCGGAAAGGTCACTCATTTTTGATAAGCTCTCCGCGCTCCGCGTGTCCTCGGTCAGGTGGAGTGAGTCCACAGCTGAGAAATGAGCTGTTGGCTCCGTGTGATCCGAGCACCTGCGTCAACAGTTTACAAAAATCACTTTCTGCTGCTCAAACCCGTGCGGCGGGAGATTTAGCTTCAGGTTTGGCTGCTGCACATGAAGTGAAAATGCAGATACACACACACGCAGAGATAAGATTGTTAAATTTAAGATGCTGCGGTGGAATCGTGCCCGGCTTTAGATTGCATTATCTACAGTGCAGAGCCACTTGAATTGAAGACATAAAAAACAGTAATTGCTCAGAAACGCGTGAGGATTCCTCCCTCTCTCCCTCTCTCTCTCTCTCTCTCTCTCTCTCTCTCTCCCTCCCTCTTATATTGTGCTGAACACAGATTGAGCGCCGCATTACCGCGTGTAAGTGGTTCTGCTTCTCTCTGCGGAGCCGTATTTTCTCTCCCTCCGCCGTCCGTACTGTAAATCCCGCTCAATCACTTACTGTATGAACGACACCGGCGACAAAGGGCCTCGTGACGCTGTCAGGAAAATCCCCCAGAATAAAAAAAGCAATTGTTCCACAGAGAGAGATGAGTCAGTGCAGAATTAGAGAAAACTATGACAGAGAAGAGACTGTCTTTTGAAAGCCATTTTGATCAATTTTTCTAACAAATTTGTACTGTTTTTTTGTGCCATTTTGATAATTATGATATAAACCAGCCATTTTTTTTTAGATATGTAGCCAACTACACTGACATAAATCTTCAGTAAAAGCTGGTAAGAACCAAGTCATATATACGGTCTTGTTTTGAGAGTAATAACTTTGCAAGAATTGTGTATTGTGTGTGGACATCAATTGTGTAAGATTATTTATATTGTTTTAAGGATATTAACCCTTTTGTTTCTTACTTTTTAGTTTTTAAGTCTTACGGTTAGTTATTTTTACACGCACAATAAGCTAAGCTACATCTTTTATAGCAGTGAGAACCTCAAAACTGGACCTGGATCCTGCAACCTGCAAGATAAGGACACAGAGAGAGAGAGAGGAATGGAAGGAAAGACACAAACTAGGGAGAGAAAGAACAAGGTTAATGACACAAACTGCACCTTATTACATATGTATATTTATATTTATATATATATGTAAATAATTTATTTCTTACTTGTGTTACTTATATACAATATACAAGTAAGTAGATGGATAGATAGATAGATGAATAAAGTATCTATCTATCCATCTATCTATCTATCCATCTACTTACTTGTATATTGTTTATTTGTTTGTTTATTATCTATTGTTGAGCTGCTGTAACACCGTTTTCTCTCCACTGTGAGATAAATAAAAGTTATCTTATCTTATATAATGAAGTCGTATTCATACACTACAGGAATTCCCTCAGCAGTCTAGGTCTATAGCAGCCGAACTAAGAGATGGTCCAGGTTTCTCTGAGCCACAGCTCTAACTATAAGCTTTATCAAAAGGGAAGGTATTTAAAGTCTAACTTTAAATACAGAGAGAGTGTCCGCCTCCCTAACTGTCATTGGGAGCTGGTTCCACAGGAGAGGAGCCTGGTAACTGAAGGCTCTGCCTCCCATTCTGCTCTTACAGACTCTGGGAACCACAAGTAAGCCTGTATTTTGGGACCAAAGTGATCTGTTAGTTATTTTACGCGCACAATAAGCTAAGCTACATCTTTCAGACTGTTTTTTGTTTTGTTTTTTTGCCGTGAGAACTTGTTTAAAGACTGAAAGAATGAATCATCACATCATCAACACAATCCTCTTTTCCCGTGTTGTTACTCAGGGCTGCAACTATTAGCCCTTTGAGCTTTTTCAATGAATCCATTAGTTCAGTCCATAAAATGTTACAAAATGTGTCCAAAACTTGGAAATTATGTTTTATTTTGTCCACAAACCTTTTCCACTCAAATGAATAAAGAAGCTAACAGTGAAAGTAGTATCTCACTGGAAGAAAATCTTACTACGTGTAATAATCTTACTGCACTAAAAGGCAGATCATTTCACTTGTTTTATAGTCCATGTCTTCTCAAATCAAGTATTTATTTCTCATATTTACAGATAATTATGTCGTAAAAGTCTGAGATTGACACAAACCTTTCCGCTTCCAGATTTTTCCAAACATCTGGATCTTTATTAACAAGATTAAGAGACTTCAGGAACGACGTTTACATAGACTTACTTTATTCCCTGATTAAGACTTTGTAGAAACCTGGTAATTAATCATTCGATTATCATACAGTATATGTTATACTAATATATGATTATATAGTTATTTAAACTAAAGGCTGTGGCCCACAGTGATACTTTTTCATTCACATTATAACATTGACAAGAGCAGATTTGTGTGTAACTCTTTCTACTGCCACCAAAATATTTATAATAAAACAATTTCACATAAAAGTAAAAGAAAGTACACCCCCATAAACTGTCTGCCAGCACACAGACTGTCTCCTAAACACAGTAAAACTCAGTAAATAATGTTAATCTCGCCGTTATCAGCTCCCGCGGTGAACAGACCCCATTTGAAATCCTCCCAACTTCTTTTTTCCAGCCTCTTTTTGTTTGTTTGTTTTTCTTTTTCGTTTCCGCCCGAGGTCTCGTCCTCATACAACAAAGCCGCGCCTCTAACGAACTGGTTCCAGTTTTTAATGAAGGTTGGATAATAATGGGCAGTGTGGTAAATAGCCCCGATTGTTCTTATCTGCTGGGGGCTAATGATGTCTTGGGCTCTTTTCAATTAAGGTGGAAGCAAGGTCACTTAAAGGTTCGCTTCACAGTTCAGCCAATCAGCTTCATTAAAGACTTGGCGTGTATTCATTAACGACGCTGCCACAGGTCCCTGAAGCGCACGCTCTGCCCCTTTTTTTAATCCTCGGTAAACTCATTAGCTCCCGGCAACAGTCGTGACTTTGGATGCTCTGGTCATTGGTTCTTTGGCGCTGGTTTATCCATGTGGTTGCCAGTTATGCTTTTTTTTTTGTCAAGCATTTTATTAGGAACACCAGACCAATAACCTAGTGCACAGGACCTTCCTTTGCTTTCAGAAATCTTACTGTTGCGGAGATTTTAGGTTATGAGGTGAGCCGACCAGGGATGGAGTTTCTGGAGTTTATTGGAAGCAGCTCAGATCTGAGGAGAACTGAGACAATGCCGAACACATCCTCTGTCAGTCTGCCTGTGAGTCCCAGAGTTAGGATATTTAAAGGGTTTTGGAGGCCTTTCTCTGCTCACTGACCTTCGGGAGGACTGCATAGTCGAGTTATCAGTCCTCTGCCCCAGGCAGGTTAGGCACATTCTGTTGACAAATGACTGGTGCCAGTGCTACACCGAGGCCTTTGTGATTAGAGAGTTGCACCTGGCACCGTCCTGAGTTGTTTACGTTTGTGCTTAGGAATGTAATCTGCTCATTTTTAGAGAAGGCTGAATGCATGAATTGCATGGATCTAATATGAAGGCAGCTGGACTTCTGTTGGGTTCTTGAAGACGTTTCGCCTCCTGTTCAAAAGGCTTCATCAGGCCTGATTTTGGTGTGGGTTATTTAAACTTTGGTGGAACCTTGGGGTGACCAAGGTGTGACTCATCAGGGGCATGGTCCCCCCCATGAGAAATCATGAAAGTCAGGTGTGAATTTGGGTGAAACAGTCTGGGGAGGGCCCTGTTTTTTCATGACATGGTCCCGGCACAACTCGCCTCGCCTCTGCACGGCATAGATTTTTTGCTTTTCCATTAGTGATAGTACCTGGTACTTTTTTTAGTACCTGCTCTGACGAGGTTCCAAGTGAGCTGAGCCGATACTAAAATGTGACATTAACAGACTGCCGGCCACTGATTGATCAGAGAGTGTCGTCACTGGAAGAGTCATGAACACGGCAGCGTACGACACAAGAATCAAACCAAACAATGTTGAACTATAGACTTTAATCTCCAACATTTAGCAAAGGAAATGTCTAAAATCTGGAGTATTTAGCGAAAGCACTGCTGAAAGCTGGCGATCGTGGTATTTCGGAGTCTGTGCTCCGGTCATGCAGGAAGTACTGAACGATTCTGTGAACAAATCTATTTAATCAACTGATTCTAATGGTTCAGTTACACTGAAAACAATTGCTTTACAATTCACGAGGCGAGGCGGCACCGTGTTCTTCTCGTCACCATTCATCCTCTCAAACGCAGGTTTCATAGCAAAGGTGTTGTGGTTGTTTGGTCTCACCTGTGTAAATGGTCTGAGCTCTCCTTGTTGCTCCTTGTTTGTGACTGTGGTGTTTTGTCCTTGGGCGTGAATTATTTTTTTTTTAGATACTTGATTAACCCCTTAGGGAAATTATTCTGTCTCAGAGCGACTGATTATTCTCTGCATTTGACCCATCCTAGAATTAAGAGCAGTGGGCTGCCACACCGAGTAGCGCCCGGGGAGCATTGGGAGTTGGGTACCTTGCTCAGTACCCAGCCCGGTTTTTTGGCCGTTTTTTTTTATTTCCGGGTGGGGATTTGAACCAGCGACCTTCCGGTTACAAGTCAAGTTCCCTTTCCACTTGGCCACGGGCTGCCCCATTTTTGCCATCTTTGTCTCAGTGCGTGGCTGGGTTTGAAGCTTGAACGCAGCTCTTTTGCTTCAGGGAAATCCACTAAAGGTCCAATGTGTAACATTTAGGATGTTTTTGTAGGCAGGAATTGAACATACTATTCATAAGCATGTCTGTTTACGTGTATAACTGCTTAAAATGTGCCTTTTATGTACTTAATATAAGGGTTTTGCTTTCTAGAAGTCACCATCTTGAACCTACTTGTTTATAAAGCAGATAGAACGGACTGAAACCAACAGTAGAACAACCAGCAGGGAGCAGAGAGAGTTGTGTCAAGACTACCGTGACGGCATTTGCTGCCACAGTGATTCACTAACATTTGAATTCATACACACATCGCCAAGATGTACCTCAATGCTTATACTTAATGCTCTTTACTTTATTAATTTTCATAAAAATAGACATCGATAGAAGCATCATTTTCATTCAAGATGAAGAAATACCCCAAACTTAATCATTTGTCGTTGGATTGCAGAAGTTTGGGAGACATCCGCTCATCCTAGCTGCTGCTGCTGCTGACTGTCAGGATTTTTTTTTTGTTTTTTTTACCTTCATATATCATGAACCTATATACTGTATCTACCTGCCTGCACAGTACAATGTGTCACATCATTATCCCACCGATACGTTATTTTATTTAGGTCACGAACAGGAAGACGAAGCCTAAAGCAGCCATTCTCCTCCCGCTTGTTTACACGGATCGGGTCTGGCCCTAATACAACTTTGTCTGGAATTGCGTTCATTCGTTCGTTAATAAAACAAAGTTGGATTGTTGTCAGACAAAGAAGAAAGAGAGAGAAAAATATGAATCATTGAATCGAGTTTCCTCACAACTGAAAGCCCCCCCCCCTCCCCCACAGCTTCCCTCTGCACTCTTCTGTTCCCAAGTATGCAATTCACCAACGTGTCTCGAACTCCATTTTTTATCTGTCACATTCGTTTGTGGGTGATGGCCGCCGATGCTTGGTTCATTAGGAATTCTCCTCCTCCTCCTCCTCCTCCTCCTGCTGCTGCTGCTGCTAGCATGTCTCCTTGAGACACGTTTGTCCTTGACTGACACCCCCGTCCCCGTCCCCCTCCCTCTTTCTTTTCTTTTCACAAGTTTGCCATTTATACTTCCTCAGATTTCCTTTATCACATCCCCACATATTGTTCTTTTCAGTTTTCCTGTCATTCTGTCCTCCACAAATTGTCTTCTGATTCCCTTTAGTGATAGTCGTTTTTACTGACCATGTCCTTTCTCTCCTCCTCCTCCTCCTCCTCCTGTCTCGCTCTCTCTCTTCTTTGGCTTTGTCTCTGCAGGAGCTGGTGGGCAGTAACCCTCCGCAGAGGAACTGGAAGGGAATAGCGATCGCCCTTCTTGTCATTCTGGTCATCTGCTCGCTGATCGTCACCTCCGTCATCCTGTTGACACCAGGTACGCCGCGCGTGCACGGGGAGGGAGGGGGCCCCACAACAAGCGCTGCACACTGCTCTGTTTACGCGGCCATTATTATGCACTGACATGCTCATTAGGTTTCACAATCAATCTCACTGTGAACAGTGTAAATGATGTGTGTGAGAGAGAGTGTGTGTCCTTGTTTGTGGGCCGAGCAATATCTGCTGCGTCACTCACCGTTATGTCACAGTCTCCGCCACATGGACCCACTTTCCCTTTAACGGCCACATTTAGTGAAGGTCAATAAACCTCGGCGTGTTTTACTTTGCCGTCACCATAAATGCAGCCGTCTCCACTCCACTGGCCGAGTCGAAAAAAACCCCCACAGAAACCTGGGTTTTGACTACGGATTCCACTTTTTGTGTCAGATACCGATATCAAAAACTCAAGTATCTACCGATACCGATATTATTATGATACTGTCATTTGAGAGCTGTTAAAAATTAATTTCAAAGACATCATTTTCCAACTGCGTAACAAATATTGAGTAAAGTAACAGCCCAAACATGACTCAGCTAAAATGGTTTTGCTGGTTTTTCCATTCGGATTCTCCATTTCTGTCCAATCCAGTGATTTTGACCAGTATCTGACTGATACCGATTCCCTTCCCTTAGTTTTGACCAGTGGGGATTTTAAAAATGCATACATTCTACATATAACTACCCCAGTGTTGAAGAGAACCAGAAAACGGGAGACCTTTGAAAATTATTATTTTCATTCACCTCCTGACTGGTTCTCTTCAGGCCTGACTTGACTGTTAGCCGTGAACTAAAAGCTCCGTTCAAACTTCCTTTCAGTTCCATGAAAGAAAAACATGCTTACTTACATTGTTGTTTCCTTTTTGCAATACTTTCTTGAAGCTAAGCAAATAATTGCAGAGGAGATAATCAGCGTCCTGCTTACACTGGAGTTTGCAAGACTCGTGCACCTTAATGGTCACAGGAGATTTAGGTGCATCAGTGAAGAAGCACATTATGCGACGCACACAGGATGTTATAAGCTTTTATTGGTGTAAAACGAAAACAAGTGAACATGCAGATTTTGTCCGGTTTTTGGCAACGATGCAAATTCCTTCATAATAAACCAGCTCATTGCAGCAAGACAATCATGGCAGCTAACAGCTATGCTAACACTATAACACACATTGTTCTTCCAGCCATTAGCATAGCTAATAGACATGAACCTTTATAGCAAACCTTCTTTATTACAACTTCCCTGGGACAGCGCTCAGTGTTCTTTACTCCTTTTTCATCATTTGAGTGAAAGAGGGACCAAAACATTCATGGCTGTTAGCATGTTAGCATAGCCATTAGCCAGATGAAGGTACCTCATTTTCGGTGCAACACAATGATGCCCATCGTTCAGGTTTTAGCCATTAGCTGTGAATGTTGGAAGCAAACCTTCATATTTATAACTTAGGATGGTGCCCAGTAATTCCTTACTGAATTTTTCAGATGAAAAATTTAAATTGGAAAGATTTAACCATGATTTTAATCCATCATTCGCGTCATTTGAAAGATAAGTTTGTTTTTGAGCTCCACGGTTTTATCTCCGGCGTGTTTGTGAGGTCAGAATTCACCATCTAGACGTTGACAGAGACTTCAGAACTTCTCTTTAGAACTCACTTTTTGAACGTGTACATTTTGCTTCCTTATTTCAAGCGTCTGAGTTGAGTTTGATTTTAATTGACCTTCAGGCGTTCAATTTTTGCAGATTTATGTGTGTAAAGATTTAATCAGTAAGTCATCTGTTCATATTCCGGGCTCATAAAAGTTCTCTGTATGGTTTTATGTGCTGCCAGAGCCAAATCAGTCACTACATCTGCCACTGTGTGTGTGTGTGTGTGTGTGTGCTATATATCAGTGACAAAGACGGCAATCACCCCGCTCCTGTTTATGATTTTCTATCAGGGGAAATTGCATGTAGTGTCGCACAGAATGTCAGCGTGTTGCGGCAAATAGGGTAAGCGTGAAAGGAAATTCAAAATTGTTGTTTTCTACTTAAGCCCGGGAGATTTCGACAGGTGTCAGGGAAGGAAAAATAAGCGCCGGCTTTGATATTAGTGCAGTAGCAGGTGTCAACGCAGCGGAGCCTGAAACGCCTCGTCACCTCCTGGCTGTGACCTGTTCTTGTTCCCGGGGTGTTTGTTATGGACTCGAGCTGTTTAATGTTGCCTCTTCCAAACACGCGGGGGCCTGCTGGGAATTAGGAGAAAAGTGGAGGCTTGGCAAGTGGCGCCTCCAGCTTGTACCGCTCGCCCCTTATCTCTCCCCATCCCTTTGTTGATTCTCAGACAGAGTTGCGGTTTCTGAACCGAGTCTCAACACGAGCAGGTCTCCCGGTCTATTAGTCTTGTTAAAGAAGGATTTTGTTATAATTTACAACAACTGGGATATTCTGATTGCTTGAAGTCCTGTTTCTGAAGTTGGTGTGTGTGTGTGTGTGGATTAATTAGTTATATCTTGAGCAGCGCAGGATGCTGCAGCTCTATAAATCATTCCTCAAGGACAGTCGTTTGTTTGCGCGGGGTGTTTATTTTCATGTGTGTGTGTGTGTGTGTGTCTGGGTGCGTAATGATATTGCGTTTTCATCAGAGTTTTGAGTGATTATTGTTTTATTTCCATGAGATATAAGACCTGAGATTTATGAATTAATGGTATTTTTGGGGGGCTTTTATTATCCTTGTCTTGCACCTGTAAGGGAATTATTCATCTTTTGGAAAATACACTCAACCTGCTTATCAAGAGTTCAGAGGCAGACAAAAATATAGATACTATAGTACATCCTCAACGTGGACGGAGTCATCATAGCCCCACTGCTGTGACTCGGTTTTATATGCAACACAAACACACCAACTAGTGACTTGTAAAGCAGTTGTTTTCAGTGGCACTGAATCATTAGATTAGATTCACAGAATCGTTCAGTACTTCCTGTATGACACAGTCACTGAACTGAAATATCACTGAGTGGGTCGTGATTCAGCTTACAGCGTGCTGTTGCTAAATACACCAGACTTGACATCTTAGACATCTTTCCTTTGCTAAACATTGGAGAAAAATGCACGTTTTCAGGGATTTTCAAGTCTTTTTTACATCGCACTCCAATGACAACACTCTCTGACCAATCAGTGGCCGGCAGTCTGTCGTCGTCACATTTTAGTATCGGCTCAGCTCGCTTGGAACCTCGCCAGAGCAGGTACTAAAAAAAGTACCAAGCACCAGGTACAATTGCTAATAGAAAAGCTATTTTATGTGTTTTAAAAGAAAAGCAAGATGTCTGATGTCTGAAGCTGCACATATTTCCATAGGTGGGGAAAAAAAGCAGGGGCCAATTACAGGATTAAGACACCACATGCATATATAAAGGCTTGTTTATTTGAATTTCTAATTAGTAATTGTGATTTTTTTTTATTGCTATTTTTTTTGTGGGGATGTTTGGTCATCAAGATGATAAATGATGTGGGATTTTCTCTGCTCTGGCGACTTTATCTAATCCAGTGGTTCTTAAGACTTTTTTATACCCAAGTACCACCTGAGTAAATATAACAACATTATCACCGACGTTAAAGCACAGTGGCGTAAACAGACCGAGCAAAGTCACAGGAGGCTGATTTCTTCTCACAAAGTGAAATTAGATTAATACACCCTGGTATATATGCAGTAGAACAGTATTTCTGATATTTCCTCCAATTATCGCCAGAGGAAGCTCGCGTACCACTGGTGGTACACGCGCCACAGTTTGAGAACCATGGAAAATGAGGACATATGATGTTTTAAATGTTGATTTACAGGGAAAAAGCATCTCTTACATCAGCTCTTAAGGATAATGGGCTTTGGATATTTGCTAAAAATAGAAAGTACAGAGAAGGCACCAGCCATTAGTTTATGTTGTTTGGTCCACTTGCTTTACTGGAGCTCTTCAAAGCAGACCATAATATAGTCCCTTGTCCACAGACACCGCCTGTCACCCCTGCCTTATCGTCTATTTTCCTCTAAATAGGAACATCATTTACAAAAGTGGACACCGCGGTCTGTTGCGGAGGAGCCGCGGCGAGCGTTTGAGGCCATTAACTCTTCAGCTAAATGTTTTCTGACATTGTAAATCAGGTGAGAAAATTCAAACTCGTGGCGTTGGTGACTACTTTCCAAACGGGAATGCTCTTATACACTCGTTAAAAGCAGGATTGCTGTGTTTATGTTTTTCCTCGGGGCAGATTTAATTGTGTGTTTTTGTGCATGATGTGAAAGAGAAGAGACGAATTGTACAAAGGTTTCTTTTCATCCGAGCCACGATGAAGAAGAGAAAGTGAACAAATGTTGTGTTTTTTTCAGAAACACTTCAGACGATGCACTCAATCTTTTCTCTATCAAGAACTGGGATGACAGCGTTGTCACATCTCGCCACGTAGCGTCTCTTTGTCTGAGCGCCGTCTCTTTTAAAGAAGAGAACAGCTGTAGTTTGTCATATACAGGCATTTAAATTACAGATAACCACAGAAAGTGTGGTTGTATTTCACGCGCGGGCGATGATGATCTCCTTAGATCCACGCTGCGGCAATCTGTTACGCCGATGCCGTCTACTCTGACTCCTGTCTGTGGAGGATTCACCGCCTCTGCCTCTATTCAACGTGAATTCCTCCTCGTATGAAAAGCAAAAACAAAAACATGTTTATTTTCATGCATGGATTGCATGAACTCACTTGACGAAAGTCATGTCAGAACTTTAGCTTGTGAGAGTAATGATTTCGATCACTTTTGACATTTTCACATAATGTTTGGTGGATGTGGTTCTTTCCAAAAGAGAAGCACTTTTGGCATGTGCATGTGAGTGTGGGTGTTCATTTAAGTCCAGCGCGGGCGTCTGTTTTGTCTTTCGCTATCCTGTGTTTTTTGAGTGCGGCCCCTTTTCTCATTCGTTCATTTTTTTTCTTTCCTTCTGCTTCAATCTTGAGTCTGGCTCATTCATTACGAGGTTTATTCATGCAGGGTTGCGAGAGGAGGTAGGACAGAATGCCAGTCCATCGCAGGGCCAACTTACAATTTACTCTCACACGAACACCTGTGAGCAGTTTAGAGTGTCCAACTGAATCTAACCTGCATGTTTTTTGGACTGTGGGAGGAATCTGGACGACTCCAAATCCACAAAATCCACTTGGTCCAACCGGAATCCAATGGTTAATGTTATTGCACTATTTTAAACATGCAGTAAATTGTAAATAACTGCCAGATATTGAAAGTTATTCTGAAAAAATGGGCAAAAGCACTTCACTCACAGGGCATTTGAAGGGTGAATTGTGGATTCATCCAAAATGAATCCCCGCCAAACCGTCTTGGGCCAGTACAACATGACACGATAAAACAAACGTTACCTGGGTGTCACGGAAGTTGCGATCATCTGAACGTTACAAAAATCTTTTTAAAGTGTCGTGACGAAGCAGAACGTCGACCAGAATGCGAACAGGAAAGGAAACACTATCACAACAGCTCTCTTTATCTCGATGTGTGATAAAATTGCATACTATCCTGTGGTGTCAGCTATTACTGCGGCTTCTCTGGCGTATTTACTGTGGAGTCATTTTACTTTGTGTGCCGACTGTGAGAAGGTCAAAAACTGTACTGAGTTCGTCCTCAGCTGCTGATGTAACGTTTATCATCAATGAGTTTTGAAGGCTACATTTAAAAAAAGGAACAAAAAAAAAGCATGTTGCATATTTCATGACAAGTAATTCCAGCATTTTAGACTCAGTATGTTTAATTTTTTTCGACATAAAAGGGCAATCAAATATTGAACAAATCAAGTCTTTATTTGTCTCCCATAATTTAATTTTTTTAGCATCAGGGGAGGAGATTTAAGGCAATTTTCTGAGCAGGAAAAAGCGATTAATGGGCCGGTGAATAATGCATCCAACGTCGTATCGGTGTCGATACTTTTTTTAAAATGTAAATCTGTGGAGACGGGGAGTCAGAGCTGGATGCAGATGACAGGAAATATTCAATGTCATATCCCTGATGTGATCGCAATCAGGATAACGTGGAATACTAATGAGCGAGGAGAAACAGAATCATTCATGGGAAGTGCATCGCTGTCTGTCGCTAAAGTAGCTCTGGCCTGTAACTTGAGATGTGCGCGCGCGAGCAAAATTAATGTCGTGTTCAATCCTCCGCCGTCAGACCGACAGCACGACAGCACGACATCGGACATCGGTTGTTTCTGACGAACAGAACACAGCAAGCTCTTAGTATCTCGGAGCTATCAGTTTAGAAGCAGACGTATGTTTGTCAGCGAGGGGGGGGAAGTAGTCTCTGCAGTGCACACAAACACACACACACATACACAAAGTGGTTGTCAGGAGCAGTTAGGAAGCGGCTGCTCCGTCTGGCAGATGAACATCCATCAACGAACCCTCCTTAACTGAGTGGAAACAACACGCCAGCTCATATCTCCTCACATGAGCCGCAGCCGAGGCGCCGGCGATGCCAAAAGGTTTGTCCTCAAGGTGCAATTAACGAAGAATGAGGATGTTCTGACAGACAGATGATTTGTTTTTGTTTTTTGTTAGCTTCTTAAAAACACATTCCCTGCACATAAATGATGTCCTTGAAGGCAGCAGAACGATCGGGCGTCTTTATAAGAGAAGATTTTTTGAATGGCGCTCTGGCTGTGTGGGGGATTCAGGAGACTCTTATTTCTCCTAGTTGTGTGTTTAAATCATACACTCATGCTGAGTACATAAACATAACAACACAAGTATAAGACAAACATGAACAAACGACAAAATAGCATCGTTTTCAAATCGTGAAGAAGGCCCGGAACCAGTATCTTAATCAAAATTCTCCATTTAATCATCCTCAACTAAACCCTTAGTAGAACGGCCAATAAATATTCCAAACCATATTTTCCTCATGATTTAATCTCTGTCACGGCAGGAAATCTGTAATTTGGTAAAAAATCTGGGCGGGTGAACCCAGTGAAATAAGAAGCTGTGGTGCTTTATTCACCCTGTCATCCTGTTATTCACTCTGATCATCAGTTTTACTTTTTCACTGTCAACTCTCACGTGTCTCAAATTTTGCTTGGGTGAAATAAAAATAAAACTAGCTTTTGTGCAGTAAAATGCCTTAATATGAGGAAAAAATGTGTCAAAATTTAATAAGGTTGTACTGTAAAATTAAACTGATTAAACTGACTTTCAGAATTTATTATATTTGCACGCACGCGACTCCTTAGTGCTTATGCGGCACAGAGCAGTGCACACAACTCCTTATATGGACATCCTGGGTCGTGTGTGTTTATGGGTCAAATCTTCAGGCTTTACAAATCGCATATAAAAAAAAAAAACAATTGAAGTAGCAATTGTGTAAAGTCTACAAAACAGACTTTATTTTTGTTCATAAAAACAAGCCAGTTCACAAATGCCATCCAAAGAAAGAGTCCTTTTTGCTCAGGTGTGTTTATATAGTTGGTGAAAATTAAAAAGAAAATATTTTTCATCAGTTGGCCAAAGGGTGGGATGATAAAAAAAAAGGATATAAGACGCTCTATGTTGCTATTTATTGGTGATTAAAGCTTAAAGCTGTAATATGTTTGTGATGATTTATAAAGGATAAACTGACTGAACCCCAAAAATGAGCGGAAATCCAGATTGATTTTGGGGGAAGGAAAGAAAGGAGGAACTTGTTTGTTTACATAAATAAACAAAACCAAGCCAGAGGAAAAAACACACACAAGTAAGGGGGCGGAGCTCTGAGTCTGAGGTACTGAAAACACGGAAAAGTGTCAGAGGAAAAAGTGTCAGAGGAACAAAAATACAAGAAGTAAGAGTCTTCTTTGAGCTAGCGTCGCCTTCTTTGAGGTAACTTTCAGCTGATAGATAGATAGATAGATAGATAGATAGATAGATAGATAGATAGATAGATAGATAGATAGATAGATAGCAATGTCTTCTTTGAGCTAGCAATATCCTCTTTGAGCTAGCGTCGCCTTCTTTGAGGTAACTTTCAGCTGATAGATAGATAGATAGACAGACAGACAGATAGATAGACAGACAGACAGACAGACAGATAGATAGATAGATAGATAGATAGCAATGTCTTCTTTGAGCTAGCAATGTCCTCTTTGAGCTAGCGTCGTCTTCTTTGAGGTAACTTTCAGCTGATAGATAGATAGCAATGTCTTCTTTGAGCTACCAATGTCCTCTTTGAGCTAGCGTCGTCTTCTTTGAGGTAACTTTCAGCTGATAGATAGATAGATAGATAGATAGATAGATAGATAGATAGATAGATAGATAGATAGATAGCAATGTCTTCTTTGAGCTAGCAATGTCCTCTTTGAGCTAGCGTCATCTTCTTTTAGCTAACTTTAAGCTAAAGAGTCTCAATGAATCACGGAAATAGGGTTGTTGTTGCACGGAGAAGACATGACACACTGGTGAGTGTTAAAGTAAGCAGAAGTAAGCTAAAGTAAGAGAAATGCCACACAAATTATCAAATTGCAGCGGTGTCCGAACTCAAATTCATCATTTATCCCCCTCTAAGCGCGTGCGTCTGATGGAGGCCGCGGCTCGTGTGCGTTACCGTGTTTCCCCCTGCAGTCTGTGTAACACGCAGCCTCTGATGCAGCGAGCAGATGCCGTCAAAGGTGTTTTTGTCTTCCCATGATGAAACCGACGCACAACTGAGGATCCGTTGATGTCTAACCATCTGGTCGGTGTAATATACCACACACAAAGACACACAGAGAGACACACACACACGCCGCTAAAGTATGAGCCTGTAGAATGATGCAAGTCATCTTCATTTTCTTGTAATTTAAAGTTTTTTGAAATGTTTTCTTCCTCGCTGGGTTTTTTGTCGGGAAAATTACAAATGTGCTCACACACACGGTGCAGAGTAGTTTACAAGTTATGATGTTATTGTGGAGACAGACAAATACATGGACATGTTTTCATGTGACCGTGGTCAGGGTCAGGTTTCTCCGGCTGCCTCAGTCGCCATTGTGAACACATGTTTTTCATTTTGGACTGGAAATTAATAACCTTTGCGATCACGGAAATATGCCTGCTATTCAGCGAGCTCCTTAATACATATATATATTTCTTTCTCTTATTATTTTCTTGGATGTACGGATTTTCTCTTTTCTGAAAAGACACGTAGAGAGAGAAGTGACATCCAGCTGCAGTGTGGACGCAGACAGGATAAGCAGAGGGATTAAACATCACACGTTCACGACGACGGTCTGGTCGGCCCCGAAACATTTCATCTTTAATCCCCATGGAAACCGGTGTGTCCATCGGAAGAACCTCAAAGCATTTTTAAAAAAAGTCTCCGTTTAAGCACAAACTTTATAACATGACTGAGTTTTGCAGCAGCAGCAGCAGCGGTGATGACAACAACTGGGACCAAAGGAACTCGCCGCACTTTATCCTCCAGTTAATGCACACGGAGGTGAAACGAGTCACATTATAGAGCGGGAGATGATGTGATGAGCACTGATGGATGAAATTGAGCTGAAATGAAATGGCAGGATGCAGCAGCTCTAAATACGCACGTCTGATCTGATGATGAGACGCACTCGTCTCAATCAAAGGCCTCTGGGGGTGAAGGCTGATTTCTTTAATTACTATTATATATCTTTATGTTCGCGCCGTCTTTGAAAAATGTAGCTTTTTGTTATAGTTTGCCGCTCCTCGTGTCCCTTTTTTCCATCGTCTCACTAATTGGAAAATATAATCCGATCGTTATTACACTTTCTTTCTTCCATCCAAGTTTGCATATTTGTTTTCGTTCATGCTGCTTAATCCCTGAAGCTCCAGATTTTAGACATAGTTACGTTTCAAGTACTTATATTAAGACATTTTATTGTCTACGATAAATGCAGATAGATGTCATTTTAATATTAATAGAGTGGTATTTCATCACGTGGAGGGACAAAAAAGAAATATATCAGCTAAAGACCATCTACAGGACATCATATATCAGATTTACCCCCGCCCAAAAAACGACCATTGATAGAGATGGATAGATAGATAGATAGATAGATAGATAGATAGATAGATAGATAGATAGATAGATAGACAGATAGATAGATTGTAAACAATATTCACTGACAGATTCAGGGCACTGCAGGTAAAAACAGAGGTGGAGTAGTAATAAAACAACATATATATATTAAAGAGTTTCTTATGTCTTTTTTATTATGTGTATTGTCCCATGTGTTTGCTGTACAGTTAGTTTGGTGGGTATTGATTGTTCCTGTGTGGGCACCAGACCATTTTTATTGCCCACAGATAGACCGGTCATCTTGCTTTATTACACGTTGCCTTTCGCCTCAGGACACCACATATGGAAATGCAGCCTATGCGGCTTACTTACAATATTCTTTTGTCAAATACCGATCAATGACTATGATGCACTCGCCGTTTTTTTTTTAATTGCTTTTAAATGTCACTCATGTCTGTGCAGTAATAGTGGAAAAGTGGAATGACAGTGATATTTCGCTCCGTTACATCCTCCCTCCTGCTCTGTTTTTTTTGATCCGCTGGCGTTTCATGGCAGATGAACGAGGCGCTGACAGTTGGTCTGTCAGTCGGCCAAGTCTGGACACACAGAACCAGAGAAACAGGCTGGTTTGAATATGCAGTTCAATTTAGTTTTTTTTCAGATTTTGAGTTGAGAGAAACAACAAGTGATGATCAGGATTATGTCAGGCGATGATTTTTCACTCAGCTCTTGGCAATCATTTATTTACTATCTCTTCTGAATGAGATGTATTTATTTTTTAGACGTTTATTACTTAAGTTTTGTTCCCCATAACCACATTTTCACTTAAACTGAATGAACATGGACATACTCAAACCTCACGCATCACTGTAAGTGCTGAACAAAGAGTTTCTCAGTTTTTCTTTTTCTTCCTTTTCAGGTGAAGATGATCGCCTGGCTCTGAAGGGCAAAGTGACGGTAGGAGACCTCTTCAGAAAAGACTTCAAGGTCCACGATCCTAACGCCAAATGGATAAGCAGTAAGTCAACCTTTTTAGTCAAAGTGTATTCTTTTATCTGTAAAGGTGTTAAATAGCTTCATATTTATATACGACAACAAAAAATATGTATTTCACAGGCATTTTTAGGGAATATTTAGGGATAATCACCATGTCACACTTTAATTAAACATTTTCAGATTTTAATTTAAATTAATTTGCCTCCTACTTTTTCTTAATTATGTTGCATTACGTCCTTGTTACGGCTTGAAAAAGAAAATAGTTATTTTAGTGCAGTATTTTATTTCTGCAGAATCACACGAGTGGTCGCACAGAAACAGAGAAAAAGATGTTGCAACATCACAATGAATTTGAATCAAAACAATTAGTTTACCACAAAGGCTCCACTTACAAAATGACAGAACAGTCCACAAGAAAATGTCTGACTCTGAATGACTTCATTCATGTGAATCTGTTACCACAATGGGGCAACAGCGATGAGTTTGCAGAAGTATAGACATTTCCGAGGGCCATTGAATGCACCTTGAAGCTGCTTCTTCTCAAACGCTTTGAGTTTGAGACCCCCCCTGCTTTAGACCCCATATTTCTTACAAGTAGGATCTTTGGAGTGCAGAAGGGCCAAAAGTGTTTAATCATTAGTAAACAAAATCACAGCATACACACACATTTTTAACAAAAAGAACATTTTAATTGAGCAAATATAGCCGCTGGCACATAATGAGTGCTAAGTGGAGCCTCCATGGCATTATAGGCAGAGGTTAATTAGCAAAAATGATAAGTCAACCTCTAATATATAGCGAGCAAGCAAATAATAATATAAGGATAATAAAAAAGGATTTAATGTGCCTCTTGACTTCAGCTTCAACAGCAGTTATTTTGCTGAAAATGAAGAGCAAACAACTGATTTCTGCCTCAGCTTCATATCGAATGCAAAGAAAGTCTGTGCGTCACGCTGTCTTTCAACCAACAAACGTGTAATTTACCAAATGTTCAGTGTCTTTTGCCCCATCTGTCTCCTGTGAGTGTGTGTGTTTAAATGACTGTGTTTGTGTTTGTGTGTACTTTGTTGTTTTCTGACATCCACCCCTCCGCGTTTGTAATCCATACGCTTCAGTCGTCGCCCATTTACCTGTAAATACACCCCTTATTTTTCTCTCCGATCAATGACCGTGTGCGGATGCTGCTGCGTCGTTACAATTCCCTACCACCAATTTTCAAATGCTAATTTTGTTAAATGTCCAGGACGGGAGCGTAAGGAACGCCGGCAGGGAGCTGATGAGAGGAAATATGATTATTTTATTTTGTATCAAGGTAAAAAAAAGAAAGAAAAAAGACTTGCATGTGTCGAGTGAAGAGAGTGATCACACCTCCGAGATGTGATGAATATGTACAGCTGAAGGATTAATGAGGTGGATTTAGTCGTCTCCCGTGCCCAAAGAAGCTGTCTCCTCCACTCGCACGATGTAAGATGGCTCCTGGAAAATGGCAGCAGCTGTTAAATGTGATTGCTCATAATCAGAAAGCTGAAACCCCCGTGTTTATTACATTAGCGACGGGAAATGCGTCTCCTCTGGATCTCACATGATGAGCTGCCCGGATTTTCTGATGTGTTTGCTTTGGCTTCACGCAGGTCTCCATGTGTCGCTCAAAGGCGAGACGCGCGGCGCGTGGCTGATTTGACGGAAAGTGGTGAACTAATCGATCACGCCTTAGCGAGCGAGCCTCGGTAAACACCCCAAACTGTGTTAGTACTGTACACATCTGGATGTGGAGGAACATCTGCTCCTTGTTGCTCGCAGAGAGTAATTGGAAGCCATCATTTTGCAGAAAAAACTTGTTGGATTATAATTACATTACTAGGACTAGCACATACGGAGGTGGTTTCGACTGCGATCCGCTTCAATCTGAACGCCTCAGTTGCTTGGACAGGATTTCAGAGTGTCTACTGCGATTGAATCAGTGGAAAACAATAGTTTTAAAAAATGGGATAAAAGCCCTTAAGACAACAACGGACCGAGTACGACAAATGTAGACCACGCCTTGAAAGCTTCATATCAATTATTCAACGTTTGTGACTGAAGGCGTACCTCCTGTTGCCAGTAGGTGGCGCAATGACTAGTTGGCAGTTTGTTACCTCGGATTGATTGGCCCTGGAAAAAAAGATTCAGAAGCTATTTAGCATGGTTACCACGGTAACCCGCCTACAGGTCCAAGGAAGGGGATGGCTGCTGCTGCTGGCTAGTTGGAACACAAACTGTGAGAATATGTGTTTTTTACTCATTGGATTGCCACCAAAATTGGTCAGATTACAGATTATTGCATGCGAAGACCCTCAAAAAGTGTCTTAAAGAGTAAGTGGAAAAGAAAAGGAAAGGATGATGAAATAAAGAATAATAGCAGATAAGGGACCTAATAACCTTTTTTTTTTTATTTAATTGTTTTTTTGTAAATTCATTGTGGAGGATCTAACCCGCTAAATAATAATAATAATAATGATATTGATAGTTTTAATTAAAAATATTGAGAAATGCAATAGGGGATTCTGCACACTTCCAACTAATGTTGTCCTGTTCCTTATTATTCTTTTTTGGTTGGCAATTCCAATAGTGGTGGTTTATGGTTTATTGCAACTTGTTGTTGTTGTTGCTAACTCCAGTAGTTGTTTGGAATGCTTAGTCAGCAACTATTTCCACCATTTTTCTTGGTCACTGGTTGAATGTAGCAGGAGTTGTTTAAATTGGCTGCAAATTGTGGGAGATATTTTCAAATAAATGTAAAAAAATAAAAGGCAGATAAACCAGCAGAGATACACACAGTACATTCACAGAGTCATATAACCTGAAATCAAACACATACATTCACACTTTGGTGTTTAATATTCACAGTTCAGCGTACACCCTGGTGTGCCTTAACATGCACAGAGACAGGAGAGGTACAGTAAAAAAAACAAAAAACAAAGCACTGTGTAATAATCCATGTGTATCATTAAAAAAGCAGTCTGCTCTTTCATCTCGTCGTGTTTGTGCCGCTGACGGTGCCATCCTTGATCTGGAGGTATTTTTAGTGTATCATTAGATTCAGCTAACAAGACATGGAAGAGAGGAGGAGAGGAAGAGAGAGAGAGGGAGAAGTAGTTCATCATTTGATTATTTTGCCTTTGTTAGTGTGTCCATTTTTCTTTTTTTCAGTGTTAAGTCAAACTACACACTCTGAGAACTGTCTATAGGATTTAGAATAATGACTTCACTGCTCGGAGGCTGTGATAGATTTTTTTTTTTACCTAATTTAACCTGCTTTTATTTTTTTCTCTCGACTCTCACACTTTGTCATTTACAAATATTTACTCGCACGTTCACATGCAGCTCTTTGTTTTGCTGTGACACACACATTTTCACACAGTCACACGTTCACACAGTCACACGTTCACACAGTCACACAGTCAGATCAACATCAGAACACACCGATAAAACATGAAGACCAGCGGAGCCGGGAATCAAACCCTCAACCCTCACTCTACCACTGAGTGGCAGTAATGGTTGTAGTTGTAGCAGTAGTAGTGGTCGTAGTATTAGTGGTCGTAGAAGTAGTAGTAGTAGTAGTAGTAGTAGCGGTAGTAGAAATAGTAGTATTGGAATAGTAGTGGTGGTAGTATTAGTAATAGCAGTGGTAGTAGTATAACTAATAATAGTGGTAGTAGAAGTAGTAGTATTAGTAATAGTAGAGTTAGTAGTATTGGTAGTAGTATCAGTAATATTAGCGGTAGTAGAAGGGGTAGTAGTGGTATTAGTAGTGGTAGTAGTATTAGTAATAGTAGAGTTAGTAGAAGTGGTAGTAGTATCAGTAATAGTAGAGGTAGTAGAAGTGGTAGTAGAGGTGGCTGTAGTGGTGTTAGTAGTGTTAGTAATAGTAGAGTTTGTAGAAGTGGTAGTAGCAGTGGGGCTACTACTAGTAGTAAAAGTGGTAGTGGAAGTAGAGGTGGTAGTGATAGTAGTAGTATAGGTAGTAATGGTATTAATTGAAGTATTCATAGTATTAGTAGTAGTAGTATATGCATTGTTTCCATGCATGTAGTGTAGCATTAACCTTCTCTGTGGATCAGTGTTCTTTCGCCTCCATGTTGTGAGTTCTCTGCGTTGGTAATTCACCACATAATACCGAAATCTCACATACTGTATGCCTGTTTTCTTTTTTATTTATATTTTTTAAATTCCTTTTGAATCGTTCAAACCCAGCGTCATTGTTCTCCATCTCCATCTCCGTCAGCACCAAGGTGAAGTCAGTCCTGCCGGGACACGGTGCAGGTGCTGTGAGCAGCTGCCTGCACTTGTCACGGTCACGTTCCTCTTGTTTGTGGCGCGGCGGCGCCTCGGGTCTTCTTCGGGGGTTGCGGGGGGAGGGGGGTTGTTTGTTAAGCGGTCAGCCATTTGGAACTATAAAGTGTTATCGGTGTGACTTTGAGAGCAACGCGTGACTGTGATTTAGACGGGGAGTGAGGCACTGATGTCTCTTTAGTCCGTGTGTGTGTGTGTGTGCGTATGTTGGTGAATTGCCTCGTTTCTGAATGATGCACAGCCTCTCATCTTCAATGTTTATGTGCCGGCAATCACACTGGAGAAGATTAGCGAGTTGTCTTACTCCCTTATTGACTTCTCATAGCTCTGCTCCCGTGACACGACATGAGTGATGATGTGGATGTCATTTGTTTATGGAGTTCTGCGACGGGTCTTTATCTCACCAATGAGACATATCAAATTAGCCCATATATACACACACACTCTCTGACACAAACACCATTATCCAGTGTTCATTTTGTGTCACAGATCATCAGCGAATGAGGCAGAAGGTATAAATATCCCACGCCCGTCTGAGATGCTCCAGTTTTTAACCACTTATTCTTAATCCGAGAGGACGTTTTTTGGCGTGAACTCGAATGTTCCTGTCTTTTTCGACCAAAACAAAGCAGCAGACGTGTCTGGGAAAAGAAAAACTGTCAACATACACAGACATTCAATATTTTAATTCCATCAGGGAGGGGAGGAAAAAAAGAGAAGTAGCGTTTCATGTTCAAACTTAAGAGCAGAAGTGCTTGCCGACGTGTGTGTCTCCCGACGACGTCTGCACTCTCTCGGCTCCTGAGCTGCCGACGTCTGAAGTGCTTGATATCATCTTTGATCCGAGATCTGAGCAGCAAAAACTTGATAAGAAAATAAGTAAAAAAGTGTTTTGTGTGTTGTTGTTTTTTTGTGTCTGGCGTAAAGTAGCTCTCCAAAAGCATATTGGCCACGGAGAGACAATCGCACATGCTTTTTACGCGTCTCAACTCCATTTCTGTGTTGTGTTGCTCTTCCTTTCATGTGTCCACCCCGGCTCTTTTCATCACGCCATGAAGTAGATGCCAAAGTGCTTTCATTTGGCTCCCTCACCTTCGAAATTTAGAGCTAAATCCAATGTTTTTCTCTGACAGCAGGTGAATATAAAAGCCTGATTTTTTCAGAACGTAGCCTTCCACAAAATGGATGTGGATCTCAAGAACCCGCGCAGGCTCGCGTTGTTTCACTGAGTCGGGACGACGGTAGAAGATTATACGTCGAAAGAAGCGATTTTTCATGACGAAAGTGCCGCGAAGCGTCGACTCCAGACGCACGTAAACAAAATAATTTGTCATTTTCATTGTCACTGTGCACTGATTGAGGTTTAGTGTGCTGACTAATTGTCCTTAATCTCATTGTTTGCTTGCATTATTCATATCATTTGCATCTTTTCCCCATCTGCACCCGGTCTCTCATTTGTTGCTCGTATAGCAGCAGCAGCAGCAGCAGCAGCGTCGGCGGTGATTGTATTGATATTCATGCGTTCTGCAGCTCCACAGTCCCACATAACTGTAGCAAGCAAATCTTCCTGAAAAGCCCCAATTGTGCTGTCTGTTGCTGCCTGAAGAGAGGCGAGCAGAGCAGAGGAGACAGAAGCGGTGTTAATTAACAACACAAGTCCAACCCACACACAGACTCTGGGAAAACAGAAGTACACCACAGCATTATGTTTTCTCCTCCTCTCAGCATCCATACCTGTTCCTAATTACTTCATTTACAATCTCTCCTCATTATGAGCCAACCGTGGTCGGTTGGACTGATGCAATAAATGTGTAATGGCGTATTTTTCTCGTATAGAATACCACTATAGTCCTCCACTGCAGCTGAATATCCAGCTGGCGCTTCTACGACCCACATCCCCCCATAATGCCGCCTCATTCTTCTGCACATGGCGTCCACGTCCAATCTGTGAAATTGACTTACAGTGCTTTGAATCCACTTTGGAGCGTCTTATCGCTGACAATTCACGGCTTAACCGTGTTTGCGCGACGCAACAGGAAAGTGGCGAGCTTCCCGTTTTGTGGCGAGACTCCCGCGGCACGATTTGACACAGAGCATTACTGTATATACGTTTTATTCTGGCGAATTTAAAGCTGTAGTGGGCAACCTTTAAACGCAAACAAAAAAACGTTATGTTGCATTTAAACCACAGTCAAATGAGTTCACGCAATGCTGAGGGGCTGATGTAGGGGCCACTAAACTGTAGAATTAAGGAAGCTAGAGCACAAAACAAACGTCTTCCCTCGTGTATCGCAGCTGAAAGGGAAGAGAGACACGCCCTGATACACAGGTGCACCCTAAAAGCAAACAATGGATAATAGGTGTGGGTCCAAATATGGATTTGCCGATGTATCGCCAATCTTCCTTGCGCAATACGATGATCAATACGATCAATAACACCGAGTATCGAAGACACGTTTGCACAAGCGTACTTTCCATTACTGTAATTACAGGATTGGATGGTTTCCAATGGTTTCTGAAAGCGGAGAAGTTGCGCGTCAAAGCCAACGTGTTGTGGTTATTACGGTGATTTCACTCGATGTCTTTAATCAGCAGCTTGATACGAAGACAAATGTGTGTGAGTTACGTACTCGTACTGTTAATATTTTCCGAGCATCATTTCATTTGTAAGAAATACTGCTTCTTCTTCTAGAATAAATTATGTAAGTAGTTATTTTTACGTTTGACATCTACTCCCCAAACCTGGCTGTCTCTGCTGGGCCCAGATTCTGATGCTGGCGGGCCAGTTTTGGCCCACAGGCCACCAATTGCTGACCATTGACATAGACTTTATGAGACTTTTGTTCGCAATGTTGTAAATAAACAGAGAAATCCTGCAACGTTTCTTTTACCTTCAGGTAGACCAATATCGTGATGTATCGCTGTATGATTGTCTTGCGATACATTGATTATCACAGAATCGCCGCGTCGCGATAGTATTGGTATCATGGACCATGTATCACGTATCGTATCGTGAGGCAACCTGTGATTCTCAACCCTAATACAGTACAGATGAAGAAGAACAACAAAAGTTACACACTGCAGCTTTAAATGCTCATGTTTCACGTGTGTAGATGTTGTGTCTGAAATTGTGCAATGATTTGATTTGGGAATAATTAGCACATTTCACTGTGATGTGGAGGGTTTTTTTATGAGTTTTGTCGAGAGTGCTGCTGCTGCTGCTGTTGTTGTGTTCGCTGTTTTACAGGCACTAACTTCCCTAATGATCTTAATTAATATGAACATTTCATGTTCAGTGGTTGTTTGCCAGCACACACAAACACACACACAAAAAACCAAAAAGGAACACTGCGGCGCATAAAACACACATGGAAGCGAGTAAAGTGGAGCGAGCGGAGGCTGTCCGTGCCGCGACAGAGGTTATGGATTTATGAGGAGCGTATGAACAGCTGGCACATACTGATGGAATGATTGTCACCTCAGAGGCAGCGAATCAAGTCAATGACACTTACTCATTCTGAGGATTAATTGCGAGTGAGATTACAGGTTGTAAAAAAAAAAGCGGGTTATGAAAGTCGATGGAGGATTTCTGAGAACACTTAGCCTCCTCCTCCGGGAGTCGCCTTGAAAAGAACAATGTGGAGCTGGATGAAGCGTTTACTTTTCAGGAAGTAGTACTCTCTAACGAGCTGCTTCCACAGACCATAATACTCTGCGAGTCGGATTCCAATTTTGTGCTGCACCTTACTGTGACATTAATCCTGGCGTAGAAGATTTTGTTTTTGTTTCATTAGACTGTGAGGAATTAATAAGGCGTTGTTTGCAAAAATGGAGCAAAGCTTGGACATTTACATTCTTGCATGTGATGGAATATTACATTTTTACTCCAATAATTTTACTTTCACCAATGACGTTATATTTCTATTTATTTTAGGGCTGCCCCGATTAACTAAATGAATCGTAAACTAGTTTGATAATAGATTCATTGGTTTGAGTTTGAGTGTTCAATAATGACTTAATAATTATTTGATTTTTCTGCTTCTTAAATGTGCATTTTTCTAGTTGCTTTGCTTCCTCAATACAAATACGTTTATAGTGAATCATTTTTTTTGGGGTTTGTTGACAAAACAAGACATTTGACAAACGCCAATCAGCCTTTTTCAACATTTTCTGACATTTTTACGGACCAAACTATCGATTGTGAATAGTCGGGGGCCTAATTTATTTTGCAGCAAGATAAATCAACTGATTTCCATGAAAGAATAAAAATTAGTATGAGAATAAACTTGGACGATGGAGCACCTTTCAGAATTCACACGACAAGGTGCCTCGCAACGGCAACAATGGTCATGAGAGGGTTAAACATGGTTCTATTGTCTTACAACGACTTCATGTGAAATTGCTTTAGACGTGGAATGGCTACAAAAGTGATAATGATTGTTATTATTTGAATCTTTTAGGCAAGCAGAGCCCGGAGGTTTGTCTGTGCTCAGCTGAGACGTGATATTTTGCCTCTGGCAATAAAAAACCCCAGAATGTTTCCGCTCAATTTGAGAGCTGAATAGGAAATGTCAGCTTTGTTATTTGGGAAAAGTTGAAAAACAAAAAGCACTTTTTTTTTCCCAATGTAAAATGAATGAGGAAGGTCTCAAATTGTTTTGTTTTAAAAGCCGACCAACGGTGCTTTACTGTGTGTGTGACAGAAGGATTATTTGCTGCTGCACCTGTTTTACTGTTATGTTCATTGCACTTTTTAAAACAAGCTTAAAATGTAACCATCTATTGGAATTTTCAAAAATACAGATATGATGGTGCCACAACAGGAAACCTCATCACCTAACAACATTATTTTATAGTAATAATAAGGATGTTCCCTGAATGCATCTCATAGCTATTTATGTAACCCGAATGATAAATAAAACATTTACTGGAATTGGATGCAAATTCTTGTTCAAGGAGGCTTTTTTTTTTTTTAAATTGAGCTTCTTGCAGCGTATTAAAGTTTCTTCGTATAGTTCAAACACTGCATTAGAGTCCACTGTAGCACTTTTATTCTTCAGTCTGTTTCTGAGGAAAAGTCAAGCGGAGCTTCAGTGGGAGAAACCTCAAATTACCAGAAGTGACGGGAGGTTGAAACTTCAAGGATGTTTGAGTCAGTCTCGTAGGGACGAGAGTGGTCTCCCCTCTTCATCTCTGATGTGAGATGGGCGAAGTTTGTGACAGACTTCACAGACGTTGCCCGGACCTTTAATTTGCTCAAGATCAAGATCTCTCACAAAAAAAAAAAGGGGGGGGGGCAGAAGTTCAAGAGTGTGAAACGGAAATGACCAGAAGCAGAGGCAGTGAACCATCAGCGTGGAGGGAAAAGTGATAGGTGTTCCAGATAAGCATAAATGACTTTACTGTGGGAAAAAAAAGGTAACCAGCAGCAGCAGCTTTGGCTGTCGCCCCAGGTCATCTTCTGTTTTTGTCAGCAGGGTCATACTTGAAGGTTTGTGCTCATTTGTGTGCTCTGCCATTCGTTTGTCTGCACGCTTTGTTTATCGGGACAGCACTGTGAAATTTCACACATAAATCACAATAAACTACGTTAAATTACAGGTCAACCGATAGTGGATTTTTAAAGGTCGGTCGTAATATAACAGTTTGAAGCATGGAAAAGCTGAAACAATTTCCTACCCCAATTCCCCAGGGGAAAAAATAAACATCAGAGTCAGTGTTGTGATATTCCAAGAACATTTACAATAACAATATTCATGACAGTATTAAGAAGCGTAAACAAATAACAGACCCATTACCACATGTGTGGTAGCAAAATGACATAGGGAAAGGTCAAAGGCCAGGGAACCAGCAAGTTTGGATATAACATAGGGACTGGAAGACTTGGCTCCAGTGTGTTTGGTTCCAACTAATAAGTGTTCCTACTACTGTATGAACTACATTACTGGCTAACAAGTTAAAGATAAACTTAACTTTTGGATGACGTTAATGTTTGGAAGCCAAGGTGGGAGTGACCCTGTGAACCCACTGGTTGTGTTTCATCACCAGGAAAAAGTTATGCGACATGTTTTTGCAGGAAAAAAAGGAGGAACACAATCATCGTTGAGCGACGTGCGTGTCGGTCTCTAAGAGAGTGCTCACATTTTAGATGTAGCGGCTATTTGACTGTCGCTCCACTGCTGTGAAACATGACAAAAGTATTTGTTTGTTTGTGGGCTGCATGAGGTGATTGCATTTACAAGGGTTCCCTGAATGCATCTTGTAGCTGCTCCTGTCAGCTCCTGTAAGTCAAGTGCAATTGTAGTTGGAGAAACTGTTTTTTGGTTGAAAGCTTTACAAGGGTTCCCTGAATGCATCTCGTAGCTGCTCCTTTTCCTTTCTTTTTTTTACCAGCTCTCATTTCTCCAGAGTTTGAGATTTTTTTTTTGTGGAAAATTGTGGAGTGAAGTTAGTTTGAACCAGGCAGACCACAACTGTATTTGGAAGTGTTTGAAACATCTAACCTAAAACTAACTTAGAAGTCAAGCACCGTTTCAGTTGGAGAATCATTTCATGGTGATTTTAAACAACTGCTTTTTGGTTCAATGTACCAATTGAACAGATTAATAAACATACATGTACACAGTGTTTTTTTCCAGCAGA
Organism: Solea solea; assembly: GCF_958295425.1. NCBI lineage: Eukaryota > Metazoa > Chordata > Actinopteri > Pleuronectiformes > Soleidae > Solea > Solea solea. The sequence continues at coordinate 30,675,284 of NC_081134.1, read as the reverse complement.
GCAAAGATTTAAAGCTTTGTTGCTACACTGGAAACTCAATTTTATTCAGCCACCAGCAGACACCATAATTCTCTGCCGGCAGCTTCTGTCCCTTTTATCACACCAGTCATCATCCGCAGCCTTGGGCAGGGACAAATGACCTGGAACCGACAAGAAAAATCCCATTTCATCCAGAACTTAACACCGCAACCCTGGCTCACCTCGCAGCTCACAATATAGCCCACAGAAACTACCCACTTCAATCACAGCTAGTGTGATTTCTTTTAATCACACGGTGATGTATTATGTGGGGGTTAGGGTTTGAAGGTAAGGGTCGTTAAAGAAGTAAAATCATATTTCTGTTTCTTTCAAGTCTTCTCCTCACTTACCTGGTTCAATCGTGCATAAATTGAGAGAACAAGTCTGTATTTTCTGTGCTTCTACACATTCAAAAAGAATATATGAAAAGAAAATGCATCGGGCAGACTATTTGCCCCCGTCAAAATATGTTCCTGTTACGCCTGCACTGTGTTTCCTCGCCGAGTACAAAACACACTCGTGATAACAGTAAATGCATTGAGCAGAGTGAGTACAGCTGCATTCATTATGTATTGTGTTACGAGTGGGAACAGATATGGCAGACTGCAAAGAGTAGAGTGGCTGTAAAACGCTGTAAAAAGTCGAACCCTTATTGATTACAGTGCAGTAAAAATGTAACTTCACTCCCCGAGTCCATTTTCCTCTGCTTGGTATTAGCTCCCACTTTCAGCTCTCTTCTGATTATTTTTTTTTTTAATTGAGCTGTCATATTACACATGATAGGATTTTAAGTTGTTAATAAAGCCTAAGGCACAGTGAGTGGTGCAGAGTTGAGGTGGGTCAAAATATGGGTCAAAATATCGCCGGCGCATTTATTGATATTTTAATTAACAAATTAAGGTGTTCTAAATTAAGAAGTTCCTGCCAGTTTCACTCAGCAGGTGTCGCTATACTTCATGTCTCCTCACGGTGGCGCTGGTCAAATGAATGAGTGTAGACATGGGCGGAAGTTACCTGGCTGAAGAAGAGGGAGTTTACAGCGGGATAATAGTGGCAAAAGCTACATTAAGAGATGCTCCATCCTTGTTCAATACATAGACTTTATGCACTTTGTTCTCTATGTTGTGAATAAATAGAGAATTCCTGAAACTTTTAACTTTTCACATTAATGTTTTGTTTTCTTCAGTGAAACAGACATCACGATGTATTATCTTGCAATATATCGATTATGACAGAATTGTTCTATCGTGATATTATTGGTATCGTGGACCATGTATCGCGTATCTAATCTCTGAGTGCATAGTTTTTGACCTGAATTAGGCCTCTGCATATAGAGGAGGACACTCTACATTATGGGGCTTTTTTGTACAATAGTTCCTGGTACCTGGTGCTTTGTTTGGTTAAAGGGGATAAAAGATAAAAGATAGCAACGGTATCAGCTGTAACACAAGCTAGCAATATCATTAGCTTTGTCATCAGCTGCAATGCAAGTTGTCATTAGCGACATCATCGGCTGCAACGTCCTCAGTGGCAACGTCAAATGTGACAAATGTGATTAAACAACGCCGACCGCTCATCAACCGCAGTGCAAGTCGACAATGTAATTAGCTACGTAGCTAGTGACTGGCAATTTACAACACAGGTTAGCTGTGAAGCAAGTGAGCAAGTTAGCATGCACTATTGCCTCAGAGCAAGAAGGTTTCCCAGTTTCCTGCCACAGTCCAAAAAGCAGGGATAATTGGACACTTTAAATTGCCCGAGGTGTGATTGAATGAGTGAATGTTTGACTGGCGACCTGTCCACGATGTACCCCGCCTGTATCCCTATGTCAGCTGGGATTGGCACCAGCAGCCCCGTGACCCTCGTGTGGAGGATAATGTGGTCGAAGATGGATGGATGGATGAATGTATTTGACTAATTATTGTCATTTCATGTTGCGTTTCATAGATTGTGGCAGCACACAATGTGAGATTTCTCACACTGTGTCAGAACTTTCCACATGCTATCTTTGCCTCTGGCAACAGCAACTGTCCACTCAATTTGAGAATTTTAAACTAAATGTCGGCTCTGTGATCTGGGAAAAGCTGAAAATGAAATTACCCTTTTGTTTTGTTTCCCATTGATTAATGATCTTTTTTTGTAAAATGAATGAAGCTCTCAATTTGTTTTCTACTATATGTCTGACAAAAGCCGACTTTCTTGTTCACATCGTAATTTTTTTTGTGTTCATTTTTCCCATTTGTTTTGTAAGATGCCTTCCAATGATGTTTGATTTGACGCTTAAAATGTCACAAATATAGATATGGTGGCACCGCACACCATAACACATACAACACCTCACAAAATATATCACAATGATTATATAAACAAGCAACTTTACAGTGATAATAAGTGTTCAAATGATAAATAAAAACAAAAACATAAATTTTGCCTCCCACTCCCCTCTCCATGGCTCTCCCTCTGCCTCCCTGGAGTGTGTCTGGGTTCAGGCTGTGCCCTGGGCACAAGTCTGTATTAATAAGACATACATCCATGGAAAGGTGTAGATCAGAGGATAAAGCAGGGCCCTGGGCTAATGCACAAGAAATGAAGGTACACACAAAGAATAAAAAAACAGGGGAGGCCAACAGAGAGAAGGAGAAAACCTTTGCTCCTTCTACACAGCTTGTTCAAAGCTGGATGCCGTGCCGTGGTGGTGATGGTGGGGAGCCTGGGGTATCACCTGTGTGTACCAACAGTGGCAGTATAGTCGTAGAGACCTGGTTCTGATGCCGTCACATTAGAATTGTGACAACACTGAATAGCGGCCCGCTATCTCTAAGATCGCCCTGTACTGTGGAAAAGTGGAATAAGCTTTCCATATTTTATTTTGTGACAGCAGCAGCAAGTATTTGTTTGTTTGTGGGCTGCATGAGTGTTTACAGAGGTGATTGAATTTACCAGGGTTCCCTGAATGCATCTCATAGCTTCTCCTTTAAGCTCAATCGATGCCCCCGCTTTATTTTTTACTAGCTCTCATCTCTCCAGAGTTTGGGTCACAGAGCCCTGGTACTGATGCCGATTCTGATATATGTCACATGTCACGACTCTGAATAGCAGCGACTCACTATCTAACATCGCCGTGTGCTTGTGATTGTTGGGGTTCTGTGTGTGTAAACAAAGGCAGGATTACAAGAATATAATGGAAAAAAAGAGAGATAGATTGAATGGAGGACATAAAATGCTTTTGGGTAATAGCCTGTGAAAGAATAGGTGGCTTTGATGGAGCAGAAAAGAGAGCCAGAGAGCGGAGACGGAGGGGATGATAAGGTATGAAATGATGAACCCAGCAGGTGGGCTCCGAGAGAGGCCAGTGATGGGAGGCACTTGAAAGGATCTGAGGTATATCTTAAGGTGTGCAGATGAAGGAGAAGATTAGCAATACGGTGAGAAATAAAAGATGAGATAAGGGTCCCTTAAAGATGCAGGTCTTTGAGGTTGAAATGAGGCCAGAGAATGTGAGGACAGAAGTCCCGTCAGTCACTCAGACCACTCATTTATCACCGTAATAGCTGTTTCTTTTCTTTTTTTTAACCCATTCATGCCACAGCCTCCATTCTTGTATCTAAAAGCACATGGTTTGTCAAAATGCCAAGCTAAAATAACAGAGTATGACGGAGGGAACTGTGTTTATCACCATAAATTCCATGGAGGCGTTTGTTTTTATACCCTTGTTAGTATGCCGGTGGCTTTTTTGAAAGAAGACAAAAGACGTTGACGTGAAGGGGGCCCACGTTTGCGATGTTTATCTCTTAAACAAGAAGGTTTGAAGCGGCTCTCTCTCGCTCTCTCTCTCGAGCACGTCCTGAATCAAAGTCATTATGATGGTGATTCTGTTGCAGCTAATGGACAATTAGATATGCTAGCAGATAGCAAGCGCGCCGCTAAACAATCCCCGGGTTTCTAATTAGCTCGCCAAGTAGCGCGGTTGGCTTGTGCGCCTATGGGTCAGTAAAGCAGCAAGACAGAGCGGACACAGATGGATTGAAGGTTGAAAAAGGGCAGTTGCTGTATTTAGCTTACTCGTCCTGATAAAGGCCTGATGGATGGGGAGCTGCATCTGACTCGTAATGGCTGCCTTTAACGATTTCCTCCTGGGGCTGGACTCAGATGTGTTTGTGCTAGAACTTCTTGCTTCTTAGATGCATCCAAAAGCCGGTCATTTTTAGGTCATATTCCAGAGCTCTTCACATAATCCTTTGTTGAAAGTTCTCCGTGGGATTAATCTCACTCTGCTCCCCCCTGAAAAAAAAACGATATAAGCTCTCTATCAGCTGCTCATTATGAGTAATGGGGTCTCAGATGGACATGCAGTATCCTGCAAAAACTTTAGATTAGCTTTTTCAAATGTGAGATTTCCTCACCCTTCTTTTTTTCCTCGGCGCCGTGGTCGGCACCGTCACCTTGCACGTTGGTTCAAATCCCATTTTGATCAGGAGGTGTGTGATCTTCACATGTTGCTTGCTTTCTCTCTGAGTTGTCTGGCTTTCAGAGTAGATTAGATTAGATTAATACAAGCGATTCTAATTTGCCTGTATGGCTGTATAAACTACTTTTGGATTCATTAGTCTTTTAATACATCATCAAAATCAACTGTCACAATATGACAATGCGATATAAGCACTTGAAACGAGGACTTAATTGTCAACTATTTCGATAATCCATTAATTGGTTTGAGTGTTGTTGTTTCTTTTAATAATTAAAACAAGCTGATTTTTCAGCTTCTTAAATGTGAATATTTTCTGGTGTCTTTGCTCCACATGACAAAGAAATCATTAAAAACGGAATCATTTTTGGGTTTGAAAAACACCGATCAACATTTTCTGAACAAGCACTACTGAAACACACTTTGAGGTAAATGGGCGCACGTTTAAGCCGATTTGTGGCGAGTTTTCTTTAACAATAGATGATGAAACCTTCACCGTGTTGAGGTGGACATCAGCGCCCGCTTGTTGTTTTTCTGTCATCAGCTTCTGTTAGTGTCTTTGGGTCGACTCATTCGACACCCGTTGCTCCGAACAGCAGCCGTTTCTGCCGTATGTGTGTGTGTGTGTGTGTGTTAAGGACCTTCCAAATTGTTGACCATGCTCAATGTTTGTTAAATGGTGTCTGATCGATTGTCCCTCAGCTTCGAAATAACACACAGCCCCCTGCTCCTCATCGCCTCATGTTGCTTTGGTCCAGAAACAGAGAATCAGAGTTTACTTTTACTTACTTTTATGTTTCAACTGGATCTAATATGTAAGATGTGTGTATTAACTAACACCTGTTGGTGCGTTAACTCTTCATTTCATAATAAAATGTCTTTATTCCAGTGTCAATATTATCACCAGAGTTACAGACGGGACAAAATAACAAATTACATTCAAATTTTCCCCAGAAAACAAAGTGCAATATTCAAAAAAGATCCATCTAAGTGTGGAAACGTAATAGTTTACCAAGTGTATTATTGCTGTGAGTTGACCTGTTGATAGAGTTGTACTCATTAACTTAAAAGGAAAAAAAAGCCTATTGTTATAATAAACCTAATTGAATATGCCGTTGATATTAAATAGGTAATAAAAACAGTGGCATCTGCTCAAATGTAATGATGCTTTCAAAGCTCGGGCTATATGGCTAATAACGTCATTAACATTGAACAGTCTTTGTTTTGTTTTTTTGGTTTTTGTTTTATTTAATCACCGCAGCTGCTGTTATGTAACACATTCAAACATTCTATAACCTGTAGAGAGGGAGAAACCATAACATTCACAATTTAACCCCGTGACATTGTTAATCAGATGTCAGGAGAACAAGATGAATTCATTGTATAAAAATGGGTTCATGCTCTCACGTCACCGAGTTGCGTTTGTTCATATGTTCGGTTTAGTGATTCCTCTCTGCTGCTCTGACTGTAAACAAGGTGGACTGGATATTCCACTGTTGCCCTTTTTAACCCTTAGAACACTGCTGCTTTTTTCCATTACTATGTTTAAACGTACAATATGTACAGAGGGGATAAGAATAATGTGCAATACATAGTGTCTTATATCTTTTTTTCGGCACAACTTAGGCAATCTGATGAATTTTCACCAACTATATAAACACACCTGAGCAAAAAAAGTACTAAAAATGTTTAAAATCGGAGTGAATTTGTATTAAATTTGGAAATACGTTACAGTTCAAAGTTCGCTTGGCTCGTTTTTATGAAGAAAAAGATTCTCTAATATTGTAACTTTGACTCAACAACACGTAAGAAGACAAAACGCCTGAATATGTGACCTGTAAACCCAGGATGTCCATATAAGGAGTTGTGTATTATTCCCACGGTAATTTACCATGGCTGCACCTGAGCACTAAGGGTTAATGTCAAGTATAAGCATTGTTTTCTTTCCCACTTTTAATCACAAACTCTCTCTCTCTCTCTCTCCGTCTCCTCCGTCTCCTCCTTCCTCGCAGGCCACGAGCTGTTGTACCGCAACCGCGACGGCGACGTCGTCAAGTACAACGTCGACGCCGACGAGAAGACCGTCCTGGTTCATAACAAGAAGTTTGTGAGTATCGAAGTCGTCGTTTCTGACCCAGGAATTCAATTCAATTAAAACTTTTCTTTTTATGTCAGCAAATCAAAGCACCCCGAAGCCCATTTGATCCATTACTGCTGTGAAATGTGAGCGTAGTTAACACTCTGGGTTGTGTGTGGAAATGTTGAGATGGAGATATAGCAGCAGCGGCAGCAGCAGCTCGGGTGACGACACACAACATTATGTTCGCCATCAAATCAGTCCCGTTGCAGAGATTAATGCAGCTCCCATTTGCTTGCAGGAGCCGAGCAATCCGTCAAATAAAGCCCGTTTAATGACTAGTCTAATGAAAGAAATACCACGCATGGTTAAAGGTCTCATCTTTTTGTCTCCTCTTCCCCCTCCTCCTCTATCTGCCTCTGCTCCTCAGGAAATGTACAAAGCCAGCAAGTACGAGGTGTCGCCTGACATGAAGCATGTGCTGCTGGCCTACAACGTCGCACCGGTGAGCTTCTCATTTGTTTGCTTGTTTTTTGAATTAGCAAAGTGACAGCTAAATATGTCAGCCGCCTCCACTGGGGTTGGCAGAGGGAGGGAGGGCGGGAGGGTGGGGGAGTTGGCGTGATTATGGGCTTGCAGGGAAGCGAACGCGGGGAGGAGGGGAGGGGAAAGTAATCACGGTGGTGTGCGAAGGCCCGCCGCACACCGCTGCCTGTAAGCAATGGCGACCGGGTCCAGCACAGCCGAGCGGAACTGCAGCGAGGGGAACACGGGAAAAAAAAACACAAACAAACCCCCTCAGTGGCCGCGTGGGCTCACACAGAGGAAGGTGAAATCAGCACACAGGGGAGGGAGGGGTGGAGGGAGGGCATGGGGGGCGGTGACCATTGGCTGGGAATGTGTCATTTCTGCACAAGTGTCCCATAAATACATCAGCTCATCTCTGCAGGCACCTGCAAACCATTTCAGCTCACACTATAAAACCAGATCAGGGGAAAACTGAATCATTGCCTTGTGTGTTTGCCTCACGCTGTGTCAGCGCAGGGACTTTGTGTCAGAAGAATCACGGCTGGGATTCAACCTTTTGTTATTGCTCACGATGACTGGGAAGATGTGAGCAGCGTGTGCCGGCGTGTTTGCATTTATTATTCCGTCCAGACCCTCCATCACCTTGATAGATGACAGTCATTCCCTCCTATATATATATATATATATATATATATATATATACATGTATACACTCACTGTAGTGAATGCACACACAGCTCACCTCGACAGCACGCGTAACACACCGCGACTGGTCGCAATAACTACAGCGTTCGCACATTAACGCACGTGAAAATCCATCTCCACAGGAATGTGATTGTGAGCCTCGTGGGTATTAAATTACTTTCTTCCTACACTGCTTCATAAACGCTACATTTATAGCAGGCACAACATTACACACAGAAAAACTATTTGTCTGAAACTGTATAATTAGAGAACGTTGTGCCAATACGATATGCAGTGTCAGTGTTAGATCTGATTGTGGTCAAAAAAACTTAAGCTTAAATATCACACAAGTGCTTCTCTGAGCAGATGCTGTGAGCAATGCACACTGCAGTGATCGTATCAGCTGTGTGTGGACTTCTTTTCAGATAAATAAAAAGGGGGGGGGGGGGGGGACAACAAAGGGCTGATATCTGCGTCATCGTGCGGTATCGAGTCATCGAGACCAGTATTTGACGCGTCTTATCCATCAACTCGCTCTTCCTGGATTTATAGCTGAGCAAATCCACAGCAGCTCCCACTAAAAATAGAAAAAGTAGATTTGGCCGCGGAGGACGAAAACACACAAACATTGCAGATCAAGACTGTTAAAAACAATATATATAGTAATTTTAGATGACAGGAAGGCAGGATAGTGCTTCTTGTTCATGTTTTTGACCCTCATGTCCCCCCCCCCCCATAATATTTTACATAAAGAATCAAATAAAAGAGTTTAGGGTTTATATTCTCAACACTTTGCCTTGCAAGCTGCCATTTCCATGAAGCTGCTTGGAAGTTAGACACTGGGACAGGGACAGAAGGAAAAAACAGGTGTTTAACAAAAGGTTTGCCTCGTAAAGTCCACGCCTGCTTAAGTCTACGATATCTTTAGAATATTGCTGCTTTTTTTCTCGCCGCAAGACGACCTTTTTCCGGCTCACAGTTTGTGTCTCTCACCCGGATCCAAACGTCACATGTTGCCGTATCATCACCTGTGGTTCGGTGGCTTTAAAAGCCACAGACTGAACACCAGCCTCACAACCTCATTGTGTGTGGCCGCTGGTTAATGTCAGATTTAATGCTCCTGCTAAGTGCTGCTATAAGTGATTCCTCTTCCTCTCCTCCTCCTCCAGGTGTACCAGTATTCCTACACAGCGTTCTACATCATCTGCAGTCTGGAGACTCCGTAAGTAGACGACGGGGCGTCGCTGCTCCCGCCTCATTATGTTCCCCTGACTTTACTGCCCACGACTCACTCTGGGCGGCAAACCTCAAACACGGTCTCGACTGACGTTATCTGAGAGATCAAACGGGTATTAATTGGTCCGTGACCTGGCAGCCACTCGTCTTAACATCCTCACGCATGTTTGTCCCGTTAGATTATGTCAGGAGCCTTTCAGACACAATTAGATGGCAACGCTGCCTCTGAGTCGAGACCGAGGGCCAACAGACAGATTGTTAAAAAAATCTGCTGCGAGGCACCGAGAAAATGCTAATAAAGACACAGACTGTTCCGTCAATTCACTTGAGAATGAACAAGTTTTTTTTGTGTCTTTCAGAGCTGAATAGTTCGGCTCATTCTCTTTGATTTGTATTAAATGAACATTTAATTGTTCTATGTTGCATATTTGGCAAGGTTCAGTGCAAAAACATGCAGATTGTGGGGGGGATTACGCAAATTGGACACTCTAAATTGACCGTAGGTGTCAATGACTCTCATATGGAGGATAAAGCGGTAGAAGATTAATCAAAAAAACAATGAGGAGACAAAGACACACTGAGCTCAAAATTGGTACCACTTTGTGTGCATTTAAATTGTCTCCTCAGCTGGAAACATGCAGTTTGTTTACACGCCAGTGTAGAAAACTGATTATAAAGTGACATCAAATTCTCACCCGCCCAAAGAAAGAAAGGCATGATTCACTTATGAGGAAGATTATTATCTGCGTTGTGTTTATTCTCTGCCTTCAGTCGACACCTCCCTTTTAAATGACTGCCACACCAGCTCACAGTAGAAGTCAGCACTGTCAGCAACTCTTGCTGCTCAAATCTATTTGTGTGCTGCCCCCCGGTGGTAGCATGCTAGAAGAAACGAACAAACAAATAAAAAAAAAAAGCTCCAACAACCTACACCTGTGCTGATGACCTCATTCATCCTCAGCTCCAGACAAAGACATAGAGGCAGTGGCACCTCTAATTCTGCAGCCTGCACTGCACAGCACTTTTCCCCCAATAAGGAGAGGTGACACCGCTACTGAGCGCCGGTATTTATAGGTACACTTAAACCTTTGTTCTCAGACGCGCTACACTTGTTCCCGTGCGACTGCGGGCGCTCGAAGCGCGGCTGTTAAATTGTGCAAACGTGTCCTCTGTCTCACGGAATTGTTTGTTTCCCCTCGTCTACCCCCCCCCCCCCATCTCTGCTCCCCAGGGAGACGTGGAACCTGAACCCTCCCGAGGTGCGGAATGCTCAGCTGCAGTACGCGGGCTGGGGACCCCAGGGTCAGCAACTGGTGAGAAGCTACAAATTCCCACAAATTCACTGACTCGTCTTTTCACTGAAAACAGATCGATAAAAATGGAGACCAGTCAATGGCTAAAAGGAATAGCTGCATTTCAAAGCACAATTAAACGTTAAGCGTTGCTTGATGTACGTAGACTAGGTCAAATGTGGAGTGGACACTGTTCACTGTCTCTCTCTCTCTCTCTCTCCACCATTGGCGTGAGATTCCGCGCAGAACAATGAGCGAGTAAAGTTTAGCAAGAGAGCAAGCGAAAGTTCCGAGAGCTCTGTCTCACCAAAGACAAATTACAAAGACTGACTTTCACCAGATGTCCAGATGCAGAGCATGCTGCAAATCAATAAAAGTGGACGCCATCATGGACGAAGACAAGCTCTTACAAGTTCGTCTTAAGCTGTGTCAGCACATTCCGTCCTTAAATTTGAGAAAAAAATTGGTCCTGGAAAGTCCTTGAAAAGTCCTTGAATTTGATGTCAATGATTTCCCTGATTTTAAGAATTTAAAAAAATATTCAGTCCTGAGCTAAGAGAGCATACATTTGGACCGGCCTTCACTCATGTTTTTCTTGCTGTTCACTTCTTCACTTGTTTACCAGAATCTTCTTTTGATTAAGGCAAAAGTGGAATTTTTGTTTTTCTCAAACAAAAAGGGTACATTTTAGAATTACTGTGTGTTCAAAGTTTGCCATGTTCCGAGCTCCCCCGACACAATGTTCCACAAACAAGGACTGTAAACACTTAATGCTGCCCATTGAACAACTAAAAGGCTGGCAGCAGACAACCTTTCAAGAGGTTCAAGAGGACTCCTGTCGTCCTGTGTTTCATTCGAGCCTTGTTGCTAAAAATCAGCCGTGTCTCATCTAAAGCAGATGTGGAACTTTTAAATCCAAGCCTTTCGCTGTCTCCGGTCTGGATTACTGTGATTTCCCCAGAACAAGACACACGCTCTAAATTACTGTTATTTGTAGGTTGCACTGGTATTACATATACAGTACTTTCACTCGCTTAGATTAGCTTCCTGCGGCGCATGGCATGACCTCGTCCTTGCCCCAGTTACTGCTCTTCTTATTTCACATCTTGGACATTTTAATTCTCAAACACTGGCCCTTTTTTTTTCTTTTTTTTATCCCTTGGCAGCTAAAGGTGACTTTAACGTTTGCTATTTTAGCCCCAAACCCTTTTGTCCATCCTCACCATCGCTGAGCTCAACAAAACAAATCATATATTACAGCCAAGGTATAGGACGTGCAACGTCCTTCACTGCCTGTATTATATTTATAGCAGATGGAACTAATTATATTTGGGGGGTGGGGGGGCTTCTTGGCCATCAGACTTAATATTGGTCGCCTGATGGGTGAAGCTGGAATGAAAACTTAAATATCCTTAGTGTGTCCTTTTGTCTGTACCCCACAATGTTGACAGCCCGCCTTATAACGGTTGATATGGTAAACATGTTTTCTACATCACACATTTGAATTCAAGTTTTTGTTTTTTCTCTTTCTAGTCTTGTTTTTGCTTTGCACCCAATTCCTGTGAGAAATACAAGGTATTTTGCTTGTCACTCTGTCATTTAGTGCAGGGGCAGAAAGCTTTTTTTTTCATTGCTTTTCAGCTGAAGGCACCTGGCTTTGACATTGACGATGGAAGTATAGAGAATAAACCCAAAGCAGTTAAGTTGCAAAAAGATAAACTGAAAGAGGCAATAATGCTCCATAGAGCTTAAAGTGAATGGAAAAGAAGGTTTAATTCATCTCTTTCACTGACCATCAACATAAAAAATATGGGTTAGAGAAACTTTCAGTCTTCTTTTTTTACATTTAGTTTCCTGTGTTCGTCTTTGAACAGATGCAAATCCTTCCAAGGTTGTTGCCCTATTGAAGTGGCTCCTTAAGATTAGAATAAGCAATACTATAAAAGAAGAATTCAACATACGTACAGCCATAGAACCTACTGCTCATCCTGAAATGAGATCGGCAATTTATACAGAGCTAATGATGCATTCAAGCGCTCTTTGTCAAACCACAGTGTCATTTCAGCAAATAAATGGCAGATGTTTTATAGTACCTAAGGTTAGTGTCCAGAAGGTGTTTGTTTCACTTCGACACAAACGCGGAAGGCGGAAGACGATGCACTGTGTAAAAGTGTGAATATATCAATACGACGATATCTGCTGTTCGCCTCCTCCAGTGACTGTTTCAGTGGTCTGCTTCATGTGATAGATTGACCAGTGATTGAGTGTGTAACGTGTACCTAATACACTTTACGAGCTGACGAGGATCATGGGAGAATGCTCCGTTACGTTCAGTACACACAGGATTATGGGATTATGGGATGTGCTGTAAAGGAAACACATCGTTTTGGCTTCCAATTCCAGGCAGAACAAGTCTCCTGTATCCAGACTCTATGTTAATCTCTATTTGGGTATGGAACATGTGTGTGACCTTAAAACGGTGCATGCACACAGTCCACCCCCCCCAGGGTGCATCCTATGAGATTTCCCAGTAAACAAAATTCAAATTAAACACCATTGTTTGCATCACTGGAAGCACTGGCCCCTCGCAAACTCTTCCAGGATGAGTCATCCTCCTCCGCCTCCATTGTCGCTCAACTTGCCAGAGCATTAATAAGCTCAAGTCTGTGGGTTTGCAGGGCAGACAGACTGTAAGTGATTGCGTCCTGCAGCACAATGCTATTAATTACCTGTTATCTCGTCAGCGGATTAATTAACACAGACGCTAAACTGATATAGCCTCGAGTTTCCCACCATTTGTCAGGAAGTAGTTTCACTTGGAGTTATGTTAGTGTGCAAACTCGGCGGCAGCTGGTGTCCCTGAAGATCCAGACGCCCTCTGTTGACAAAGTGAAGGTCGTCTTGAAAGATGTCCATCACATGAAACGAGCTAACACCGTCTGCAAGCCAACGCACGTGTCGTCCTAATTAGACGTCTAATGTACATAAATCAGTCCACCGCTTTCAATATCCCTTGATTAAACCCTCCAAAGCACAAACAGTGCATCCCCGTATTTACACTCACAGCAGGGCAGCGATGTTAAGCTTTTTGTTAAACATGCAAATAGCATAACATTTTACAGAGGAATGTTTCTCTTTAAAGGTTCTTCCAATGCTTTTGTTGTTGATGACACATATTCATGCAGGTTGAAACACTCAGCCCCAGGAGGTCTAACCCTTGAATTACACGAGAGTCTGTGAGAAAGACTGAGAGAGGAAGTCATTTCTCCTGTCTCCTGTTTGTAATACAGGCCTTCCTGCGCGTCCATTAGCCTCAATTTTAAGCAAAGTGCTTGAGAATACATCACACTAAGATGTAGCCTATTCAGCAATCACACAATGTTATGCAAAATTGAGCTGGTTTGGCTAATACGTATACAAGTGCAAGGGCAACAACTGTAGAGAAAACCAGGCACTTATTTTAATGTTGTAAGCATCCTACATTTAGTTTAGCGAGGCTAGTATTTAAAGAAGATGAGGAACAACTATAAACAAAACCAGAGCTAACACTGGTATGCTGTGGCGCTCACATTAGCATGCCAAATGTGTCAAACCACTCAGTTAAGACTAAGCAGCTTTGTTTTAGCGCTGTAAGAATGCTAATTCTAGCTTTGATAGGCTAAACAGAATGAGCCACAGCTAGAAATTAAACCAGAGGTAAGATAATCTTAACATATTATGCTATCATCTTGCATGCATCTAAGCTACGGCAAAAAAACAACAACACAGATACCACAGCTAGGCTGTTTTACAGTTGTAAATTTGGGGTTTTATCAACTCAAGCAAAAAACAACCAAACAAAAGCTTCAGATGCTCTAGAGCAGGGGTCTCCAACCTTTTCTTTTCTGAGTGAGACTTTGACAAAATGAAAATGGGCCGAGAGCCACTCGAGTTTTGTTTTGTTTTTTTAACATTTGTTCTCATAGCTTATTTTAACCCAAACACACTGAAAGAGCTTGTTTTGCCTGGACATTTACAAAACGATGGTGTCCACTACTCACATTTTCCAATAAACACAACAACAAAAATGCTATTTAATTCACCTCCATGTGCGTTTTGTTTTTTTGTGGTTTTTATTAGTCCCGTCGCAAACAAAACAATGCTTTTTATTTGGTTATTGTCTGCCCACATGTCACTGTATCACTTCACATGTACAATATAGTATGTTTTTCTTGTATTTTCTAATATTTCTAATTTTCTGTATGTGCAGTTGTTGTTGCCCTACTCACAACACCACTCACTCATCAAGATGACAGCAGCGCAGATGTTTGATTGACAACTAATAATCATTTAGTGTCAGAAGGGGGGCGGGACACCTCTGAGGTTTGAGCAGGTTTTTATTCAATTATTGAAACCTTTGGCGAGCTACTTGGAAAGAGACTGGGAGCTCTGGAGTTTACTCCAAATATTCAGAGGGAAAAATGTCAAGATCTTCCTTGCTTCGCAGAACAGGGCCAGGTCTTCTCTCTGTGCAGTGGCCTAGATTTGCGTCTTTACATAGACTCCATCTGCACTGGCGGTGACGTGACTCCAAATCACATGATTATGCGTCCCATCCTTAAGAAAAGCTGACAGTGACAGATTTTTTTTTTACCCTTACAGGGACTCAAGGATGAGAAGTGTTTGTAGATATGGTGCAAATTATAAAATGTCAAGTTGCTTTCTAGTTGATTTAAGGTTTTAAGGATTTTGCTTTTCATACTGCAGGACGTGCAGCAATCGTGGACAGCCAGTATTTGGTGTATCATTTAGATCAGAGTGAACAAGGTTTTAAAAACTCTTCTATAAACTGTCATCGGGTTTCCAGCTTGAGGCCAAGAGTCTTTGCAATCCTTGAGCTCCTGAGTGAGTCCTTTTCTGTAATGGCCTGAGATTGATTCTAGCAGGGCATTATGGATGTAATGTTTTAAAATTCCAGCCCCAAGAGCACTCGCACGCTCACCATGGGTGCTGACGATCTATTATTCCCTGTAATGAAAGAGCTGACCTTCAGTTATCGTGAAAGCCCCGCAGTCCTGTGGTGGAGAGTGTCAAAGTCAAAATGTGGTCCCAAGGTTTGACATCTTATCAGAAAATGAAAAGGTCCCACTCGTCAGTCCCCCTTTTCTCCGTACTTTTGTCAAAAATGTTAGTTTCCGATTTATCAAAAGGTGCTTTTGCAAGTGTGAGCACTGATCTCTTGTGAGTGGCAGGTGAAAAAGCACCATGTTTTTTTTTAGGTCATGGTTTATCTTGTGTGTGATAGCATGCCTCACTCAGGTTTCCCATGTGGAATATAAAGTGTCAGCATGAATACCAGACTGTCCTCAGTCTGAAATGATGATACTAGAATATTTAACTGTGTATTCGCTGTTGGAGGACTGGCATTTAGGATCAGCTACAGGTCAACAACAAGAGCTCATAGGAATTCAGTGTTTCTCCCGAGGACAACTAAGCCGAGCAGAATCTGCATGCATGCTATTTATCCTGGATATCCATCCATGTTTGAGGACGGTGTATTTTTTATCTTGCAATGAAAGAGTATTTCCTGTCTTCCTGGCCTTTATAGATCTTCATTTTTGAGAACAACATCTACTATCGCTCGACAGTCGAGAGCCGCTCCATTCGACTGGTGTCCACTGGCAAGGAGGGAGTCATCTTCAATGGGCTCAGTGATTGGCTGTATGAAGGTAGGACATCCATGCACACAAGTTTTTATGTGCCAGTGTCTTCGGAGAGACATTGGAGGTGACAATGGTTTGTTTGTTTGGCTTTGTTGAAATCTCAAATGAGAAAAAATGTGTTTTTCAAGAAACAGCTCACTCAGGGCAATCTAAAGCCCATAATAGTCTCAGACCAGACACATTTGTTCATAAAGAAGATGTTGGATCTTTCAAACTGAATTGTTCTAACTTTGTGTCTTCATCCTCTCTGATATTCCAGCCACACTTCATCACTTTTCAAGTTCCAGTATCAGAGAGTATACAGTTACGATGGATGCACAAAATTCCCTTTTCACCATTTTATTCTCTTGGTGGAAATGGCAGCTGAAGTAATTGCATACCCCGTACATACCACAATCCCACTGGAGTTGTGTTGGCAGCGGTCACTGTGTGTGAGTTCAAAGTTTAATCTAATTGAACCTTAGATGCATGGCACAAAATCAGTACTGCACTTGCTCCATGTTTCACATACCCGCATACACAGCTGTCCTTTGGGAATAATGGCCACACTCTCTCTCTCTCTCTACACAATGTGAAATTGGCAATTTAGGTGTAAACACCAGATAGCACCTCCATGATAGCAGTTTTTGCCATGGCTATAGCTTCAACTTGATTAACTGGTTGTTTTCAAGAGAGTGGATCAACTTTTTTAATTAGGGCCCGAGCCCTCACACAGTGGTGCAAAGCCCTTATTACTTCCGAAAGGATTGCGTTTTTGAGGCACTGCACATGGGTGAAAACGGATGAAAATTGGCACGACAATCATAAATGGTGAAAAATTATTTAAAATAAGGGAAAGGCTAAGTTCCACCATATTTCACGAAACTTGTCATGGCCCAAGACGAACAAAAAAAAGTCTATTGCGACCATGGCATCAACTCAACAGGTCGCAGGCGAGGGATGGTTTTCTGTCGCCTAATCGACTCACGTTACTCTCGTACGCAAAGGGAAGAGTACCAAAGAAATGGAACAGTTGGGGCCCCTTATTTTGGTACTGTTCCTAATGGAAGTGCAAAGTTAACGTGAGTTATCGTGAAGCTTACAGTGGAGAGTTAGCAATAACATTCACTGGTTAAATAGCCTAGCTTCTACAAAGAACAGCTAACATTCCACTAAACCGGAACTTGTCGAAAATGAACTCAGTATAAATGCGTTACTAAAATAAACTAGAGCTTCATTAACAAGGTCACTCACCTTGCATTGAATCAACTTCCTGTCTGATCTCAACAATTCAAGGCAAATAAAAGGAGATTTACGCCGAGCACCGTAGCATCCAATCTGTGTTCTGATGAATGCTACCTGTCTCACTGCCTGTCTCACTTTTGTGAAATAACATATCCTATACTATACTATGATATGACTTCAAAAAAACGTCTTTGCTTTGTTTGTCATGACGGTGTTTAGAGCTAAAATACATAATTAAATGAATTATTATTATTAGTATTATGATTACAATAACAAACATGTAAAATAGATGTGTTTTCGACACTGAGCTTAAAATGTACTGTATGTGTGATTTTAAAAGTCCAATATTCAGCGCAAACAATCTAAAGCTTTATGAAATGTTGCAGGTCCTGAGATAGTGAGTTAATTTAAGAA
The DNA here is from genome assembly GCF_958295425.1 of Solea solea. Lineage (NCBI taxonomy): Eukaryota > Metazoa > Chordata > Actinopteri > Pleuronectiformes > Soleidae > Solea > Solea solea. Next base: position 30,657,644 of record NC_081134.1, on the reverse strand, counting down.
AGTTAAGAACACCAGCAAGACAAGTAGCTCAGTCCAGTGTTCAGTTCCATAATCCTTAAAAAGGAGAGAATTTCTGTAGATATATATATATATATATATATATATATATATATATATATATATATATATATATATATATATATATGTATATATATATATATATTCACACTGGTTTCATACCTGACCTCTGAGTTTCCTTCCAGGTCTGACATGTCACTCATACTATTAAGTATTCAATACTTGCTGGTTCAAACTGAAGAGTAAATAAATGAATAATAATAAAAGATGAACAGATATACATGCTGTATTCATTTCAATACTGTCACATAAAGTCACAGGAAGAAACTGTGTGAGAGACACCATGATTCAGTGGGTTATTGTCGAGTCAAACAAAAGTGTGGTGAACTCCTGCTGTTTTCAGTGTGCGTCTGAGACGACTCTGGCTCTGCAGCTTTGATCTGAATGAAACGAAACAAACCTGCACAAGAAAATAAATGATATTGTACATTTCAAGTTTAACAGTTGAATTGTTCAGTACGGCTGTGTAAAACATAGCAGTTATTCACCTCAAGTGCAGATATTTCTGCTCACAAATACTGACTGTCAAGAGATTATAGACTGACTGATAACATACCTTACACTGACTGAAGGAAGATGCTCCTCATCCTTCTTAACATTATCTTGGGTTTGAAAGTGAGGGAACCCTTCATCTGCAGAATCAATCGATTCTGTAAACCGGACATAATATTCAGATAACTACTGTATAGCTATAAAATAACACCAAACACTAAGAAATAAGATATTTGTTTACAGAGTCAGTGGACATATTTATCTTCATGTCCAATGTTCATGTCATATAAGCTGCAAAACACAATCGAGCCGGACACTGGGCCCGTCTTGGACTCGACGCTCCGCCTGTGTCCAAGCAGTTGTGGAATTGAACAACCTGATTTATGGTTGTGAAGAAAGCCACCACGCCATGAATTCCTGCTATATTTGGGACTTTTCGTCTTCTTTTCAATCTTTGCTTTGTTGATGTTGAACTTTGGAAATGTTTTGTTCCTAATGAGAATGAGAATTGAACCTCTGACGTCAGAACTTAACTTCTTATCCACTGAGCTACCAGCTCCTACACTTCTTTGGATTTTCTTTGAACTTTTGACTGTTTACATTGAATTGAATCGTGAACTACAAAAAAACCTAATGTTTCTTGGCGTTCTTAATCTTGGTCAGAGTTCTTAAAATTCTCTGAGTCTTTCAACTGAGCTACCTGCGCAAACACTGTTCCACTTTTAAAATCGACAACTCAACATCTTACAGAGTGCTTCTAAGGTGTTTTATCAGAATTACATGGTTGAGGTTGAGAACAAATGAGCCACTTGCTTGAACCTTCAACTTTAGACCTTCAAGTCCATGTCTGGTAGACCAAGATATTTGTCTTGGAGTTTTTTAGTGGTTAATAAGGATAATTAGGTTCTAAAGGTCCAGGTGCTTTTTTAGAATTGGATCCCATGTTTCAGATCTACAAGTCAAACAGAACGAGATACACAAATTGAAATTACTATTTAGTTTTCTTTGGAAAACCATCCGGCTAATAGGGTTCAGAGCAATTGTATGGTTGTGGAACCAAACTTGCCACCTTGTAGACTGAACAACCTTATTTATGGTTGTGAACAAAGCCACCACACCATGAATTCCTTGTGCAGTTGGGACTTTTCGTCTCCTTTCAATCTTCAATTTGGATGTTGAAATTAAAATTCTATTGTTCTTTTAAAAGGATGGAACCTACGACATGAGAACTTCACAGCAGTGTTTTCATCCACGTAGCTACAGTACATGCTCCTACTGTTGTTCATGTTTTCTTGGAGCTTCACATTGAATCTTGAACTAAAAAAAACATCTGAATGAGATTTGAACTCATAACCTCAGACAGCACAAGCTATTTTTACACTCTTCGTTCATGTTTTCAAGTTCTGTTTTGGTTAAGAATCACTTCTTTTTTAAGATTTGAACTCACAACCTCAGAGATACAAGTCATCTTGTGATGGACTGAGCTACTCGTCTTGATGATCTTCTAGAAGTCTTTGAGTCTTTCAAAAATTAAATCTCTAGACTTTATAGAGTCACAATTGCACTTCATCACACCTACATGTTAAGATCAACAACATTATGGAGAACGTCTGCTTCTCCTCCTTTGCTCCTCTGAATACTCTGCAGGAACATGTGTGAGGACTAATGACGTGACGTGCAACCCCTAGTCGCCTGCAGCCACATTAGCATTGTTTGCGCGTAACACTTTAATTTCCCGCAGGTCAATAAAAAAAAAATGGGGAGTCTTGTTAATTTGCTTTGGCTTCACACGCAGCTTTGAAAACGAATGAATGAGTGTTCTACATGGCTTTGATTTGTAATCAGTTCAGCGGGAGTATGTGTTTTAGAGATGTCATCGTGATCTCGCAAAGTGTCAAAAGCTCAGCGGTGGCCACAGTGTTCACACTCGGCTGATGAACTTGTGTACGCTAAGCTGTTTTTGTCAAAAGGTTATAATAGCGAGAGATAGGAGAAATGGAGAGAGAGGCCCTGTAAAACAATGCATATCTGTGAGATAATGTCAGCGGCATCTCGGGATTTAGTCGCAGTGACCCGGTGGTTATCTGAGGTCACCAGTGCCACCAGGACAAGAGCTTGCTTATGTGGCCGTTTTCCTGCTGCGGCTGCTTTTATTTAATGTCGCCAGCCCCCGTGGCTCCTCTTATCTCCGCATTAGCCGCGCTGACATTTGAAACAACATCCATCCTTCTGGAGCAAAAGCCATTCTCGGCCATTTAAGCATTAATCAGCGTGCTATTGCGGCGTCTGACCCCCCCCCTTGACTCATATTTATGGGCCTGCTGAAGGCCTGGTAATTTACACTCGTCATTTATTGTCGAGATAAATCTTTCAGCGGGTGATGAAGCGCGGACTAAGCATTCGTAATGTTCCGATAAAAATGAGCCGGAGAACAACAGAGTCGTAATGTTTTTATCCCTGCTTTTTCATAAGTAGAAATCATGTGATATGACGTGGAAAATACTTCCAGTCCTAATAGAAAATGTCATTTTTACTTCAATTTATAGGACATTTGAAGTTTTTTCTCAGCATATTAAAGCTGCAGTACGCTGGATCACAAGAAAAATAGTTGATTGTTGAGTTTCCTACGCAAATAGTGATTTTTTTCAGATTTCTTTTCAGGTTTCTTTGAAGCAAAGGAAGTACTCTCTGAATTGCTCTGTGTGGTGCCAGATGTATAGAAGGAGTCTAGAGTAGGTACAGAAGTGTTGATCACTGGATTTACATCACATATAAAGCTTTTTTTTAACGTTTTAACGGTATTAAAAAGAAAGCAATATCATAAGATAGCATGCTTGTAAGTACTCTGGTTGCTCTGTTTTTACTAGTATGTTTAGTAGTTAATAGTTGATATTTTTTAGCCATTTTATTGTGCACCCGAGCACAAAACGACAGCTATAAGACATGGTTTTCCAAGTTTAGTTTCAGATACCTTAGATGGACAATTAATTCAAAATTCACTTTTGATCATCCCACAACAGATATCCAGGAAAAAGGCAGTCGGAGACTTTGGGATGTTCATTGTTCAGGAAACAAAAAAAACAACAAATTCATTCAGATTAACCAACACTGCACACAAAAATACTGTAAAACTCTAAACCTTACATGAATAAACACCAAGTCAACTATCATTTCCAACTCCTATACCCTCACGAAGGAGATGAATTTGGCTTGATATTGAAACAGAGGAAGCTGTAGCTCTGACAGAGCAGCTAGAGTGGCTCGTAGTTTACTCCCTGGCTCATCAAATGTACACCCTGAAGTGTCCAAGACATTGAACTCGAGAGCTTTGAGTAATCATGGAGACTAGAAATGCATCATGTAATGTAGAATGGCGTCTGAAACAGTGAGAAAAGTGTGTTTTTAACTTTTTTTTTTTTTATGGAAGTCACATTGCAAAGTGTGAACGGGGTCAGTTAGGAACATCGTGCAACAACAAAAATGACACCAGGAAACAAGGTACTAATAATCCTTTGGGCATTAATTTGTCGGTTAATTAAAGCGGCTGCAGTTCACAGCGTCTACTTCATTTAATCTAGATTTTTAAAAAATGAGGATTTCTCAAGTTGGAGGTTAATGAGGGCAAGGATTTTTGGAATGAGACATTCATTTGTAAAGCAGCTGCAGCTTTTTTTTTTTTAAAGAATTTTTACTACTAATACACTGGAAAAAGAAAAACCTTGAAATTTCTATCAAAGATAAAATATGTGCAAGCCACTTAGTGGATCTGGCGTCGGCCCAGTGGCGACACCAGCATCTGCAAAGAGGCTTACAGAGGCCGTGCCAGATTGTGTAATAATAACATCCACATCCACCAGTGAGAATGCAAAGGCGGACGGTTTTCCATATTAATGACTCAGACTCCGCTGTGGCAGAGGTCAAACCGAGGCTCAGACGGACGCTCGGGAGAAACAAGGTCGTATAAGCTCCGTTTGTCGCCGTGCTGCAGATTTGGCGGCGAGAGCTGAAAGGTTGATAAAATAATCTCCCAGGCTTCAACGTCCTCTGTTTTTTTTTTTTTTCGTTTGCTGTCTTAATCTCTGCATGTGTGGGTGTGTTTGTCTGTAGTTCTCATAAAATGTAGTATGGAGTTGGAAGAAAAAAAACTTGAAAAGCTGAATTAAAATAGAAGAGATGGAGCCAAGAGCGTCTGTCAGCTGTCTGTAGCGGTCCAAAAAAACGCCCTGGGAGAGTCTCCAGTGTTGTGTCGTCTGTCGGCTGTCTGATTACCGAGGCTGCGCTGATACGGAAACATCCCGCAGTGTGACGCAGCCTCGGTAAACAGCTGTTTATTGGGCTCTGTTGCGCCGAGATAAAAAAACACATCCGGCATGGCTTTGATTCCAGTCGTGTTTGCCCCCGTAGATGTTTGGCGAGATGAGTGTTCGCATCGTGAGGCTCGTCTGTAGGTTTGTTTCCGTGTTTGCGTCGGAGCCTGCAGGACATAGAAGAACCACGTTGAGCTAGAAAAAAAGGATTAATTAAGGGATTGAAAATGTTGGTGTTAGATTGGTTTCAATATGAGCTGAAGCTGTTTTCTCACTGTAACCGAGCAAAGCTGTCTTGGTATTTCTTTAAATTCTGTAATTCATATCGTGTTAGAGTTACTGGGGAACAGAATCATCTAATTATCATGTTTTTTTTAAGGCAAAATTGCCCGCACATGGACAGTTGTACCATCTTTATATGCAGTATCACAAGTGTTAGACGATTGAACTGAACTTAAGAGGAAGAGAAAGTGGTCGACTTTCTTTGGTGTCGCCACGCTAAAAATATACTTTACATGCCCGTTTAATCTTGTTTGCGTCACACACAGTGTAGACCTGCAATAATAACACTGGAAGTGCATTTTCTTCTTGCACCGTGAAGCCGTTGTTTTGTCACCACATGTAGATGAGGCTGTGTAATTGCTGAGTAAGATTTCACACACTCTCTGTTTGCATCGCCACCATCCCCTCAGCTGTTAAATATAATAACAGTTGTTACACTGACTTTTGTTCTGTTTTAATCGATTCATTTTTTTTTGGGATATTGGGATCGAAACCTTAAAAACAGACCTGCTCATCAGATTTGCCTTATGTCCATCTCTTGCGTGAGAGGCATAATATACAGTGTATGCTATAAATACACACAAGTTAAAACCCTTTTTTTTGCCTTAAATCTGCACCAGATTGGGAAGAATTACAGCCGCCAAGCTGCTCTGCTTCACGGCTTGTGAAGAAAATGTGTGACACTGCTGCTCTCTGTTGGACACATGTGCTCATTATATTTTCTTTTTTTTCACTGCAGATATCTAGTGCTACAATAAGCCACCCTATAACAAATAATTATAACATCAGAACATCAGCTAAATGTCCACTGGGAGACAGAAAAATAAGTAGGTTTTTATTATGACTTTGACATTTTTAACCACTTCCTGTGGTCTTCCTCAGAAGGGTCACACGTGATGTTACATGTGACGTGTCTGGCTTCCTGTTTTATATATAGGTTTTGACTTCAGCCCCTGCTGTCTGACATGGTTCTCGGGGCCGGTTTCCAGATCCCTGATCCAGCATTGGTATTTGTTGCTTTCATGAATTTTGGCCTTTACCCAATTTCCCCTGTTTGCAGTGGTCAGATATGACGTTTTCTTGTTCTGCTTTTTGTTCTAGTGGTCAAAACATAAACATAACCTCAAAAAAAAGGCTTATTTTTCTGTCTGACTGAACAAAACTTATACTACCAAGAATACACCTTTGTGGAAGGCTTTGTTCTCCTTCTTCTGTTCCTCATTAGCTCGGCCTGTTTGCCCCAATCTGTCACCTTGCTCTCATTATTTCCCACCGGCCACTTGACTCATGGTATCTCATGCATTAATAATGTCCTCCACTCTGTGAGTAATGCAGTCACAGCACAGCGGGGTGGGGGGAACACTAAGGGAGGAAATGAGCTGCCGACAGCTCACCTTGGGTAATCATCGCGACGAGGCGGCGGGAAAAAAGAAAAAGGGGAGGCGAGCGCTCATTACTTACGGGAAAGACAACAAAAGCGAGCTCATCAAAAGCGGCTCATTTACAGTCTCTTGTCTTTTCTCCTCTATCTCCTCTTGTGTCGCCACGTGCGGATCAAGACGCCTTTAACTGCTTTCTCCTCCGCCGTAGTCAAGGTGACTGGGTGTCGCCAGCCAAGCGGATCCGACAGCCCGACGGCGGTTCCGCTCCACACGGGAACGTTTTTTAGTTGGAGTTAGCGGGCAGCGGTGGAACTGGCCATGCGGGAAATCATCATCTTTATTTCATATTTATTTATTCTTTTTCATCGTTCCTTAATGCCATACTCAGTCGTTCAGTTCCGGGTCACACCAGGTGGACCAGGAGAGCAAAGAATCACCTGGAATAAATGCTGCCATAAGGACTATTTATCGTCTTATATATAATATTAAAACGCTGGCTCACGTTGTCGCCTCACTGCAAGGTCAGCGGTTCAGCTGAGGGCATTTCTGCAGTTTCCCCATGAGTGTGCTTGGGTTTTCTTCTCACTGTCCAAAAGAGCTGCGTGATAGAGGTTACACGGTAATACACTTAATTAGATTAACCTCTTTAACCGCCTGTTAATGCCAATATCAAATCACAATGGCGACAAATCAATGCAGTGGTCAAGGTGACCAGTTGTTGGAAATAAAACCTTCAGGTTTCAGAATGGGGAAGAAAGGTGGTTTTGAAGATACAATATATAGCATTACTGCATTCAAATGTCTAAAACTGATTGAACTCATTTTATATATTGTGTACTTTCATGTACCATTTCAGTTTGGTTGCTTTTGCAAATCCCCATGAGTGAAGGAAATGTTCAATGCTACAAGTTAACCACTATGTTGTCTTTATTTATTTTTATTTTATTGTGTGTATTTGTCTCCAGTGGCTCACAACTATTCATCGCTGTTTGTTCTCCCCGCGTAGCGCAAGGCGACAATTCCCATGCTCCCATGCTGCTTCCCAATGTCATCAAAAATGTTCTCACTCTTTTGATTGAGAGACACCTCGCGAATAGAAATTACAGGCGTTTAAGTGACTTTGAAGGTTGCCATGGTTGTTGTTGTTTCTGCTCTGCTCTAGTGGGATTTTCAAGCACAAGCGTCTGTCGTGTTCACGGAGAACAGTCGGAAAATGAGAAAATATCAAGTGAGCAGCAGTTTTCTCTGTGCAAAATAAAAAATCAAGCCTCCTCGATGGAAGGGGTCGGGCGAGACTGGCCAGACTAGGTCCCAGAAGTGTAACCAGAAGACCAGAGGATTACATTCGATGCCAATTTATTGAGCGTCTTGTCTTGTGTACCTAATAAAGTGGCTGGCATATCAGCCAGCACTGACCTTGGCTTCTCCTGCAACCCTCATAGGAAACACCACAGATAATGAATGAATAAATTCATCAAAAATATGAACTTCTTTGGAATTTTCACTGATGGTCCATTATCTTTATGTCTTGATTACGTTGGTTTTTACTGTTGTAGATGATCGGTGGAAGTAGTTTCCAGCATTTAAAAGCCGCCACAAACGCTACAACCTCTCGCAGAACTGCGTTAGAGCACAAATGTACATAACTGCTGCGGGTTATTGTCAAACGATGCTGCGAGTCGATGTCATTCCACCAAACGTTGCACAGTTAATGAAAATGCTAATTGGCGGTTGGTGTCTGTTAATTCCCCAAAGCCAGCACCCAGACTCCTGCACATAAACAGCATTAATGAAATTTTAATTGCCAGCGTTGATACAAATGTAGCTCATGGCGGACAATAAGTTGGGACTTTTTTCTTTTCTTTTTTTAAGCCATCTGTTATTTGCATATTATCCTAATGAAAGAAAGAGGCTGTGTGACAAACAACACGTCTTCCTTATTTGTGAGGACACACAAAGATGTAACAATAACTTAAACAAAGCCTCAAGGAACATTTGTTAATAGTTTAAAAGTAACTCCAGCCATACAGCCCTGTGAAGATGTGAGGATCAGCCAAACATAAATTGTCCCCACAACCATACATAGACACACTGTAACACACACACACATACACAGGTAATAACAAAAATCTTAACTTATCTTTTAAAGTTTAAAGCTGTGTAGCTGAACCTGTTGTATCTGTTGAGAAATCACCTTTCGGTCCATTTGTCATGGGGGGGGGGGGGGAAGCTCAGGTCTATTTTGGTCAACACTCTGCACTGAGATTAAAAGCCGTGGTGATTTATGACCTCGGCTTTTGGCGCGTTCTCCACCGTGTGTTTGTGCTTTTGTGTGTCGGTTTTAAAGAGAAATGCAGAGAGAAAACCGTGCCTAGAAAACAGGTCAGGAAAGAGTGCACTGCTGATGTGGTAGAATGGAGAGCATTTAGTTTGTTTTTGGTTTTTTACCCCTTTGACCTGATTTTAGGCGATTTTGGTTCAGTCCATTTGAGGGATATTCTTTTACTATTCAATTTTAATAGTTGGTAGGTAGTTTGGAAGGCTTTAGGTTGGTCAGTCATTGGGTAAGTTGGAAGGTAGGTATATCGGTACATAAGGTTAGTCTGGTTGGTAAATAGAGGCATAGGTAGGTTAAGGGCAGGTAGGTAGGTGGAGTGAAAGGTACATACAGTAGATAAGTTGGTAGGCAGATAGGTAGGTGCATAGTGTTAGATTGGTTGGTAGATGGGGCATAGGCAGGTTCAGGGCAAGTAAGTAGGTAGGTGGGTAGGTAGGTGAAGAGGTAGGAAAATAGGTTTATTGGAAGATCTGTAGGGTGGGTAGGTAGATTGGAAGGTCAATTGGTAGGTACAGTACATTGGAAGGCTTTAGGTTTGTCAGTCATTGGGTTAGTCTGGTTGGTAGATAGGCCAAGTAAGTAGGTAGGTTGAAGGCAAAATGGACGCTTGGCAGGTAGATAAAGAGGTAAGGAAGTACGTTTATTGGAAGGTCAGTAGGGTAGGCAGGTAGGTTGAAGGCAAAATGGAAGGTTGGTAGGTAGGTTAAGAGGTAGGGAAGTACATAGATTGGAAGATCCGTACGGTAGGTCGTCGGTTCAGGTAGGCAGGTTGGAAGGTATGTGGCTAAGTAGGGAGGTAGGTAGGTGGAAAGGATGGTCATAGAATAAAGAAAGAAAGAAGGCTGTTTGATTCTTTGACTCTTCTTCAATCTACCTCTGTATTTAAGACCTGCAAATTAAACATGACGTGCAAAAGGTGGCAAAAAGTATACGTTAGCAATTTTAACGAGCTGCTGTGAACGTGAAGTGTGGTGTGATGGAATAAAAGTGCAAGTAATTACACAGCACTTTTTCTTTTTTAAAAGACATTTTCCCAGAAAAACCTGTTCATTTCAAGCTCTGACAAGAAACAACAGTATCGCCATCTTGGCCCGCAGCCATGTAATTAACTTTTGTCTCTGTTGTGTGACTTTTTTTTATTCATTGTCTTTTTGATTGATGGTAATTTTATTCCGACTATTTCAGAGGAGATCTTCCGCTCCCATGTCGCGCACTGGTGGGCTCCAGATGGCGCCAGGTTAGCCTACGCCACGATCAACGACACTATGGTGCCCAGGATGGAACTGCCCATGTTCACAGGCACGCCGTACCCAATGGGGAAGGAGTACCACTACCCGAAGGTATACCTTTTACCCCTTTTACATGATATATACTTAATATTTGTAAAGGGTTTTTAATATGTTTTCTCTCCACGTTCAGGCTGGCGAGGAGAACCCAGTTATCACTCTGTATGTTGTGAACCTCAACGGCCCACTTCACACCATCGAGATGAGAAGACCCGATGATCCCAGGATAGGGTGAGACGTCAAAGCTGAAGGATTTAAACGTTTGAGGATTTTTATTTGTCAGGTGCACTGATACTGAATACAGAAACAAAAAACTGCCAGCCAATCAGTTTATCCAATTAGAGGCACAAACAAACACTGCACACAGTCATGATAGGGCCCTCGCCTCCCCACGAGAGCCCTTGAGGAACACACGGGTCAAGGGTTAGCCAATGCCAATATTGCATTTTCTCCAGACCTGACCTCCATGCAAAGTTTCAAGAGTTCTTATGCACGTTTACCTGCTCAAAAATGATAACAAAGCCACGGATATAATAATAATCTGAAGGATAATAGGTTCCTCGCACAAATCCAGGAGCCTAATTAGTATTTCGTATATAAACCTTTCTCTTACCATCCTGCAGTCATAGAGAGGATTTGCCATGCGTACTTATTTACTCATTACCATAACTCCTAGACCGTTTTTTGCAATATCTAGAAAATTAGAAACTATGGACTGGCGATCTGTCCAGGATGTGACCCCACCTTTCGCCCTATGTCTGTAATTGGCACCAGCTCCCCCTGTAACCCTCATGTGGAGGATAAAGCAGTACAGGATGGATACCAGAAAGCAGAGAAATAGAACTTTAATTGCTCCCATATACTTCAGGACTTCGGTGGAACGACCGTCCAATCACGGACAAGATTCAGCGCGCCACACGTTTGTGACTTCAACTTCTCAGTACTATAATTCCTAAACAGTTGAATAACTGCTAGTTCTTCCAATTCTACAGCCATAAAATCCAAATAAACCCAGGCTGCCTGATTATCACGATGGTCACAAGAGGGTTAATAAATGTATGAGTATGTTCATGTCGTCATTTTATGACGCTGAATATGTTTTAACGGTTGAAATAGAAATGTAATCATTTGTCCTAAAAATGTCAGACACCTCAAACTACTACTACTCTAATCTTTTGTGTCTTTAGTGGACAAAGGTAAGCGAACTCCGGTCACGCCTCGCTTGACAGTAATAGCGTCTCGACGAGAACATTACGCCGACTCACACGTCAGACTTTCAGAAACGTTAATGATGAATTTCTACTTCGGCTCCACCGTATTCTTTTTGAGAGTTCCTCTGCGAGGTCATTTTCACAGAAAGTGTAATTGGTGAAGTTCTCCACTCTCAATTTTTTTTTCTCCATTTTTTCTTCTCTTTTGTAATAGTTACAATACTTTGGGGGGCTTTGAGTCGTTTTTACCTGTTTCCGTTTGTCAAAAAAAAAACATCTGATAACTTTAACATCTTGAGAATCCATTTACCTCTAATGATGGCGGGAGGCTGTTTCAGGCCCAGAGGCAGCAAATCAACTCATAACCCTGCTGACACTTCACCTGTCAGCGAGGATATTTCCATGATGTTATGCGCTGCATTTCCCCTCCCAGCTTTTTTTTTTACATCTCAGCTCGATGGAGAGTTGCCGTGCAGAGCTCAATAATCCTCGTTTACTCTCCTGGAATCTCTGTGGACTGATCAATATTTAAAACCCTGGTAATTAATTACCTGGTGAAACTCTGCAGCTCATTGCAAATCAGCAGTTCTACATGTCACGTCTTTCTCGCGCGGGGGGAGTTGTTTTCAGGTTGTGTGAAATTTTAAGAACTCCAAGTGTACAGCTTGTCAAAGTCGTCGTGACCTAAAAAAAAAAAACACACTCTGTTTTGTTTCTGTGAAATCGCAGCAAAACCTCAACAAGAAGATCCACTCCGTCTTCTAAATTGATTGTTTTTAACTCAGCCGCTCAGAGGTCAATGCAACACTGGCATATTTAAAGCAAACGTATGCGTACATTTACTTTTCTAAGGGTTTTCTTTTTTCAACTATAGATTATGTAAATCTAATTTCTCCCATGATCCATTTCACTTAATGTCGTCCCGTGTTCAATTCCATTAAGTTTAATGGGCTCATTTGCTCCGCTCGCTTTTTATACCCATTTTATTATTCCCTCCCTTTGCTGTGGCTCATTATGCGACTGTGTGCCGCCGCCGCTCCAACGTCTCAATTTATCTGACGGGGGGAACCGTAAATGATTCATCTCATTCTCAACAAAAATTCATAATCGTAATCCAAAATTAGTGAGCGGAAAGATTTTCAATTATCGAGTTATTTTGTAATGTTTTCATTAACCCACTTTTTTTTCCCACAGAGCCTGAGAAGTAAATGAAATCAATGTCGTTGTTTCTTGTTTGTTAGTGAATACTATGTGACCATGGTGAAATGGGCCACCACCACCAAACTGGCCATCAGCTGGCTGAACAGAGCGCAGAATATCTCCATGCTCACGCTGTGTGAGGCCACGACGGGAGTCTGCACAAAGGTACGCACCAGCATATGCACACAGGAGGTTTCATGGAGTGTTTCACAGCTTTTTGTGCCTTAAATAAAAGGGGCTGTCGAGTTATTAAACAAACTTAGTTAATTGCAAATGACAGAAATAGAAACAGGCAATCATCTCACTGATGGTCTCGTTTTATTTCGTTAACACTTAGAACACAGAGCATTTTGGTTTACTATGTTTAAACATACATATATATATTTATATATATATACTGTATATAAATATACATGTATACACTGTACAGAGGGTATAAGAATGTGCAATATAGAGTTTCTTGTATCCAATCTGATGAAAATTTCTTTTCTTTCATTTTCATCACCAACTATATAAACACACCTGAGCAAAAAGTACTCAAAATGTTTAAAATCGGATTGGATTTGTGTAATTTGTGAAATACGTCACGGTCCATCGTTTTTATGACGAGAAAGAAATGAAAAACAGTCTAAATGTGTGACTTCTGCAGAATTATTGCTAAAAATGTGATATCAAATTAGTCATAACTTTGACTCAACAACACTTAAGAAGACGCATTTTTTAAAGCCTAAATATGCGACCTATAAACACACACACCCCTAGGATGTCCATATAAGGAGTTGTGTATTATTCCCATTGCAAATTACCAACTGAGTAACTGAGCACCAAGCAATTCATTCGTCATTGTTGTGTGTTGTTTCACTTACATATCGGTCGTTCAACCAACTTTGACATTTTCCTGGACACTCGCGGTCCCTAATTGCCTCTAACTTTTAAAGTTTTTTGTCCCGATTACAAATGGACTTGGCTTCGCTTTTTTGGAGTCAGAACATTTCGTCCGCACTCACGTCATAAACAAAGCCAGTTACATACTTTGCCATTCGCCGCCAATTGGCCACTTTGTGTTAATTAACCCTTAGTGCTCACGCGACACAGCTCTGTATCTTTTTAGAAGTATATAAAGTATATATAAAGTATCAATAATTGTGTAGAAGTCACAAAACTAGACCTTTTTTTTTTCTTTTTGTTCATAAATTTCACACAAATTCAATCCCATTTTAAAACATTTTGAGGACTTTTTGCTCAGGTGTGTTTATATAGTTGGTGAAAATGTCGGACTTGCTTGTTAGTTAAAAAACCCACACACGTGGCTGTAGATTGACAATCGTAAAATATACACGCATTTGGTCCGTGGTAGGGGTGTTAACTTCACGCCCTACATACGACAACTCTAAATATTCACCCTTTTGTTTTCCAGAAACACGAGGATGAAAGTGAAGGATGGCTGCACAGACAGGTGAGGTGACGTTGTTCCACTTAAAGGTCTTCTCCTCTGTCAGGGTTCAGAGTTCAAACAGATCTTGTGTGTGTCGTCTTCAGAACGAACGGCCTCTGTTTTCCAAAGACGGACTCAAGCTGTTCTTCACCCGGGCCATTCCTCAAGGAGGCAGGGGCAAGTTCTTCCACATCTCCATGTCCATCTCCCAGGTAAAAATAACATTATTTATCCACAGATTATGATTAGATTTTTAGATTTGCTTCATAACGTTTAAAAAGAAAAATGTAGAGCATTTGTTTTGAGAGCAAAAGTAGACGACACATCCATCACACAGCTATTTTGCACGTCTTTTACAAATTTGGTTGCTATTTTCTTGATAAATTATTTTCTGTGGAAGTCAGTGACTTGAAGAACATTCATCAGAATGTTTTTGTATCTCTGTGTCCTTGAATCGTTCTTTCCCAAAACTTAATCTGCGCTCAGAAAGAAACCTTTTGCTTTATTGTCTTGAAAATGTCCTTGATGAAAGTTCCACATTCCACATTCCCCCATCTTCTCCTTTCTTATTTTGTCTGTTTCAATTCTTCACGTTCACCAAAGCCCAACACCAGTACAGACACACTGCAGTCCATCACATCGGGAGACTGGGATGTGACCCAAGTGCTGGCCTACAACGAGGAGAGCCAGCTGATGTGAGTTACTCCAAACCAGCAGAACCTGCTGTCTTTTAATCATTATGCTACATTTCCTTTTTCTTTCTATGGTGCTAAAAACCCAGGTTTGAACTTTTCTGGACCATGGACAGAGACATTCCCCAATTTAGTGCAAGGAGCAAACGATATTTGCCACAAACTATCACCAGCGACTGACGCTCTTGTTATCCTTATGTTTCGACGTAGACTTTCGTGAATCTCGTTTTTGGTGAATCCCAATATTTTTTTTTTGATACATTTCAATTGAAACCAAGCGTATGGAGAGACCCTCAGAGTAAAATGCTGGGTTTCTTGTCTCTCCATGGTGCTGAATCATCAGAGACATCATCAGATGCTGTATTACTCTCTATCGCTGTCCATGGTGCTTGAAGTCAGCATTTAATGTTTCATTAAAAAAGAAATCCCTCTGGATGACTCTCTCTGTCCTACAAAGACCTTTAATTTAACGATTCAGCATCATGGACAGTGGTGTTATGTGTTTATATTTCAGTCCTTGCAGATGAGAGAGCCACCGTTTCTGTCCATGGTCCTGTTTAAGGACGGAGAAAATCAAGATGTCTCTCTGGATGGGTTTCAGCACCATGGACAGCGATAGAATTTCAAAATGAAAAATTTACTGTATGTTAAGCATACAATTTGTATATTTCAGTACCACAGACAGAGACAGATATGCTCACTGTCTCTATCCGTGGTGCTGATATCCGGTGTATATTGGAGAGCGACAGACACAACACTCGCTTTTGTGTATTCTGCCTTTCTACTCCCACTGTCTCTGTCCATAGTGCTGAAACCCGGTGTGTATTTCAGCACCACGGATAGAGACAGACAAAGTACATGTTTTTGGATGTTTTGACTTTCTCCTCCCACTTTCCCTGTCCGTGGTGCTGAAACTCAGCTTGGCTGAATTCTGCCTTCATGGACAGAGGACATTAAAAGTAGATTGACTTTTTTCCTCTGTCCGGGAGGAAAATGGGGCCTTTTTTATTGTCGAGCTGTGTATTGATTATTATAATCTACAATACAGCAGCTCTGATGCTGCATTTTGGGGTAAGGCGTCCACACTGGTATCCATTGTGTCGAGCCTCATGTCGCTCGAACAGGTTTGTACATTTCCACACAATAACCTGCTCTGAATGTGCTTCGCTTGGAAGAAAAGTGCCTTTTCCATCTCGAGTGTGACTCGTGCCTCAGATAATTTCACACTCATGTTACACAAAGGCCACAAAGGACAGAAATAATCTCACATGGGCCGTGCCACACCTGTGTTATCACTACCATATATAGAAACATGGTTACTCCTCATCGTCTCCTTCTACAGTGTTAACAGAGCTTGACTCAGCCATAAAGAGAAAAAAATCAATTCTCCCTTAGGGGGGAAAGATTCAGCCTACTTCTTTTCTAAAATGATTCATCGTACACCACCCCCCCGACACCACCAGCACCACCACCACCACCTTTTTTTCCCCCTGCATTATTCATTTATAAGGCAGCTTTCTCTGTGTGTAGCTGGGCGAGTGCTCAATCTATCTGTTCTAAACACTTTTTGAGGGCTTTTTCCAGCCAGGCAGCATCTTGTGGATTGCAGTGAGTTTTTTCAGATAAGATAAGAGTGGAGTTAGAGTGGAAAAGACAGAAAAAGTAAAGGTATAATAAACACGCATCTTACATACAATATAGTAAAACATTGACTGGTAAGATTAGAGATCGTCCAATATGGATTTTTCTGAGACCGATTTCTTAGAAATCAGGGCAGCCGATAATTTTTTTGTCCCCATATATTTTGTTGATTTTCTTTTTCCTTAGCAGGGCTGAAGCAATTACCTAAATAAACGTTGATTAATCAACTACTAAATGAATCGTCAACTATTTTGATAGTCGATTAATCAGTTTAAAGCTCATTATTAAAACAAGATTTCTCATTGTTTCAGATTTTCAAATGTGAATATTTTCTTGGTTTCTTTGCTCCAGAAAACAAAGAAATCTTTCAAACTGAATCATTTTAGTTTGTGGACAAAAACAAGACATTTGAGAACATCATCATCATCATCATATTGAATATTATCTACATTTTCTGACATTTTATGGACCAAACGATTACTCGAGTAATCTCGACAGATTCATCACTTGAGGATATAATCGTTAGCTGCAGCTCTAAACCTGAGTAACAAGTGATTGACCATATAAACTAAATATTAAATAGAGTAACAGAATAACAAAATAACAACTTGTAGGTTAAAGTTTTCCAAGAGCAAAAATGTGTAATAATTGGCAAACAACTGCTTACTCAGTGTCCTATTCTGTTTGTGTTAATGCAGATACTTCCTGAGCACAGAGGATGGTCCAAAGCGAAGACACCTGTACAGGTAACAGCCACTGCTCTCGCTATCTTAGCAACACTTTTACTCGTTTAAAAAATGTTTACAAACTTCTTCTTCTTCTGTTCTCACAGCGCCGACACATTCGGGTCGTTCAACCGCCGCTGCCTGTCCTGCGGTTTGTCCAACAGCTGCGGCTACATCAGCGGCTCCTTCAGCCTCAACATGAGCTACTTCCTGCTCGACTGTCGAGGTACTTTTATCTCTCTTTTTTTCTTCTAATTTTCTTTACATTTTTACAGTTTCTTTGCCATCTTGATGTTGCCTGAACTATGACATGTTCTTGCTTTATTTTATTGTGACATTTACTGTGATATTGAGTTGTTGAGCTTGAAAAATAGCACGCCCATATTTTAATCGATCGGCTCAGCGAGAAATCAAGAGAATCAATCTCGTACCCGACTAAGATAAAACGGTTTTCTAGAAGAAAAAAAAGAAATGAGCAACCACATGTGAACTTCTGTCGATCGGCACAAAAGGAAATCATGAAATAAAGGAGAGCATATGATGATGATGCAATAACATGGAAAACACGTTTTTATAAAAAAGACTAATCACACTATCTATCAAAAAGATGTTCTCAGTACAAACAACTTTATTTAGTTTTTTAAAATTATCTTTTACATACAAAAAGTTTTGATTTTGTCTTTGATGTTTTAAAATATAGTTTATTAAATTTTATATTGAAAGTATCGTATATATGGACATAAAATTGGAGAGGAATGGCCTGGAGGGCCGCATGTGTGTCCGGGAGCCGCGAGTTTGAGTCGTTATACAACAGTAACACTAATATAAAATAATACTAATTTAAAACTAGGCAACATGGGGGATTAATGATTAGCACTGTTGCCTTGTTGTTTGTCCTGGTTGTTGTGGCCCTGGCGTCCTGTCCAGAGTGTGAATCCACCTTTCACACTATGGCAGCTGGGATTGGCACCAGCGCATGCCCCCCCCCACGACCCTCATAAAAGCGCATAAATTAAAACAACAATTCAAGTGTTCAGTCGCTGTGTTAAGTGTCAAACAGCTTGTGGCGGTGCACTGACAGTGTGCAGACCCAGGCCTTGGATGTCTGTTCTGAAAGAGGAACTCTGATGTTGATGTTGTGCCAAAGATCCGGCCACGAAAACACAGCGATCGCACTCAACAGAACAGAAGGGGCGAAAAAAAAAGAGTGTTTCAAGTTCAGCATCAAAATGTCACAGCAGCGCTGTGTTCATACTGGCTCTGGAAAAAAATGTATTCAACAAAAAGACGGGGCAAAAGATCCAGGCCTCTGTGATCTCCGTGCGACTTAGAGCCTCGTAGCTTTTACACTTTAATCACCAATCAAACACCCTTTTGTGACAATCGCACTGTGAACCACACCGAGCGATCGTCAAACGGCCTGCAAATGCTGAGTCCAGAAATCAACTCGGAGATCCTGCACTTGATACATGTGTCATGTAGAGCTTCTTCTGCGAGACTGGATGAGATGAAGTCATGATATTGTTGCCACGAGGAGGGAAACTGGGCAGAAGCTTGTATGCCAAATCCTGTTGGCGGCAACAGAAGAGTTCAGTGGCAGGCCATATAAAATCAATTAGGGGGTCCACACATGGTCCACAGGCCGTGGGTTTTGGACCTCCGGCTTAGATTGTAGGCGCAAAATGGGAATGAGGATATCTGAATCTGTGTGTCTGTGTACTGTAGGTCATTATCATGGACACGGAATTCATGCATTCATGTTTGTCCTGCTTTCACCGTCACAGGTCATTTCTGATCTGCGTCACATGGGAGGAAAAAATTCCCTTCAATTGGGTCACTACCACCATGCAGAGTAAATGCAGCAGAACACAGACGCAGTGTTCTGTCCTGTAACTGTGTTCCCAATTTGCTGAGAGCATCAGTCTCTTCATGTGCTGTCGTTACTCTGTTCTCTTTTCAGCTTCAGGGCTGAACTACAGGGACTTTGACTCTGTTTGTCGCCCAAATATGGACGAGCAACTTCAGGCGCAGTGTAACGGCATGTGGAAACAGAGGGAATAAAGTCGCAACTTTACAAGAATAAAGTCGTAATATTACGAGAATAAAGTTGGTATTCGCGAGAATAAAGTCGGACTTTTGCAAGAATTTAATTTTTACGAGAATAAAGTCATAATTTTACGATAATAAAGACGTAATATGATGAGAATCAAATAATTTTATGAGAATAAAGTTGTAAAAGTCGTAATATTATGAAAATAAAGTCTTAATATACCAAGAATAAAGTCACAATTTTATGACAATAAATTCAGAATTTTGCAAAAATAGAGTCGGAATTTTACAAGAATAAAGTTGTAATATGATGAGAATAAAGTCGCAATTTTTACGAGAATAAAGTCAGAATTTCCTCTGAATGTTATTGGCGGTAAAGTATTCTGACTTTAATCTCAGAAATCAGATTTTTTTTTGAGGAAAAACTTTGAATGTCTTCTTTGTTTTGGAAACAAAGTCAAGGTATCGCTAGCGACAAAAAGAAAAGTCAGTTTTTGGGATTCAACCTGTTTTTTACTTTTTGCTGTCGTCCTCAGGCCCAGGCATCCCATTTGTCTCCGTTTACCAGACACAAGAGAGAGACGCTGAAAGTGAGACACAGGGCAGAGAAAGTGAGTAATTCGACCCAGTAAAATCACACTTTTTTTTTTTTTAACAACAGCAGCTTTGACAATGACCTTATCAATCAGGGACATGACCACCTGTCCTGTGTGTCCTGTCCTGCCCGCTGAGTCAACCCTCTTCCAACACAATAGGAATAATCACATTACTCCCTCACTAAGGATTTACTTAAATTAAATGACCTGCCTTACAGCAATATTAGCACACTGTAATCTGATTTCACCTGTCTACATGTGCTTGTGACGTCTTCCGTCAACACTACACGTCCCCTGTTCTTCTGACTGACTAACAAATATGTCTGTGAAAGCTGCAGTTTCATCTCATTACTATAGTGTTGACAGACAGTTATGGTTAACCTACAGAAAAGGTTAATTCTGTTTTAGAGGCTCGACATGTCTGGATTTCCTCTGCTTATAGTGATGACTCTAAATCGTAAATCTCTGGCGACCCATCTTTGGGCCCCCACCCAGCCTTTGGGACTCACAGCTGTAAACCACTTGTACCGATTAGATAAATATAGCTGGTTTCCCTTTTTTTAACACAAGTGATTAAGAATCTATGCAATTATATCGATAGTATATAATTTTTCATAGGCGTCCAAAATAACACAAAAATTTGACTTGTGACTTTTTGGTGTAATTTTGGACCACATACTATACTATGACTTTTTTGACCGATTTTGGACGACATACAATACTATGAATTTTTGTCTCATTTTGGACGACATACTATACTATGACTTTTTTGTCAAAATGTGGAAGACATACTATACTATGACTTTTTTGACAAAATTTGGACGACATACTATACTATGACTTTTTTGTCAAAATTTGGATAACATACTATACAATGACTTTTTTGACCGATTTTGGACGACATACTATAGTATGACTTTTTTGACCGATTTAGAACGACATACTATACTATGACTTTTTGTCTCATTTTGGACGACATACTATACTATGTCTTTTTTGACTGATTTTGGATGACATACTATACTATGACTTTTTCAACCAATTTTGGACGGCATACTATACTATGACTTTTTTGTCTCATTTTGGACGACATACTATACTATGACTTTTTTGTCAAAATTTGGACGACATACTACACTATGACTTTTTTGACCGATTTAGGACGAGATACTATACTATGACTTTTCTGTCTCATTTTGGACAACATACTATACTATGACTTTTTTGACCGATTTAGGACGACATACTATACTAAGACTTTTTGTCTCATTTTGGACGACATACTATACTATGACTTTTTTGAACGATTTTGGACGACATACTTTATACTATGACTTTTTTGTCAAAATTTGGACGACATACTATACTATGACTTTTTGGTCAAAATTTGGACGACATACTATACTATTACTTTTTTGACCAATTTTGGACGACATACTATAGTATGACTTTTTTGACCGATTTAGGACGACATACTATACTATGACTTTTTGTCTCATTTTGGACAACATACTATACTATGACGGGCCACACGGTGGGGTAGTGGTTAGCACTCTCGCCTTGCAGCGAGAAGACCCAGGTTCGAGCCCCGGTTGGAACAAGGGCCTTTCTGCAAGGAGTTTGCATGTTCTCCCCGTGTGTGCGTGGGTTCTCTCCGGGTTCTCCGGCTTCCTCCCACAGTCCAAAAACATGCAATGTGGGGATTAGATAAATTGGACACTCTAAATTGACGATAGGAGTGAGTGTGAGAGTGAATGGTTGTTTGTCTCTATCTGTGTGTGTGTGTGTGGCCCTGCGATGGACTGGCGAAATGTCCAGGGTGTACCCCTCCTATCGCCCGATGTAGCTGAGATTGGCACAGCACCCCCCGCGACCCTCTGACGGAGGATAAAGCGGTAGATGATGACTGACTATACTATGACTATTTTGAACAATTTTGGACGACATACTATACTATGACTTTTTTGACCGATTTAGGACGACATACTATACTATGACTTTTTGTCTCATTTTGGACAACATACTATACTATGACTTTTCTGTCTCATTTTGGACGACATACTATACTATGACTTTTTTGTCAAAATTTGGAAGACATACTATATTATACTATGACTTTTTTGTCAAAATTTGGACGACATACTATACTATGACTTTTTTGTCAAAATTTGGACGACATACTATATTATGACTTTTCTGTCTAATTTTGGACGACATACTATAGTATGCCTTTTTTATCTCCTTTTGGACGACATACTATACTATGACTTTTTTGTCAAAATTTGGACGACATACTATACTATGACTTTTTTGACCGATTTAGGACGACATACTATACTATGACTTTTTGTCTCATTTTGGACGACATACTATACTATGACTATTTTGAACAATTTTGGACGACAAACTATACTATGACTTTTCTGTCTCATTTTAAACTACATACTATACTATGACTTTTTTGTCTCATTTTGGACGACATACTATACTATGACTTTTTTGTCAAAATTTGGAAGACATACTATACTATGACTTTTTTGTCAAAATTTGGACGACATACTATACTATGACTTTTTTGTCAAAATTTGGACGACATACTTTACTATGACTTTTTTGTCAAAATTTGGACGACATACTATATTATGACTTTTCTTTCTAATTTTGGACGACATACTATAGTATGCCTTTTTTGTCTCCTTTTGGACGACATACTATACTATGACTTTTTTGTCAAAATTTGGACAACATACTATACTATGACTTTTTTGACCGATTAAGGACGACATACTATACTATGACTTTTTGTCTCATTTTGGACAACATACTATACTATGACTTTTCTGTCTCATTTTGGACGACATACTATACTATGACTTTTTTGTCAAAATTTGGACGACATACTTTACTATGACTTTTTTGTCAAAATTTGGACGACATACTATATTATGACTTTTCTGTCTAATTTTGGACGACATACTATAGTATGCCTTTTTTGTCTCCTTTTGGACGACATACTATACTATGACTTTTTTGTCAAAATTTGGACGACATACTATACTATGACTTTTTTGACCGATTTAGGACGACATACTATACTATGACTTTTTGTCTCATTTTGGACGACATACTATACTATGACTTTTTTGAATGATTTTGGACGACATATGACTCCAAATGACATATGACTTTTTTGTCAAAATTTGGACGACATACTATACTGTTACTTTTTTTAACCGATTTAGGACGACATACTATACTATGACTTTTTGTCTCATTTTGGACGACATACTATACTATGACTTTTTTGAATGATTTTGGACGACATACTATACTATGACTTTTTTGTCAAAATTTGGACGACATACTATACTATGACTATTTTGAACAATTTTGGACGACATACTATACTATGACTTTTCTGTCTCATTTTAAACTACATACTATACTATGACTTTTTTGTCAAAATTTGGACGACATACTATACTATGTCTTTTTTTACTGAATTTGGACGACATACTATACTATGACTTTTTGTCTCATTTTGGACAACATACTATACTATGACTTTTCTGTCTCATTTTGGACGACATACTATACTATGACTTTTTTGTCAAATTTTGGACGACATACTGTACTATACTATGACTTTTTGTCTCATTTTGGACGACATACTATACTATGACTTTTTTCTCAAAATTTGGACGACATACTATACTATGACTTTTTTGACCAATTTAGGACGACATACTATACTATGACTTTTTGTCTCATTTTCGACGACATACTATACTATGACTTTTTTGACTGATTTTGGACGACATACTATACTATGACTTTCATGTCAAAATTTGGACGACATACTATACTATGTCTTTTTTGACCGATTTTGGACGACATACTATACTATGACTTTTCTGTCTCATTTTGGACTGCATACTATACTATGACTTTTCTGTCTCATTTTGGACTACATACTATACTATGACTTTTTTGTCAAAATTTGGACGACATACTATACTATGTCTTTTTTGACTGATTTTGGACGACATACTATACTATGACTTTTTTGACCGATTTTGGACGACATACTATAGTATGACTTTTTGAAACGATTAAGGACGACATACTATACTATGACTTTTTGTCTCATTTTGGACGACATACTATACTATGACTTTTTTGACCGATTTTGGACGACATACTATACTATGACTTTTTTGTCAAAATTTGGACGACATACTATACTATGACTTTTTTGTCAAAATTTGGACGACATACTTTACTATGTCTTTTTTGACTGATTTTGGATGACATACTATACTATGACTTTTTCGACCAATTTTGGACGACATACTATACTATGACTTTTTTGTCTCATTTTGGACGACATACTATATACTATGACTTTTTTGTCAAAATTTGGACGTCATACTATACTATGACTTTTTTGACCAATATTGGACGACATACTATAGTATGACTTTTTGTCTCATTTTGGACGACATACTATACTATGACTATTTTGAACAATTTTGGACGACATACTTTACTATGACTTTTCTGTCTCATTTTAAACTACATACTATACTATGACTTTTTTGTCAAAATTTGGACGACATACTGTACTATACTATGACTTTTTGTCTCATTTTGGACGACATACTATACTATGACTTTTTTGAACGATTTTGGACGACATACTATACTATGTCTTTTTTTACTGAATTTGGACGACATACTATACTATGACTTTTTGTCTCATTTTGGACAACATACTATACTATGACTTTTCTGTCTCATTTTGGACGACATACTATACTATGACTTTTTTGTCAAATTTTGGACGACATACTGTACTATACTATGACTTTTTGTCTCATTTTGGACGACATACTATACTATGACTTTTTTCTCAAAATTTGGACGACATACTATACTATGACTTTTTTGACCAATTTAGGACGACATACTATACTATGACTTTTTGTCTCATTTTCGACGACATACTATACTATGACTTTTTTGACTGATTTTGGACGACATACTATACTATGACTTTCATGTCAAAATTTGGACGACATACTATACTATGTCTTTTTTGACCGATTTTGGACGACATACTATACTATGACTTTTCTGTCTCATTTTGGACTGCATACTATACTATGACTTTTCTGTCTCATTTTGGACTACATACTATACTATGACTTTTTTGTCAAAATTTGGACGACATACTATACTATGTCTTTTTTGACTGATTTTGGACGACATACTATACTATGACTTTTTTCTCAAAATTTGGACGACATACTATACTATGACTTTTTTCTCAAAATTTGGACGACATACTTTACTATGACTTTTTGGTCAAAATTTGGACGACATACTATACTATGACTTTTTTGACGGATTTAGGATGACATACTATAATATGACTTTTTTGTCAAAATTTGGACGACATCCATAGTATGACTTTTTGTCTCAATTTGGACGACATACTATAGTATGACTTTTTGAAACGATTAAGGACGACATACTATACTATGACTTTTTGTCTCATTTTGGACGACATACTATACTATGACTTTTTTGACCGATTTTGGACGACATACTATACTATGACTTTTTTGTCAAAATTTGGACGACATACTATACTATGACTTTTTTGTCAAAATTTGGACGACATACTTTACTATGTCTTTTTTGACTGATTTTGGATGACATACTATACTATGACTTTTTCGACCAATTTTGGACGACATACTATACTATGACTTTTTTGTCTCATTTTGGACGACATACTATATACTATGACTTTTTTGTCAAAATTTGGACGTCATACTATACTATGACTTTTTTGACCAATATTGGACGACATACTATAGTATGACTTTTTGTCTCATTTTGGACGACATACTATACTATGACTATTTTGAACAATTTTGGACGACATACTTTACTATGACTTTTCTGTCTCATTTTAAACTACATACTATACTATGACTTTTTTGTCAAAATTTGGACGACATACTGTACTATACTATGACTTTTTGTCTCATTTTGGACGACATACTATACTATGACTTTTTTGAACGATTTTGGACGACATACTATACTATGACTTTTTTCTCAAAATTTGGACGACATACTATACTATGACTTTTTGTCTCATTTTGGACGACATACTATACTATGACTTTTTTGAACGATTTTGGACGACATACTATACTATGACTTTTTTCTCAAAATTTGGACGACATACTATACTATGACTTTTTTCTCAAAATTTGGACGACATACTTTACTATGACTTTTTTGTCAAAATTTGGACGACATACTGTACTATACTATGACTTTTTGTCTCATTTTGGACGACATACTATACTATGACTTTTTTGAACGATTTTGGACGACATACTATACTATGACTTTTTTCTCAAAATTTGGACGACATACTATACTATGACTTTTTTCTCAAAATTTGGACGACATACTTTACTATGACTTTTTGGTCAAAATTTGGACGACATACTATACTATGACTTTTTTGACGGATTTAGGATGACATACTATAATATGACTTTTTTGTCAAAATTTGGACGACATCCATAGTATGACTTTTTGTCTCAATTTGGACGACATACTATAGTATGACTTTTTTGACCGATTTAGGACGACATACTATACTATGACTTTTTTGACCGATTTAGGACGGCATACTATACTATGACTTTTTGTCTCATTTTGGACGACATACTATACTATGACTTTTTTGTCAAAATTTTGGAAGACATACTTTACTATGTCTTTTTTGACTGATTTTGGATGACATACTATACTATGACTTTTTCGACCAATTTTGGACGACATACTATACTATGACTTTTTTGTCTCATTTTGGACGCCATACTATATACTATGACTTTTTTGTAAAAATTTGGACGACATACTATACTATGACTTTTTTGAACGATTTTGGACCACATACTATAGTATGACTTTTTTGACCGATTTAGGACGACATACTATACTATGACTTTTTGTCTCATTTTGGACGACATACTATACTATGACTTTTTTGACCGATTTTGGACGACATACTATACTATGACTTTTCTGTCTCATTTTGGACTACATACTATACTATGACTTTTTTGTCAAATTTTGTACGACATACTATACTATGTCTTTTTTGACTGATTTTGGACGACATACTATACTATGACTTTTTTGACCGATTTTGGACGACATACTATACTATGACTTTTTTGACCGATTTAGGACGACATACTATACTATGACTTTTTGTCTCATTTTGGACGACATACTATACTATGACTTTTTTGACCGATTTTGGACGACATACTATACTATGACTTTTCTGTCTCATTTTGGACTACATACTATACTATGACTTTTTTGTCAAATTTTGTACGACATACTGTACTATACTATGACTTTTTGTCTCATTTTGGACGACATACTATACTATGACTTTTTTGAACGATTTTGGACGACATACTATACTATGACTTTTTTCTCAAAATTTGGACGACATACTATACTATGACTTTTTTCTCAAAATTTGGACGACATACTTTACTATGACTTTTTTGTCAAAATTTGGACGACATACTGTACTATACTATGACTTTTTGTCTCATTTTGGACGACATACTATACTATGACTTTTTTGAACGATTTTGGACGACATACTATACTATGACTTTTTTCTCAAAATTTGGACGACATACTATACTATGACTTTTTTCTCAAAATTTGGACGACATACTTTACTATGACTTTTTGGTCAAAATTTGGACGACATACTATACTATGACTTTTTTGACGGATTTAGGATGACATACTATAATATGACTTTTTTGTCAAAATTTGGACGACATCCATAGTATGACTTTTTGTCTCAATTTGGACGACATACTATAGTATGACTTTTTTGACCGATTTAGGACGACATACTATACTATGACTTTTTTGACCGATTTAGGACGACATACTATACTATGACTTTTTGTCTCATTTTGGACGACATACTATACTATGACTTTTTTGTCAAAATTTTGGACGACATACTTTACTATGTCTTTTTTGAATGATTTTGGATGACATACTATACTATGACTTTTTCGACCAATTTTGGACGACATACTATACTATGACTTTTTTGTCTCATTTTGGACGACATACTATATACTATGACTTTTTTGTAAAAATTTGGACGACATACTATACTATGACTTTTTTGAACGATTTTGGACGACATACTATAGTATGACTTTTTTGACCGATTTAGGACGACATACTATACTATGACTTTTTGTCTCATTTTGGACGACATACTATACTATGACTTTTTTGACCGATTTTGGACGACATACTATACTATGACTTTTTGTCTCATTTTGGACGACATACTATACTATGACTTTTTTGAACGATTTTGGACGACATACTATACTATGACTTTTTTGAACGATTTTGGACGACATACTATACTATGACTTTTTTGACCAATTTTGGACGACATACTATAGTATGACTTTTTGTCTCATTTTGGACGACATACTATACTATGACTATTTTGAACAATTTTGGACGACATACTATACTATGACTTTTTTGTCAAAATTTGGACGACATACTATACTATGACTTTTTGTCTCATTTTGGACGACATACTATACTATGACTTTTTTGACCAATTTTGGACGACATACTATAGTATGACTTTTTTGAACGTTTTTGGACGACATACTAAACCATGACTTTTCTGTCTCATTTCGGACTACATACTATACTATGACTTTTTTGACCAATTTTGGACGACATACTATACTATGACTTTTTGTCTCATTTTGGACGACATACTATACTATGACTTTTTTGACCGATTTAGGACGACATACTATACTATGACTTTTTGTCTCATTTTGGACAACATACTATACTATGACTTTTTTGAACGATTTTGGACGACATACTATAGTATGACTTTTTGTCTCATTTTGGACGACATACTATACTATGACTTTTTGTCTCATTTTGGACGACATACTATACTATGACTTTTTTGAACGATTTTGGACGACATACTATACCATGACTTTTCTGTCTCATTTCGGACTACATACTATACTATGACTTTTTTGACCAATTTTGGACGACATACTATAGTATGACTTTTTTGACCGATTTAGGACGACATACTATACTATGACTTTTTGTCTCATTTTGGACGACATACTATACTATGACTTTTTTGAACGATTTTGGACGACATACTATACTATGACTTTTTTGAACGATTTTGGACGACATACTATACTATGACTTTTTTGACCAATTTTGGACGACATACTATAGTATGACTTTTTGTCTCATTTTGGACGACATACTATACTATGACTATTTTGAACAATTTTGGACGACATACTATACTATGACTTTTTTGTCAAAATTTGGACGACATACTATACTATGACTTTTTGTCTCATTTTGGACGACATACTATACTATGACTTTTTTGAACGATTTTGGACGACATACTATACTATGACTTTTTTGTCAAAATTTGGACGACATACTATACTATGACTTTTTTCTCCAAATTTGGACGACATACTATACTATGACTTTTTTGACCAATTTTGGACGACATACTATAGTATGACTTTTTTGAACGTTTTTGGACGACATACTAAACCATGACTTTTCTGTCTCATTTTGGACTACATACTATACTATGACTTTTTTCACCAATTTTGGACGACATACTATACTATGACTTTTTGTCTCATTTTGGACGACATACTATACTATGACTTTTTTGAACGATTTCCGAAGACATACTATACTATGACTTTTTTGAACGATTTTGGACGACATACTATAGTATGACTTTTTGTCTCATTTTGGACGACATACTATACTATGACTTTTTTGAACGATTTTGGACGACATACTATACTATGACTTTTTTGACCAATTTTGGACGACATACTATAGTATGACTTTTTTGAACATTTTTGGACGACATACTAAACCATGACTTTTCTGTCTCATTTCGGACTACATACTATACTATGACTTTTTTGACCAATTTTGGACGACATACTATACTATGACTTTTTGTCTCATTTTGGACGACATACTATACTATGACTTTTTTGAACGATTTTGGACGACATACTATACTATGACTTTTTGTCTCATTTTGGACGACATACTATACTATGACTTTTTTGTCAAAATTTGGACGACATACTATACTATGACTTTTTTGTCAAAATTTGGACGACATACTATACTATGACTTTTTTCTCCAAATTTGGACGACATACTTAACCATGACTTTTCTGTCTCATTTCGGACTACATACTATACTATGACTTTTTTGACCAATTTTGGACGACATACTATACTATGACTTTTTGTCTTATTTTGGACGACATACTATACTATGACTTTTTTGAACGATTTTGGACGACATACTATACTATGACTTTTTTGAACGATTTTGGACGACATACTATAGTATGACTTTTTGTCTCATTTTGGACGACATACTATACTATGACTTTTTTGAACGATTTTGGACGACATACTATACTATGACTTTTTTCTCCAAATTTGGACGACATACTATACTATGACTTTTTTGACCAATTTTGGACGACATACTATAGTATGACTTTTTTGAACATTTTTGGACGACATACTAAACCATGACTTTTCTGTCTCATTTCGGACTACATACTATAATATGACTTTTTTGACCAATTTTGGACGACATACTATACTATGACTTTTTTGTCAAAATTTGGACGACATACTATACTATGACTTTTTGGTCAAAATTTGGACGACATACTATACTATGACTTTTTCGACGGATTTATGATGACATACTATAATATGACTTTTTTGTCAAAATTTGGACGACATCTATAGTATGACTTTTTGTCTCATTTTGGACGACATACTATACTATGACTTTTTTGACCAATTTTGGACGACATACTATACTATGACTTTTTTGACCGATTTTGGATGACATACTATACTATGACTTTTTGTCTCATTTTGGACGACATACTATACTATGACTTCTTTGTCAAAATTTGGACGACATACTATACTGTGACTTTTTGGTCAAAATTTGGACGACATACTATACTATGACTTTTTGAACGATTTTGGACAACATACTACAGTAGGACTTTTTTGTCAAAATTTGGACAACATACTATACTTTGACTTTTTTGACCGATTTTGTATGACATACTATACTATGACTTTTTTGACCGATTTTGGAAGACATACGATACGATGACTTTTTTGACCGATTTTGTACGACATACTATACTATGACTTTTTTGACCGATTTTGGAAGACATACGATACAATGACATTTCACTGTGTTGCTCATGGGCCATGATGGCGTAGTGGTTAGAGACAGTTAACTCTGTTGCAGTTGCAACATTGTGATGGGTTCGGGTCCTGCTCTGGAAGCCATTTTAGTGAATCTTGGACAACATACTTTACTATAACTTTTTTGTCTCATTTGGACGACATACTATCCTATGACTATTTTGACCGATTTTGGAGGACATACTATAGCAGGACTTTTGTCGTTTAGTCAGGCTTCCTTCTTTAAAGAACAACATGGTGGTGAGATGATGGTGCAGAATGAAAATCCACTGACAAAGGGCTTGCATATCGAACAAAGCGGATTTTATTCGTCACAGGTCAAGCATCAGATCAAGCATTACATTACATGTCATTTAGCAGACGCTTTTATCCAAAGCGACTTACAATAAGTGAAGCACTGCAGTTTACTTGAGAGTGTGTTTCATCTGAATCTCAGAACAACTCTGGCCTCTTAGAGCAGGTCCACACTTTCTTTTTTTCATAAAATGGTCTCCTCTGTCTCCTGTTGTCTAGGTGTCACATCCCTGAAAAACAAGTATATCTGTTGAACTATATATACAATCTCTGGGCTGACCGGAGCCCCCACAAGGCAGTTTCCAGGCCTGAGCTAAAGACCTCTGTTATAAAACTGTGATAGGTGATGCGTCTAAACCCCAAAATAACCTTCTCCTGTGGGATCTCCTATTTGTTTCTTTATGCACATTTTCAAACATTCAAGACAAAACTTAGCTGTGTTAATATGTTCATCTAAATCATACTACTTTGGGTTAGGGTTACCACTGTGACTTTTTTGACCAATTTTGGATGCTCAAAAAAGTCATAGTATAGTATGTCGTCCAAAATGAGATAAAAGAGTCATAGTATAGTATGTCATCCAAAATGAGACAAAAAAGTCATAGTATAGTATATCGTCCAAAATTTGACAGAAAAGACATAGTTTAGTATGTCGTCCAAAATTGGACAGAAAAGACGTAGTATAATATGTCGTCCAAAGTCGGTCAAAAAAGTCATAGTAAAGCATGTCGTCCAAATCGGTCAAAAAAGTCATAGTATAGTATGTCGTCCAAAATGAGACAAAATAGTCATAGTATAGTATGTCGTCCAAAATCAGTCATAAAAGTCATAGTATAGTATGTCGTCCAAAATAAGACAAAATGTCATAGTATAGTATGTTGTCCAAAATCGGTCAAAAAAGTCACAGTATAGTATGTCGTCCAACATGAGACAAAAAAGTTATAGTGTAGCATGTCGTCCAAAATTGGTCAAAAAAGTCATACTATAGCATGTCATCCAAAATCAGTCAAAAAAGTCATACTACAGAATGTTGTCCTAAATCGGTCAAAAAAGTTATAGTATAGTATGTCGTACAAAATCGGTCAAAAAAGTTATAATATAGTATGTCGTACAAAATCGGTCAAAAAAGTCATAGTATAGTATGTCGTCCAAATTTTGACTAAAAAGTCATATTATAGTATGTCGTCCTAAATTGGACAAAAAAGTCATAGTATAGTATGTCGTCCAAAATCACTCCGAAAAGTCATAGCATAGTATGTCTTCCAAATTTTGACTAAAAGGTAATAGTATAGTATGTCGTTCTAAAATTGGTCAGAAAAGTCATAGTATAGTATGTCTTCCAAAATGGGTTAAAAAAGTTATAGTATAATATGTCGTCTAAAATGAGACAAAATAGTCATAGTATAGTATGTCGTACAAAATGGGTCAAAAAAGTCATAGTATAGTATGTTGTCCAAAATCGGTCAAAAAAGTCACAGTATAGTATGTCGTCCAACATGAGACAAAAAAGTTATAGTGTAGCATGTCGTCCAAAATTGGTCAAAAAAGTCATACTATAGCATGTCATACAAAATCAGTCAAAAAAGTCATACTACAGAATGTTGTCCTAAATCGGTCAAAAAAGTCATAGTATAGTATGTCGTACAAAATGGGTCAAAAAAGTCATAGTATAGTATGTCGTCCAAAATGAGACAAAAAAAGTCATAGTATAGTATGTCGTCCAAAATCACTCCGAAAAGTCATAGTATAGTATGTCGTCCTAAATCGGACAAAAAAGTCATAGTATAGTATGTCGTACAAAATCCGTCAAAAAAGTCATACTATAGTATGTCGTCCAAAATCACTCCGAAAAGTCATAGCATAGTATGTCGTCCAAATTTTGACTAAAAAGTAATAGTATAGTATGTTGTCAAAAAAGTCATAGTATAGTATGTTGTCCAAAATCGGTCAAAAAAGTCATAGTATAGTATGTCGTCCAAAATGAGACAAAAAAAGTCATAGTATAGTATGTCGTCCAAAATCACTCCGAAAAGTCATAGCATAGTATGTCGTTCTAAATCAGTCAGAAAAGTCATGCTTTCGCACTCACTTGCACCTGCCACTACCAACAGACAGCGCCAGAGGCTTGTTGCATGAATGGGGTAGTCAGCCATCTCTGATTCTCAGGCTTGGACGTGTAAACATGGACTCATTAACTGGTGTTTTGTTGTGTGTGTGCGTGTGTAGGTATTTCAGAAGTTGACCAACTGGAGAGCAACGAGAACCTAAGGCTGACTTTGGACTCCATGCAGATGCCCACAGTGGAATACAAGGAGATCAACATGGACGACTACAGTACGTGACTGAACTGTGACAGACGCGTCGCATATTTCACACAAAAGGATGGTCAAACGAAAGCAGACGAGCAATCAAACAGACTTTTCATTAACGATAATAACCCTGCAGTGTGTCTGTGTTCCAGCCTTGTCCATGCAGATCCTCAAACCTGCAGGCTTCATGGAAACGTCACACTACCCGCTGCTGCTGCTTGTGTGAGTATGAGCACGTTTTCACAGCGACACTACGACATGAGTTATCCAGCAGATGGCAGCAAATTTGGTACTATTACGTACACATTATAATTTCTACTGCTCAAAACAATAATGATAATTAAAGACCTAGTTAGCAATGTGGGATCATGAGCAGATCTTTTTTTTTTGTTTTAAGATATCTTTTTAATCTCCGCTCCGTCAGTGCTCCGTCTCTTCAAAGTAAAAGACTTCTTTAGTTTGTCGGTTCCCCGTTTCCATCCATTCGCAATCCAAAATACTACACAAGGACATACTCGTCCTCGTCAATGGCAAATTATCGAAAACTGGATTTAAATGTCATTTTGCTTTTCATTTGTGCTCGTCTGTGGTTGCTCATGTGCAGAGATGGGACACCCGGTGGTCAGATGGTGTCGGAGCAGTTCCAGATGGACTGGGCCACGGTGCTGGTGAGCAGCTTCGGCGCCATCGTGGTGCGCTGCGACGGACGAGGAAGCGGCTTCCAGGGAACCAACCTGCTGCACCGCGTCCAGAAGAAACTGGGCGTGTACGAGGAACAGGACCAGAAGGGCGCACTCAAGTATGTGTGGCGTCAAAACTGAAATAAACAGAAGAAACTGGTGATGAACAGCTGTTTGGATGCTGAAAAAAGTCTAATATGAGCAGAGTTAAATGGAGAATTTTATTTACCTGCACAAAATAGACAGTTTTTCTTTTATATTTATTCATAAAAATGAGCCAAGTGAACTTTGGATGTATTGAAGTATATCCAATGTTCACAAATTAATACTTTTTGCTCAGATTTGTTTAGAAAGTTGATGAAAATAAAAAAACAATAATTATTTAATCAGATTGCTGATACAAAAAAAATGAAAGCAAAAAAAACAGGGGAAATTCAAAAATTGTGATATAAAGTTTAAAAAAGACTCTAAATACTGTAGATAAATTGATAAATATTGTGCTCCTAATTAAAAACAATTTTTTGATCTATTGCAGTTTTATTTTGAAAGAGCCCTATGTCGACGGAACCAGAGTTGGGGCTTTTGGGAAGGTAAGGATAGCATTAGCTGTTGTCATTAGCTGCTGCAGTCATTTTATGACTATGGCACTTTTTTTTCTTTGTTATATAAATCATTATAATCATGATTATTATTTGAGTTCGATTATTCGATTTCCTAAAACTTGGTGGGACGATGTTATAGACCAAGACGAACAAAAAAGTCGACCGTAACCAAGCCGTAACTCCACAGGAAGTCGGCCATTTTAGAATTTTGGACACATCTAAGGCTCCCCGACTTGCATGGGGGACGCAAGGGCCCTATCATGACTGCGTACAGTCCTAGTTATTATTTTAACTGCTGTGTCTGTTTTGCTTCAGGTGTACGGCGGGTATGTGACCAGCTTGTTGGCCAGTGGCGAGGAGTCGCCCGTGAAATGTGGAGCTGTCCTGTCGCCCATTACAGACTTTGAATTATATGGTAAGAAGTTTGCATCTGTTTAATATATAGTATATATATATAGTCTAATACAGTATTTGTGCATAACCAATCAGGCTGTGGCAGATGATCTGGCTGTCGGGAAGCGGAGAAAGGCAGGGAGGGGGGACAAAATAATGGAACTATTGCCTAGAAAACTAGCATCTTTACCCCTACTGCTGGATCACTATGTTATACATACATATGAAATAAAAAAAACAACCTTGTTTACCTTATCAGCATGATGGCGCTGGTACACTGAGAAGCCAATCAAACCCAGATAACGACACGTCGGCTACCTGAGGAATAAAAATGTGTGAAAATCAGAGTTGTGTGAGTTGAGAGCGACGACACTTCTTGTTTCTCTACATGCACCCGAGTCAGGAAACTGCAAATTAAGGAGGAGGCGTTTTTGAGGGGGGGTTTTTTCCCCTCCATGTGACAAATTTCTCATCCATTTGATTTTTCTCGCTTTTGCCGGAGCGAGGTGACAGACGCGGTCGCGACACCGTATGAGTGTGGAATCGAAAATGAGGTCGCTCCGCTGAAGAATATGTAGATGTAGTGAATATATTTGAATACGGAAGGTAGAAATACCTGAAGAGGGTTATTCTTATTATTATATGTTATTCAAATTGACCACGGGACTGATAGGAGTGATGGACCGGCCTTGTTATTAGTGTGAAATTAGATTTAAATGCAGGAGAAACGTAATAATCCAACCCTCTCTTTTGCCTCTAGCCTCTGCGTTTTCAGAACGATATCTCGGACTCCCGAAGCCTGATCCAAGAGCTTACACGGTGAGATGAAATCACAATTGTTATATGTTCAGATTGCATTTGGGATAATTATTATAACGTCCAGCTGATTCACTGTGTCTGCACACGTGTCTTTAATCCTCAGATGGCAAATCTAGCGCACAGAGCGTCTCAGTTTATGGACAAGAAGTTTTTAATTATCCATCCAACCGCTGATGGTGAGTGATGGAGTCAAAATAATAATATTAATGGAAAAGAAAAAGAATACACAAAAAGGACATTTGTTCTGTCTCAACAGAAAAAGTTCATTTCCAACATACAGCGAAATTCATTGCACAGCTCATCAACGAAAAGGCCAACTACACTTTACAGGTAAGGGTTTTTTTTTTTCCAATTATTCCATTTTCACTGCTCTGTTTTGTTTTTTTTCTTCTCCCACCTTTAAGGGCTCTGTGATCCGACCGCCAGAGGAGGATTAAGTGCTAACAATGCCTTCATTTCACATAATGAGTTTACGAGAACTGGCCTCCTTGGCCGTCTTGCATTTACACCGGCACTAATCCAATTAAGCCTCACCGTACAGCAGCTCAGTGTTCATCAGAGCTCATTATGGAGCAGTCGACAGGTCAATGTGCTCACGCGTGCATTAACCTCCAGTTGCCGCCATGATGACTGAAAGCTCACGCTCGCTCTGATTTAAGTGCAGTTGGTGCTAAATGAATTAACAGGTTAAAAAAAACGTATGATTTTTCTGTTTCATATTTGCAACCTAACGTTTTCCAAGTTTAATTGGACTACAGGGGATTATTTCAAGAAAATGAATTGAGTAACTGAGTACAAATAAGGCTTGTATAATCCCATTTCTACACAAACTGTGCTAAAATGTGCAGTAAGATACAGTTTTGTCTTTGGACAGGGACAGTTTCCATCATTTTTTTTTTTCTTATTCCATCACAGTGGATGTGAAACAAAGCCATTGCAATATCAGTGAAGTGTAGACTTTGAGCTTCAACACACATTTTATAATTAAAATTAAATCCCTCAGGTCCAAACTTTCTTACAAACGCAAAGATTAATTCTCCATAACACCTTATTTCAATCTAATTTCTCTTAAATTGCAATCCTTCTGGTACAAGTTAATGTTGGATTCATCTCACAAGAGAAGCCGGTTCCAGATTCTAGTAGATGTTTTAGCACAAAGTCTAATATATACTCTCTATATTTACATTCACAAAGGGGTCTCTTGATTGTACAAGTTACACCTATATATTATAGCTATGAAAGTTGAAAAACTGTCACTGGCCAAACATTCTTGGTTTCCCCATAACTACAAAAAAGTATTTAGTATAATGCATTTAACTGGGTCTATTTCCAGATTTGCAAGGTCCTTGCCCTGACGTAAATAAAAGAAGGTTAGAGTGTCAAACATGCGGCCCTACTACAGTTGTCCAAGTGTTATTTACCTAATTTTAGGGTCTGTTTTTGATATTAACAGATTTACTTTGCATCATAACTGTGTTTTTAATATGAATTATACATCATTCCAATTCAAAACAACCTCTTTTACTGCAAAATGTTATCATGAATATCTTTCTGGTGATATCATGTTGTGTTAATAATCCTATAAGCTCATATTGAACAGTGGTTTCTTTCATTTATTTGAAAGCGATGATGCACTTATAGAAACAATTACTAAACACTGGACCTTTAATTACCTTTACTATCACTCTTAGTGCTGGTTGGTTGACAAAGCTTGCCATCTCAGATGTTCTCACCTTATTTCTTTGTGTTCCAGATCTATCCAGACGAAGGCCACTTCATTCACAGTGAAGCAACACGGCAGCACCTCAGTCAGTCCCTGGTGAACTTCTTCGAGGAATGCTTCAGGCTACCAGAAAGAGTGTTTGAAGAGGCTCTGGAGGAAGAGAGTGAAGACGAGGGTTAGCTTGGCCTTGCCCCAAAGTCTCCCCACCTATACAGTCATATAACCACAACACTGGCACCCAATTGTCCCCCAAATGCTACTCACGTCCTCTCTTTCCATTTATTTTGGTTTGCATTTGGACTCCCCCTGACCCCTTCCATGTCCATGTTGAACCAGAGACTGCTCTTCCAGCAGACGACGGATCTACTTCACATCCATCCGACCTTCCTAATTTTGTGCCCCCGACTTTGAATTCATAAGGCCCTGCAGGGAGCCAACAAGGACTGGGGACTTGACATGATGTCGTGGAATATACTGATCGATTAAACAACAAGCAGTCTTGTCTCAGCCCGAACGGACCAGCTCCTCAAAAAGCAGTGGAGTGAGACCGAAAGTGTCTGCTCTCACACAAGACTTTGAAGCTGTGAGGAGAAGGAACCACTGCATAGCACAGAACTCGTGGGCTTGTAAATTTCTGAAAAATCGGACACCTGGTGAAAAACACTGGCTGGCAGTGTTTCTATGGGGGTGTCTGAAAAGTGTGTGGATACAAGAAATGTTACTATTTTTAAAGTTGTGAAGAACTTTCCATGTTGGACTGTGGTTGTGTCTGTTGTTCTTACAGTATGTAAAATAGCACACAAAACATTCACTCGGCTACTACAGTTCTGTTTTCCTTTCAGGTATTCACGTTTGCCCTGACGTTGGTTTCATCACGCTGCCTCATTGTGTGTTTCAGAATTCTCTAAACTGGCAAAAGAAAAGGCTTATTTAAAGGTTTATTTGGCGTCCATGTTTATCGGTTTTAACAAATGCGCTTCAAAGACGGAAGCATTAACTTTTCAGTCACCGTGCCTTACTTTGTCAGAAAACATCCTGCTGTGGGACAACATTAACAGACTGCTAGAAGTCACATTTTAAAGGAATAACAAGTATTTATTTGTGATTAATATCACTAAATTCTGTCATGATAAATATGAAGTAACAGCCTACTAGCTTAGCATAAAGACCACAGTAAAGCTAGTTTAGTTTTTGTCTAAAGGTAGTAAAGTAAAAGTAGTAAAAGCTGCCAACTAGCTCCTCTTAGCCTCTGGTTTAATAAGAGCATAACTAAGTACATTGACTGTTTTAAACTTTATTTTTGGAGCAAATGCATTGATCTTATCACACTGGACTAGCTTTTTTAAATCCCTGCAACCATTAAAATCAAATGTATTGCTCTTTTTCCCGATTTACCTAAATTTCCACAAGCTACTCTGAATAGTAAGACTAGCATGTAGCATGCCAATGAGCTCAGTGCCGACACTGTGCTACAGCTAGTTTAAGTAGAAAAACTCACGTGCTAGTCTTTATGCTAAGCAAAGCTACCCTATTTGATTAACGGCTGTAATTTAATATTTAACAGACAAGCGTTTGGTGTCAACAAGAAACTGGAAAAAGTACATTTTCCACATCATTAAGCGCTATAGTTTCACAAGCTAACGCTCTGTGCGGAAACAATAAAGGGATTTTTGAAGGTCAGACAAAAACTGTAACTGTTACATCAAGTATCGCTGATACCAAATGATGACAACACAGAGCTAAAATGTATGTGTACAGAAACTGCATGCATCATTGCTTAAGGAAAGTGAAGATTGAGTGATGTCAGTGACTACGTTGTACACGGTTGAAGGCAGGGAGCTGTTAAAAGTGGCGTTATTACCTGGGTATTTATGCATTTGTAGATAAAAATATGGAACACATGTTGTTAGCTTCAGTCATGGAAGGTCATGGAAGTACATAATACAAAATGAATTTCTGAGGCACAAGTTTGGTTTTAAATTTCTTGGTCATTCTTTTTTCTTTTTGTCATTTGTTTCTGTGCATGGCAAGAAATCATTTGCAGCATTATCCCTGATCAGGTCCACATGGTGATTTTGACATCTTGAATGTTCCTTACTTGACTGCATAAACTACATTTCCAGTAGTATCGTGATTGAGAACCCAGTCTCGTCAGCTTGATGTGTAAATGTTATTCAAACATCATTTTATTCTTAAAAAGAGAAAAATGGAAAGAAAAAAAATTAAACAATATTACCTGGGTGTTATTTGTGCATAAAGCATTTTGGAAATTACATTTGACTTTTCATTTCAGTTCTCTTGTTGCTGTCCTTGACTTGAGTTGAAAGTGGACTTTTTAATATGCCATTGGCAACGTTGAACTTTCTTGCCTGTGGTTGAGGACTTTTCGCAGATGCTTAACTTTGTTATCCAAAGCATAGGAGATTAACAGCAAATTGTGGCATGAAGGTACATGTTAGAATAAAAAAAAATAGATATTTTATCAGCCTTCAATGTTTTTGACTCGTCTTTTTTTTTATTGTGGATTCTTTATTTTCGGCCACTTGGAGGCAGCAGAATATGCTGCAAGCTGAACATTTAACATTGTATTACTGTAATATGGGTGGAGTGGCTCAGTGGTTAAGACCAGTACCCAGTGTGCAATAGACTTCATGGTCGCAACTCGCAAGTTCAACTCCACCCCTAGCAGGTTGTACTCAATTCCCTTGTAAGTCGCTTTGGATAAAAGTGTCTGCTAAATGACATGTAATGTAATGTAATGTAATAATTAGGGTTCGAGCAACAAAATTGCAAGAACCCTATTGTAATCGCAAAGATTCTTCTTCTTCTTCTTCACCAAAGTAAATCGCGTTTTTGAGGCCCTGAACATGCCCCAAAACTCACCAATTTTTGCAAGCGCATCAGACCTGGTGTAAATTTACGTTTATTAGTGTTTCGGGGAATGTGCGTTAAAAAATGAAAGTGGGAGGGGCAAATAACTGCTCCACCCCCTAAAACTTGTGGGCCTGAGGAGCACGTTTAATGTACATGCACGAAACTTGGTACACGCGTTCCTTAGGTCGGGCCAGTCACAAAAGTCAGTGCAGTCTAAAACGAACAGGAAAGCCGCCATCTTGGATTGAAAGTTCATTCTTTGCCGATTTTGGCCATTTCGCAGCAATTGTATGCGAACGAACTTGTCCTAGAGGTTTCATGGGATCACCTTTAAACTTTGTGAGGTCACTGTGGACAAGTTGAGGATCCAAAGGTATAAAAAACTTTTCAATAAGTATCATGGCGTACAAGAAAGGGGGCGGCAAAGTTGGTGAAAATTTTAATGTTTCGCCAAGGCAACGAAACTATTATAACTTTGCGATAGAAGGTCCCATCCCAACCAAACTTCCTTTGATTGATGATGGGTAGTTGCTGAAGACGACTATATTGCTGAAAACAATACAATTTGAAAACAGCGCCTCCTGGGGGTGGTAGAAAATACTAAAAAAACAAACTGTTACAACTTTGCCATTCCAGGTCCAATCTGAACCAAACTTGCTAGGACTGTTGACAGTCCGGCCCGAAACAAATCTATATGAAAATATTCCGTCAAAATCAGTGCCCCCTGGTGACGGCAGACGAAATTACATTTACAGTTTTTCATGCTGCTCTAACAGGGATTGCTGTATCCACTTAAAACCTTGATATGTGAGACCTCAGACCCGTCCGGAACATGTCTGTAAAGGATGATCTCCCTACAGGAAGTAGAACTCCCGAAACAGGAAGTAGAGTCTAACATTGTCCGATCTTCACGAAACTTGATATGTGAGTCAAGGGACCGTCCCTGAACACGTTTACAAACACACCTTTCACCCAACAGGAAGTCGGCCATTTTAAACAGGACGTGCCCTCTAATTTAGCACAGGGACGCTGAAAATAGTCCGAGCTGAAAATAACTAGTACCGCAAGCGGTGAATGAACGGGAGATGAGCTAGAGGACTCGCGCGGCGACTCGCGAGCCCCGAGCTCAAACCCGTTCATTTCCGCTTGCGGTACTAGTATTAACATTATAATGTTTCCAGGATATCAGCAGAAAAAATAGGTTTGCTCAAAGCCACACACAGGCCCAGTGTAAGTAGGAGAGTAGTTGTATATCAGTGCTTTCTGCTCCTCCTCCTCTGATTCAAATCTGTGGAAGTTCTTTCTGGCTGCAGCAGGAAAAGAAAGCAGTGACAGAGATAAATATCAAAAAACACTATTATGCAGTGACTGACTACAAATAAAGCACCAAAATAATGCTGCACTCTTCGTACCTTCACCAACAAAGAACTCTGCCATGAGGAACGAGGTCTTGACTGCTGAGGGACAGTGTGCAACAGCAGGCTTTGACCATTCAAATGCATTTTTTTCTGGGTGCCACTGAACCGCATAAATTGGGTAATCATACGCTGCAGAAAGGTGAACAAAGAATATGCTCAATTTAATGTTGTTTTGTTTATCTGTGTGCAGACAAATGTGATGCCACATTAAACTTACCTTCCAGTGTTGACGCAAACTCAACTCCATCTGTATTCGTGTTAAGAACTTTGTAGAACTTCTTCAGTTTCTCATTTGAGTTGTAAGTCTGAAAGAAACAGAGGAACGTTGCTTTGTTGACAGTGTCTGACTGAACCATTTTCTAACTGTAATAGTAATGAGTAATGACTTACAGATAATGGCAGACTCCACCGGTGGTTGTGTTGTGACAGCGGCTCATTAGTCAGATCTTTGATGATTTCATCTGGAAAGCCACTGTACAACCGGCTGTCTTTAGCATCTAGAGATGAGCATTCATGTTATAATTTATACATGCAAAGAAGATCCACCTTTGTCTTGAAACAACCATCTGACATTAAACTTATTAAACAGTCTCCTAAAAAGTAACTGCTGCTTTGACATCAATATGACTCTTTTGATTAAGTGATAGATATGAAGACAAATCCATACCCTCAGTGAAGGTCAGAGGCAATAATACACCAAGTGTGTTGGTCCTTGAGTATAACTCTTCTCCACCTGTTAAAATAGTCATGATTTGAAATCCTAGACAGGCGCCCCACACAGGAAAGTAGTCGCCTTTCTTGTTCGCCTGAAACACCACAGACATTATGAAACCATAGACATCAACAAACATTTCAAGCTGGTCCACTTCTTCTTCTTTTGGCTTCTCCTGAACCTTCTCTGTGGTCTTTCCTTTTCCTTGAATATGCTAATTTTTAATCGTGTCCATCTTGGTCACTCCCAACGAAAATTTCAGCATCTTCAGCTCTGCCTCTCGTCTTTTACACAGTGTCACTTCATGGCAAGTCTCAATTCGATCAACAAAGACACTTCTGACCTTCTCTCTCGTGTTAAACTGAGTTGGCAAAAGTCCATAGCTTTCTTCTCCTCGACATTTCCGTATCTCCTCAGGACTTTCCACTCTTCACTGTCTCCAGAGCTGCCCTCACTTTCTCCTTATTAATCCTTTGCACTTCCTGAGGCACTATTTCCCGTTCTCAAAATACTGTTTTACTTGTTAGCACATTTCCATCTCTGTCCTTAAGCACTGAAACATTTCAAGCTTCTGACTTTGTTTAAAATCATAACATTAATAAATCTTACCTCAATAGCAAGGTCAAAAAAGATCTTTGCAGACCTTGCATAAGCAGATGTGGTGCAGCTTGCACGTCCACCTGGGAAATAGACCCTAAACAAAATACAAACATTAAGTCAGAGGTTATTAATGTTAAGTTCTGTTCTAATTCTTATACACTAGATATTTTAGGTTATTGTTTCACAACAGCACATGTATTTACCCATTAATGGAGTTGAACAGTCTCGTGTACTCCTCCACAGTCTGGTGTATCCTGTACACATTTAAACAGAAGTGGAAGTCAAACATGCCTGAACAGGGCTTTGTACAAACTATTCTAAACTGAATTCTAGCAAACTAGGAGATGCTGCACTAGTGCGCACCACCATATGTGTCATCAGTGTTTAAAGCAGTCAGGTCGTAACTGATGCTTACTTGATAGGGACAACCCTTGCCCCTCCGGACTCCAGGAATTTCACATGATTTGCAAACATGTGAGATGTCTGGTTTGGTTTAGGATGAGAAACTTCTTGAGCCAAGATACCTTTAAAAAAAATAAAAACATGGCAAGTTTTAATAATTACATGTAAAAGTGAAACTACTTATTACAACAAGTAATATTTTCTGATTGAAAAA
The DNA here is from genome assembly GCF_958295425.1 of Solea solea. Taxonomy (NCBI): domain Eukaryota; kingdom Metazoa; phylum Chordata; class Actinopteri; order Pleuronectiformes; family Soleidae; genus Solea; species Solea solea. The sequence goes on along the minus strand of NC_081134.1, from coordinate 30,613,439 downwards.
TGACAATACCAAAAAAGGAGGTGGTTCAGCTGGCGATTTACATCATACGACAGTTCATAACATGGTACAACCTAAGATGAGAAGATAAACTTACCGATGATGGGTCTGTCATTTCTCTTGGGTGAAGAATTCATCGGGAGAGACATGTTGCTGAACTTTACTTTTTGCTGCTCGTCCTAGTGTCACTGGCCCAAACTATTTCCACAATAGTTGTTTCAGTACTTGCCACTGTGCTACACTTGGGAACAATGCACACAGGCAGACTCAGGAATCTAATGACAACCTCAGCCAGCACATCAGAAACTATCAGACTGCAAGACATTATATACACCTTCACTAAGGCATGGTGTGGTCTATTGGGCTGGAATGCACGTCTGTGTTTGTGTTAACTCAGTCTCCTCCTTGTTTGGGTGCCTCCCCGTTTTTTTGCACCTGAGGATGTTTTTTTCTTAAGGGTTAAACTCATATTTGGTTGATAGAAAGTTACCGACGTATAAACACTATTGTAAAAGAGGAAAAATGACATAGTGTACTCAACTGTGAATGTGTGTAGAAGTGTCTGACAGATAAACAGTAGACTTTCTCATGAACTTTGATTAAAATGTAGTTTTTTCTTTCACCAGCAGTGTTGCCCCCTTGTGGTTAATCTACCCTCGTGAACATTCTTATGTCCTGGTTAGCTTCAACCAGCAAACAAAATGATTGTGTCAACTTTCTTTATACAGACTTTGGAAAGAATAAGAGTCATGTTAAAGCAACCTATGGCAAGATAAACACAAACACACAGAGCACACTCACTGTGCATACACATGATGCAATTTTACAGGATGTATTTCAATTGTTTAAGGTATATAGACAAAACTAGAACGTGCATTTCCGCAGAAAACGCAATTCATTTTAAAAATGTTTATTTACCACAAATTAAACAAGCAAGCTGCTCCTATAGCTGATTGACCTTTTAAAAGGTCCACAAAACGTACAGCAGAACATTTACATTAAGCATTTAGCAGACGCTTTCATCCAAAGCGACTTACAAAAGAGGAATAAGCTACATAAAAGTAGTCTTGGAAAGAACTCCACTAGATACAAACAGTGGACTGATAGAGGGTGAGAGTGCTGAGGTGGATCCAGGTGCAGAAGGAGATGGTGGGGGGGGGTGTTAGGGTAAATGCTAGGAAAACAGAAGATGATCTTGGAAAAACAACTTCTACAACTACTTCTAAGAATACTTTTATGTAGCTTATTCCTCTTTTGTAAGTCGCCTTGGATGAAAGCGTCTGCTAAATGCTTAATGTAAATGTTCTGCTGTACGTTTTGTGGACCTTTTAGAAGGTCAATCAGCTACTCCAGCAGCTTGCTTGTTTAATTTGTTGTAAATTAACATTTTTTTTAAATGGGTTGCATTTTCTGCGGAAATGCACGTTGTAGTTTTTCTCTAATTATCTTACACACCTCAAACGATTTAAATACATCCTATAAAATTGTGCCATGTGTATGCACAGTGAGTGTGCTTCGTGTGTTTGTGTTTATCTTGCCGTAGGCTGCTTTAACATGGCAAGTATTTGTTATCATGCAGGGCCTGATCTCTTTTCAATGAATCCAAATAAGAGCAAAGTTAAAAATGAATTCATTTTATTTACAAGCACGTTGTCAAGGCCACCCTCAGACCTGACATCATCCTGGTGTCGGAGGCAACAAAGAATGTTAGAGGTCACTGTGCCGTGGGACGAGCAGATGGAGGAGGTCTTTGAGCGGAAGAGGGAGACACATCAGACAACGCTGGAAGGCAATGTGCTTGCCTGTGGAGGAAGGGTGCAGAGGCTTTGCATCTGAAGATCTTTCGTGACACACACACTCCACTCCACACACGCTTCCTTCTTGCGACACTTCCCTCGAGTGATGTTTTCCCTTATTAGAAAACATACTCAGGTGCAAAAAAACGGGGAGGCGCCCAAACAAGGAGGAGACTGAGTTAACACAAACACAGATGTGCATTCCAACCCAATAGACCACACCGTGCCTTAGTGAAGGTGTATATAATGTCTTGCAGTCTGATAGTTTCTGATGTGCTGGCTGAGGTTGTCATTAGATTCTTAGTCTGCCTGTGTGCATTGTTCCCAAGTGTAGCACAGTGGCAAGTACTGAACCAACTATTGTGGAAATATTTTGGGCCAGTGACACTAGGACGAGCAGCAAAAAGTAAAGTTCAGCAACATGTCTCTCCCGATGAATTCTTCACCCAAGAGAAATGACAGACCCATCATCGGTAAGTTTATCTTCTCATCTTAGGTTGTACCATGTTATGAACAGTCGTATAACGTTAATCACCAGCAGAACCAACCTTTTTTATGTGTTGTCATTTTTCAATAATAAAATTATTATGACAATTATTCACACTTGCTGTTTTTGTTTTTATTTTTTTAAAGGTATCTTGGCTCAAGAAGTTACTGATCCTAAACCAAACAAGACATCTCACATTTTAGCAACTCATGTGAAATTCCTGGAGACCGGAGGGGCAAGGGTTGTCCCTATCAAGTAAGCATCAGTTACGACCTGACTGCTTTAGACACTGATGACACATATGGTGGTGCGCACTAGTGCAGCATCTCCTAGTTTGCTAGCATTCAGTTTAGAATAGTTTGTACAAAGCCCTGTTCAGGCATGTTTGACTTCCACTTCTGTTTAAATTTGTACAGGATACACCAGTCTGTGGAGGAGTACACGAGACTGTTCAACTCCATTAATGGGTAAATACATGTGCTGTTGTGAAACAATAACCTAAAATATCTAGTGTATAAGAATTAGAACATAACTTAACATTAATAACCTCTGACTTAATGTTTGTATTTTGTTTAGGGTCTATTTCCCAGGTGGACGTGTAAACTGCACCTCATCTGCTTATGCAAGGTCTGCAAAGATCTTTTATGACCTTGCTATTGAGGTAAGATTTATTAATATTATTCATGTGTTTTTATACAAAGTCACAAGCTTGAAATGTTTTGGGGATTAAGGACAGAGATGGAAATGTACGAACAAGTAAAAACAGTATTTTGAGAAGGGGAAATAGTGCCACAGGAAGTGCAGAGGATTAATAAGGAGGAAGTGAGGGCAGCTCTGGAGACAGTGAAGAGTGGAAAGTCCTGAGGAGATGTGGAAATGTTGAGGAGGAAGGCAGGAGGAAAAGGGAAGACCACAGAGGAGGTTCAGGAGAAGAGGAGGAGCACCAGCTTAAAATATTTGTTGATGTAAAAGGTTTCATAATTTCTGATGTTTCAGGCGAACAAGAAAGGCGACTACTTTCCTGTGTGGGGCACGTGTCTAGGATTAAATATGGTGTCTATTTTGACATGTGGAGAAGACTTTTTCTCAGGGACCAACACATTCGGTGTATTATTGCCTCTGACCTTCACTGATGGTATGGATTTGTCTTCATATCTATCACTTAAACCAAAGAGAAATACTGATGTTGAAGCAGCAGTTACAGCTCATTTTGACATTTGAGGAGACTGTTTAATAAGTTTAATGTCCGATGGTTGTTTCAAGACAAAGGTGGATCTTCTTTGCGTGTATAAATTATAACATGAATGCTCTTCTCTAGATGCTAAAGACAGCCGTATGTTCAGCCGATTCCCAGATGAAATCATCAAAGATCTGACTAATGAGCCGCTGTCACAACACAACCACCAGTTGAGTCTGCCATTATCTGTAAGTCATTCATTACTATTATGGTTCAGTCAGACACTGTCAGCAAAGCAACCTTCCTCTGTTTCTTTCAGAGCTTCAACTCGAATGAGAAACTGAAGAAGTTCTACAAAGTTCTTAACACGAATACGGACGGAGAAGTTGAGTTTGTGTCCACAGTGGAAGGTAAGTTTAATGTGGCATCACATTTGTCTGCACACAGATAAACAAAACAACATTGAATTGAGCATATTCTTTGTTCACCTTTCTGCAGCGTATGATTACCCAATTTATGCGGTTCAGTGGCACCCAGAAAAAAATGCATTTGAATGGTCAAAGCCTGCTGTTGCACACTGTCCATCAGCAGTCAGGACCACGTTCCACATGGCAGAGTTCTTTGTTGGTGAAGGTACGAAGAGTGCAGCATTATTTTTGATTGTTTTTGATGTTTATGTCTAGTATTGTTTTCTTTCCCTGCTGCAGCCAGGAAGAACTTCCACAGATTTGAATCAGAGGAGGAGGAGAGGAAAGCGCTGATATACAACTACTCTCCTGTTTACACTGCGCCCGTGTGTCGCATTGAGCAAATTTATTTTTTCGGCTAATATGCCACAAACATTACAATTTTAATATTGCAGTGAAACAGTGTTAGATGTTCAGCTGCCTTTAAGCGGCCAAAAAATAATCCACAATAAAAAAAGATGATTCAAAATCATTTGAGTTGACAGCCCTTTCAACTTTTCTCACTGACTTGTTTCAGCATTTCCAACTGTTTCACTCTTATTCTTTCCAAGTCTATATAAAGAAAGTTGACACAATCATTTTGTTTGCTGGTTGAAGCTAACCAGGACATAAGAATGTTCACGAGGGTAGATTAACCACAAGGGGGCAACACTGCTGGTGAAAGAAAAAACTACATTTTAATCAAAGTTTATGAGAAAGTCTATCTGTCAGATACTTCTACACACATTCACAGTTGAGTACACTATGTCATTTTTATCTTTTACAATAGTGTTTATACGTCGGTAACTTTCTATCAACCAAATATGAGTTTAACCCTTAAGAGTTCCTGGACTTTTTTTTAACATAAAACATTAGTTTTTAGATTTTCCAATACAAAACAGTGGAGTTGTGTAAACATACTGGCCTTCAAAGGGTTAAAATTAAAAAAAATATTATATGTTTTTTATATGTATATTTCAGGCTGATGTAGCTTTAAAAAACTGACTAATTTAAAGTGGAAAAAAATAATATATAACACTTTGACAGCAGTTTTTGGAAGGTGGCATTTTCTGCTGCCAGGAACAAATGTGTATGTTTTTAAAGAGACTCTGAAGGGTTAAAAATAATAGATATAATAATGTTATTATATTTTTTGCAATCTACTTGCTTCCTGTTGCCATTATACCTTTTAAAAAGGCAACATAAAAACTACATGGGACTAATTTATAGTAAAAGGAGCCATTGCAGAGAAGTATTGACAGAGATCACAAAGAAAGTACTGAAAAACTAGAATGCACATGGGAGCTGCTGCAATAGGCTGCCATCTCGCATGAGCAAGCCATCTTCATCCGAGTTGACACCAGTGTGATAAGTTAACCCTTTAGAGTCCCTTTAAAAAAAAACATACTAATTTGTTTCTTCACAAAAACTGCTGTAATAATTGTATATATTAATATTTTTTCCACTTTAAATTAGTCAATCTTTTAAAGTTACTTCAGCCTGAAATATACATATCAAATATTAATATTTTTGAAATTTTAACCCTTTTAAGGTCAGTATGTTTACACAATCCACTGTTTTGTTGCTTAATTATTTCATGGTCCGTGTTGCAGTGCATCATTAATTTATTTTATCTGTCAGTGGGCGGATTTCTAACACCTGATAGGTTACCCTGCACATAAAGTCAACGCAAATCAATTCCCCATAATGGATTGATGCCGTTGGTTTAGATACTCTATCAAACAAAATTTTATTTACAACCACTAAAAATCAATGGCCCTTTCATACTTGAGTACATACTATGGAAGTACTACTGGAGTACATACTCGCCAAGTACGAGATCTCTTCAATTGGAACAGCAGCTAATTCCTTATTCTAATTCTTATCAGAATTCTTATTCTGCCAAAGTATAAATATGTCATATCTTAATACACAAACCACATTTTTGAATTCTAAATGACTAATTTCTCGCCTCAAATGATCTTAAAACTGCATTCCAGGACACAGAAAAATATTTATTTCAGGTTTATATTTGTTTTCTCTGCTGCTATGTTTCGGCAAAATGCATTCGGGGATACATGGCTTTCTCCAGGCATGCTACTTCGGACCAAAGCAATGAATCAGACTAGATCATCGTTAGCCCCGCCCACTGACTTTGATGGGAGAGTTTGACAGATAAAATAAATGAATGATGCACTGCAACATGGACCATGAAATAATTAATTAAATAGCGAAATAATAATAGTAATGCACATATATGTTAGTTATGGAGGTCTACTTACATATATTAACTTGTTTTCATGGTTAAAATCCTCCTAGTCGCTGCAGACGAGCCGATCGAAATATCTCCCAGAACGAGAGCTTGTCCTGTGATTGGCCATGTACCTGGAAGTGACGTTATTAGTAGGCCAGCTCTCAGATACACAGCTCCCCCTCTGGCAAGGTGGATGCTCTGCATCTCAGCAGCTACAACGAGAGTCGTTCTTCTTCTTCTGCGGTTGAATGTACGCAACCGGATGTGCCCGGACTAGTGCCCGCACCGGTAAGCGCTACGGTGGTGAGAGGATTGGTGAGGTATACTGATGACAACATCAACATACGGAAGTGCTGTATTGTTTTCCTGGGCTCTGCGAAGCGGATCGGCACTTCCTTAATTTGGGCATTGGACAAGTTTGCACACAGATCGTTAATATAAATTGTAAACAAAAGTGGTCCTAGGACTGAGCCTTGAGGTACACCTTTTGTGACCTCAAGAAAAGTGGAACTAACTCCAGCCATCTGAACACATTGTGTCCTATTTGCCAAATAATCTTTTACCCAAGTAGTAGCTTGTGTGGAGATACCTTTTTTGATGAGAATGTCTAGCAAAATATTGTGATCCACAGTGTCAAATGCCTTGGACAGGTCAATGAACAGGGCAACACAAAACTTTTTTGAGTCCAATGCCTCAAACACATCATTTAAAACTTTTAGGGCAGCAGTAGCAGTGCTGTGTTGCTTCCTAAAACCTGATTGAAGAGAGTTTAGAATGTTGTTAGATTCCAAAAAGTCCTTCAACTGATCGCAAACCAATTTTTCCAATACTTTCGCCAAAATGCATAATTTTGAAATAGGCCTGTAATTGTTCGCGTTTGAGGGTTCGCCTCCTTAAAGCAGTGGGAGGACAAACGCAGATTTCCAAATTTTAGGAACTTGGTTTCTGCTAAGACTTAAGTTAAAAATACCAGTTAGAGGCTCAGCAATTAAATCAGCAGCCAGCTTTAGGAAAAATGGATCCAAACCATCAGGACCAGCTGATTTTTTGGGATCCAAATTTTCCAATGCACTACAGACCTCAAAAATAGACACATGTTTTAAAAATGAAAAGCACAATCAACAGGGGGATGGCTTACAACAGTAGAGTCGTTATTTAAAACAGTGTTTTTAAAATCACGATTTAAAGAATCAAACAAGTGCCCTGCTGTGATAAAATGTTCATTAAAATAATTTAGCATGGCACATTTATCAGTCAGGTGTACAGAATCTTTGACTAAAAAAGGTGGCAGTTCACTGGAAGAAGTAGTACCAGAAACACCTCTCACAACATTCCAAAATTTCTTGGGATCATTCAGGTTTTTGGTAGTTTCTGATATATAAAATTCAGATTTAGCCTTCTTTATGAGGGAGGTACATTTATTGCGGAGCTGACGAAACATTTGCCAGTGAGCCTCTTTTTTTGTTTTACGTGCTCTGACCCAGGCATGATCTCTTTCTTTGAAGAGGTTTCCAATATTAGTGGAAAACCAGGATTATTTCACCCCTTAACTCTAAATTTTCGTAATGGAGCATGTTTGTTTATCATCTTCAAGAATTCAGAATGAAAAAAACTCTATGCCAACTCAACATCATCGAAGAGGGAGATTCGTTTCCACTGAACAGTAGACAGATCATTGCAAAAAAGCCTGCTCATGAACATTTTTAAAATCTCTTTCGAGTAAAATTCGTGGTTTAGCTTTGGAGAGTTTGGCATTTCTGACCACTGCAATAGCACAATGGTCACTCAGATCGTTCCCAAAAACACCAACATCAGTATATTTGTAGGGGGCATTTGTTATTACTAGATCAAGGAGCGATGATCTAGAAGGACATTTAATGTTAGGCCGAGTTGGACTATCTATGAATTGACAGATAATAGATAGTCAGATATAGATTTCAGGCCGTCTGAGGCTGAAGACAACCAATCAAGGTTTAGATCCCCTACCAAAACAAGCTCACCAGAGTTTAACCCTGCGACACAGTTTTTTAGGGAACTTAGAGCCTCACTGCAGGCTGAGGGGGGTCTATAACAGCCTATGACTGTAAGGGACTGTCCTTGTTGAAAGTGAAGTTTCAATGCCAGAAGTTCAAACTGTTTGCTAATAGACAAAGAGGAGAGGAGAGTAGCATGAAACTTGTTTTTGATATAAATGGCTACACCTCCACCTTTCCTCGGACGATCACAGCGAAAGACATTGTAACCATTTATAGAAATATCCCGATCTGAGACTGATTTACCCAACCAGGTTTCAGACAACACAAGAATATCAGTTTCAGTTGTCTGTACCCAAATCCTAACTGTATCAATTTTAGGAAGCAGGCTCCGGACATTCAGATGTAAGATGCCAAGGCCTGATCCGGCTCTAAATTCATGAGGGGTACTAACATTTTTCTGGAAAGGGCCAGGGTTAGGCTGAACATTGCCTGATAATAAAAGAAGAAGGAGGATAAAACATTTTCGTTTTACATTAGAAGTTGACACCTTGTCATCAATATTGGAATTTACCAGGTCAATAAGTGAAATTTCTGTGTGTACGAAATTGCCCTGTAAGACAAATAAACACATCAAACGAAGAAAATGCACATGAATTTGTCCTGACAGTAGGACAGCAGCGGATGCAGGGCCAGTTTATCAACGGCTAATGGCCAGGTGCATGTTGCTGACCTGGAAAGACCACAAGGTGGACAGGGGGCGTGTCTGCGCACCCCACCACCACAGCTCGACAACACAGACCCACGGGAAGCAAACGAAAATACAACAAACGTAATGATAGGTCATTAAAATCGTTTTAAGAACCCTTTAAAATCCTCTTAAAACAACTGTGACAGAAAGTAAAAATTAACACGGATGTGTGCGTGCGGCCATCTTGGATTGATGATCATGTTCGATCAGTGGTGTATCGACGCCGTCCGGGGGCCAAGATTGAGAGGAGAAGCAGCGTTCTGCTGCTTCTCATTGGCAATTTTCGAGACGTCCTCCTATTGGTTATTGAATTGGAAGCTATCAGATGTCGTCCATTCATATAGACCCCTCCCTCGCTGAGATACAGGCCAGCAAAGAGAGATACGGCTCAATCGAGCCATCTGGTGTTCGTTTTTGGAATGAATGTGTGTAGAAGTGTCTGACAGATGGACCGTAGACTTTCTCATGAACTTTGATTTAAATGTAGTTTTTTACTTTAGTTTAGTTTTGTTTTCGACTTTGGAAAGAAGAAGAGTGAAACAGTTGGAAATGCCGAAACAAGTCAGTGAGAAAAGTTGAAAGGACTGTCAACTCAAATGATTTTGAATCATCTTTTTTATTGTAGATTATTTGCTGGCCACTTTAGGGCAGCTGAACATCTAACTAATTGTTTTGCTGTAATATTAACATTGTAATGTTTCAGCATATCAGCAGAAAAAATAAGTTTGCTCAAAGCCACACACAGGCCCAGTGTAAACAGTGGAGTAGTTGTATATCAGCGCTTTCCTTTCCTCCTCCTCTGATTCAAATCTGTGGAAGTTCTTCCTGGCTGCAGCAGGGAGAGGAAACAATTATTATTTCTTTTTATTATGCAGCGACTGACTTCAAATAAAGCACCAAAATAGTGCTGCACTCTTCGTACCTTCACCAACAAAGAACTCTGCCATGAGGAATGAGGCCTTGACTGCTGAGGGACAGTGTGCAATAGCAGGATTTGACCATTCAAATGCATTTTTTTCTGGGTGCCACTGAATCACATAAATTGGGTAATCATACGCTGCAGAAAGGTGAACAAAGCATATGCTCAATTTAATTGTATTTTTTATTTAACTGTGTGCAGATAAATGTGATGCCGCATTAAACTTACCTTCCAGTGTTGACGCAAACTCAACTTCTCCATCTGTATTCGTGTTAAGAACTTTGTAGAACTTCTTCAGTTTCTCATTTGAGTTGTAAGTCTGAAAGAAACAGAGGAACGTTGCTTGGTGGACAGTGTCTGACTGAACCATTTTCTAACTGTAATAGTAATGACTTACAGATAATGCCAGACTCCACTTGTGCGCGTGTTGTGACAGCGGCTCATTAGTCAGATCTTTGATGATTTCATCTGGGAAGCCACTGTACAACCGGCTGTCTTTGGCATCTAGAGATGAGCATTCATGGACATTAAAATTGATAAAATCTAAATTACAAATTAATTACATGTCCAAATCAGCTGTAACTGCTGCTAGAACATCAAAAAGTCTCTTTTGATAAGTGATAGATATTAAGACAAATCCATACCATACCCTCAGTGAAGGTCAGAGGCAATAATACACCATTTGTCCCGGTCTCTGTCAATAATTCTTCTCCACATGTCAAAATAGTCATGATTTGTAATCCTAGACAGGTGCCCCACACAGGAAAGTAGTCGCCTCTTTGGTTTGCCTGAAACATCACAAACATTATGAAACCATAGACATCAACAAACATTTCAAGCTGGTCCTCTTCTTCATTTGGCTTCCCCTGAACCTTCTCTGTGGTCTTCCCTTTTCCTCCTGCCTGGCAGCTCCATCTTCAACATCTTTTGTCCAATTTAATCACTCTCACTATTCTGTATGAGACCAGACTATCTTGACCTTGTCTCTCTTACTTAATTTCCAAACCGAGCTGTCCCTCGAATATGCTCATTTCTAATCGTGTCCATCCTGGTCAGTCCCAACGAAAATGTCAGCATCTTCAGTTCTGCCTCCTGTCTTTTACACAGTGTCACTGTCTCCAAACCATACTTCATGGCAGGTCTCAATTCTGTCTTTTAGAGCTTGTCTTTCACTTTTGCTGCCATCCTTCTGTTTCACATCACCCCTGACACTCTTCTTCACCTTGAACCCATCTGCCACTCCAACTGTCCTCATACAGGTCCTGCACCACCTTCACATACTACTCTGCTACCCCACACACCTTCATACCACAGTTCCACTCTTGGCACTCTTGGCTGACTTTGTATAAAATCATAATATTAATAAATCTTACCTCAATAGCAAGGTCATAAAAGATCTTTGCAGACCTTGCATAAGCAGATGTGGTGCGGCTTACACATCCACCTGGGAAATAGACCCTAAACAGAATACAAACATTAAGTGAGAGGTTGTTAATGTTAAGTTATGTTCTAATTCTTATACACTAGATATTTTAGGTAAGTGTTTCACAACAGCACATGTATTTACCCATTAATGGAGTTGAACAGTCTCGTGTACTCCTCCACAGTCTGGTGTATCCTGTACAAATTTAAACAGAAGTGGAAGTCAAACATGCCTGAACAGGGCTTTGTACAAACTATTCTAAACTGAATTCTAGCAAACTAGGAGATGCTGCACTAGTGCGCACCACCATATGTGTCATCAGTGTGTAAAGCAGTCAGGTCGTAACTGATGCTTACTTGATAGGGACAACCCTTGCCCCTCCGGACTCCAGGAATTTCACATGATTTGCAAACATGTGAGATGTCTGGTTTGGTTTAGGATCAGAAGCTTCTTGAGCGAAGATACCTTTAAAAAAAATAAAAACATGGCAAGTTTTAATAATTACATGTAAAAGTAAAACTACTTATTACAACAAGTAATATTTTCTGATTGAAAAATGACAATACCAAAAAAGGAGGTGGTTCAGCTGGCGATTTACATCATACGACAGTTCATAACATGGTACAACCTAAGATGAGAAGATAAACTTACCGATGATGGGTCTGTCATTTCTCTTGGGTGAAGAATTCATCGGGAGAGACATGTTGCTGAACTTTACTTTTTGCTGCTCGTCCTAGTGTCACTGGCCCAAAATATTTCCACAATAGTTGATTCAGTACTTGCCACTGTGCTACACTTGGGAACAATGCCCAAAGGCAGACTCAGGAATCTAATGACAACCTCAGCCAGCACATCACAAACTACCAGACTGCAAGACATTATATACACCTTCACTAAGGCATGGTGTGGTCTATTGGGCTGGAATGCACATCTGTGTTTGTGTTAACTCAGTCTCCTCCTTGTTTGGGTGCCTCCCCGTTTTTTTGCACCTGAGGATGTTTTTTTTCTTAAGGGTTAAACTCATATTTGGTTGATAGAAAGTTACCGACGTATAAACACTATTGTAAAAGAGAAAAATGACATAGTGTACTCAACTGTGAATGTGTGTAGAAGTGTCTGACAGATAAACAGTAGACTTTCTCATGAACTTTGATTAAAATGTAGTTTTTTCTTTCACCAGCAGTGTTGCCCCCTTGTGGTTAATCTACCCTCGTGAACATTCTTATGTCCTGGTTAGCTTCAACCAGCAAACAAAATGATTGTGTCAACTTTCTTTATACAGACTTTGGAAAGAATAAGAGTCATGTTAAAGCAGCCTATGGCAAGATAAACACAAACACACAGAGCACACTCACTGTGCATACACATGATGCAATTTTACATGATGTATTTCAATTGTTTAAGGTATATAGACAAAACTAGAACGTGCATTTCCGCAGAAAACGCAATTCATTTTAAAAATGTTTATTTAACAAAAATTAAACAAGCAAGCTGCTCCTATAGCTGATTGACCTTTTAAAAGGTCCACAAAACGTACAGCAGAACATTTACATTAAGCATTTAGCAGACGCTTTCATCCAAAGCGACTTACAAAAGAGGAATAAGCTACATAAAAGTAGTCTTGGAAAGAACTCCACTAGAAACAAACAGTGGACTGATAGAGGGTGAGAGTGCTGAGGTGGATCCAGGTGCAGAAGGAGATGGTGGGGGGGTGTTAGGGTAAATGCTAGGACAACAGAAGATGATCTTGGAAAAACAACTTCTACAACTACTTCTAAGAATACTTTTATGTAGCTTATTCCTCTTTTGTAAGTCGCCTTGGATGAAAGCGTCTGCTAAATGCTTAATGTAAATGTTCTGCTGGACGTTTTGTGGACCTTTTAGAAGGTCAATCAGCTACTCCAGCAGCTTGCTTGTTTAATTTGTAGTAAATTAACACTTTTTTTAAATGGGTTGCATTTTCTGCGGAAATGCACGTTGTAGTTTTTCTCTAATTATCTTACACACCTCAAACGATTTAAATACATCCTATAAAATTGTGCCATGTGTATGCACAGTGAGTGTGCTCCGTGTGTTTGTGTTTATCTTGCCGTAGGCTGCTTTAACATGGCAAGTATTTGTTATCATGCAGGGCCTGATCTCTTTTCAATGAATCCAAATAAGAGCAAAGTTAAAAATGAATTCATTTTATTTACAAGCACGTTGTCAAGGCCACCCTCAGACCTGACATCCTCCTGGTGTCGGAGGCAACAAAGAATGTAAGAGGTCACTGTGCCGTGGGACGAACAGATGGAGGAGGTCTTTGAGCGGAAGAGGGAGACACATCAGACAACGCTGGAAGGCAATGTGCTTGCCTGTGGAGGAAGGGTGCAGAGGCTTTGCATCTGAAGATCTTTCGTGACACACACACTCCACTCCACACACGCTTCCTTCTTGCGACACTTCCCTCGAGTGATGTTTTCCCTTATTAGAAAACATCCTCAGGTGCAAAAAAACGGGGAGGCGCCCAAACAAGGAGGAGACTGAGTTCACACAAACACAGATGTGCATTCCAACCCAATAGACCACACCATGCCTTAGTGAAGGTGTATTTATTGTCTTGCAGTCTGGTAGTTTGTGATGTGCTGGCTGAGGTTGTCATTAGATTCTTAGTCTGCCTGTGTGCATTGTTCCCAAGTGTAGCACAGTGGCAAGTACTGAACCAACTATTTTGGAAATATTTTGGGCCAGTGACACTAGGACGAGCAGCAAAAAGTAAAGTTCAGCAACATGTCTCTCCCGATGAATTCTTCACCCAAGAGAAATGACAGACCCATCATTGGTAAGTTTATCTTCTCATCTTAGGTTGTACCATGTTATGAACTGTCGTATGATGTAAATCGCCAGCTGAACCAACCTTTTTTATGTGTTGTCATTTTTCAATCAGAAAATTATTATGACAATTTTTTAATTATTTAATTAAGAAATTTTTTTTTTTTTTGGTATCTTGGCTCAAGAAGCTACTCATCCTAAACCAAACCAGATCAAATTTTAGCAACTCATGTGAAATTCCTGGAGACCGGAGGGGCAAGGGTTGTCCCTATCAAGTAAGCATCAGTTACGACCTGACTGCTTTACACACTGATGACACATATGGTGGTGCGCACTAGTGCAGCATCTCCTAGTTTGCTAGAATTCAGTTTAAAATAGTTTGTACAAAGCCCTGTTCAGGCATATTTGACTTCCACTTCTGTTTAAATGTGTACAGGATACACCAGACTGTGGAGGAGTACACGAGACTGTTCAACTCCATTAATGGGTAAATACATGTGCTGTTGTGAAACAATAACCTAAAATATCTAGTGTATAAGAATTAGAACATAACTTAACATTAATAACCTCTGACTTAATGTTTGTATTTTGTTTAGGGTCTATTTCCCAGGTGGACGTGTAAACTGCACCTCATCTGCTTATGCAAGGTCTGCAAAGATCTTTTATGACCTTGCTATTGAGGTAAGATTTATTAATATTATTCATATGTTTTTATACAAAGTCACAAGCTTGAAATGTTTTGGGGATTAAGGACAGAGATGGAAATGTACGAACAAGTAAAAACAGTATTTTGAGAACGGGAAATAGTGCCACAGGAAGTGCAGAGGATTAATAAGGAGGAAGTGAGGGCAGCTCTGGAGACAGTGAAGAGTGGAAAGTCCTGAGGAGATGTGGAAATGTCGAGGAGGAAGGCAGGAGGAAAAGGGAAGACCACAGAGAAGGTTCAGGAGAAGCCAAAAGAGGAGGAGGACCTGCTTAAAATATTTGTTGATGTAAAAAGGTTTCATCATTTTTGATGTTTCAGGCGAACAAGAAAGGCGACTACTTTCGACTACAGTGTTAGATGTTCAGCTGCCTTTAAGCGGCCAAAAAATAATCCACAATAAAAAAAGATGATTCAAAATCATTTGAGATGACAGCCCTTTCAACTTTTCTCACTGACTTGTTTCAGCATTTCCAACTGTTTCACTCTTATTCTTTCCAAAGTCTGTATAAAGAAAGTTGACACAATCATTTTGTTTGCTGGTTGAAGCTAACCAGGACATAAGAATGTTCACAATTAACCACAAGGGGGCAACACAGGTGAACAGGTCAAAGAAAAAACTACATTTTAATCAAAGTTTATGAGAAAGTCTATCTGTCAGATACTTCTACACACATTCACAGTTGAGTACACTATGTAATTTTGCTCTTGTACAATAGTGTTTATACGTCGGTAACTTTCTATCAACCAAATATGAGTTCAACCGTTAAGAGGTCCTGGACTTTTTTTTGACATTAAACATTAGTTTTTAGATTTTCCGATACAAAACAGTGGAGTTGTGTAAACATACTGGCCTTCAAAGGGTTAAAATTTAAAAAATATTATATGTTTTTTATATGTATATTTCAGACTGATGTAGCTTTAAAAGATTGACTAATTTAAAGTGGAAAAAATATGAATATATAATCGTTTTAGAACAGTTTTTGGGGACGTTTTCTTTTTTTTTTTTTTTTAAATCTCACACTGCCAAAAAAATAGCAATGCATCAAAATCACTGTTTCTGCCATCATTGACCCATCCCAGGGCCTAATAATAAGTATTATCAAATTCTCTTTGAAATATGTATTTTATGGAAATTATTTGTTTTCGATAAACAGTGGAGTTGTGTCAACATATTGGCATTTAATGGGTTAGAATTTCAAAAATATTATTAATATTTGATATGTATATTTCAGGCTGAAGTAGCTTTAAAAAAACGACTAATTTAAAGTGGAAAAAAATAATATATAACACTTTGACAGCAGTTTTTGGAAGGTGTCATTTTCTGCTGCCAGGAACAAATGTGTATGTTTTTAAAGAGACTCTGAAGGGTTAAAAATAATAGATATAATAATGTTATTATATTTTTTGCAATCTACTTGCTTCCTGTTGCCATTATACCTTTTAAAAAGGCAACATAAAAACTACATGGGACTAATTTATAGTAAAAGGAGCCATTGCAGAGAAGTATTGCCAGAGATCACAAAGAAAGTACTGAAAAACTAGAATGCACACGGGAGCTGCTGCAATAGGCTGCCATCTCGCATGAGCAAGCCATCTTCATCCGAGTTGACACCAGTGTGATTAGTTAACCCTTTAGAGTCCCTTTAAAAAAAAACATACTAATTTGTTCCTTCACAAAAACTGCTGTAATAATTGTATATATTAATATTTTTTCCACTTAAAATTAGTCAATCTTTTAAAGTTACTTCAGCCTGAAATATACATATCAAATATTAATATTTTTGAAATTTTAACCCTTTTAAGGTCAGTATGTTTACACAATCCACTGTTTTGTTGTTTAATTATTTCATGGTCCGTGTTGCAGTGCATCATTAATTTATTTTATCTGTCAGTGGGCGGATTTCTAACACCTGATAGGTTACCCTGCACATAAAGTCAACGCAAATCAATTCTCCATAATGGATTGATGCCGTTGGTTTAGATACTCTATCAAACTAAATTTTATTTACAACCACTAAAAATCAATGGCCCTTTCATACTTGAGTACATACTTGAGAAGTACTACTGGAGTACATACTCGCCAAGTACTACTGGAGTACATACTCGCCAAGTACTACTGGAGTACATACTCGCCAAGTACGAGATCTTGCAGCTAATTCCTTATTCTAATTCTTATTAGCCAAACTATAAATATGTCATATCTTAATACACAAACCACATTTTTGAATTCTAAATGACTAATTTCTCGCCTCAAATGATCTTAAAACTGCATTCCAGGACACAGAAAAACATTTATTTCAGGTTTATATTTGTTTTCTCTGCTGCTATGTTTCGGCAAAATGCATTCGGGGATACATGGCTTTCTCCAGGCATGCTACTTCGGACCAAAGCGATGAATCAGACTAGATCAGCGTTAGCCCCGCCCACTGACTTTGATGGGAGATTTTGACAGATAAAATAAATGAATGATGCACTGCAACATGGACCATGAAATAATTAATTAAATAGTGAAATAAATTAAATAAATAAAAATTGTATTTTAATTAATTAATGACACATTTAATTATTTAATGGTGTATTTATGTATTTATCCTAGTCGCTGCAGACAGGCCGATCGAGATATCTCCCAGAACGAGAGCTTGTCCTGTGATTGGCCAGGTACCTGGAAGTGACGTAATTGGTAGGCCAGCTCTCAGATACACAGCTCCCCCTTTGGCACGGTGGATGCTCTGCATCTCAGCAGCTACAACGAGAGTAGTTCTTCTTCTTCTGCGGTTGAATGTACGCAACCGGATGTTCCCGGACTAGTGCCCGCACCAGGAGGCGCTACGGTGGTGAGAGGAGTGGTGAGGTATACTGGTGACAACATCAACATACGGAAGTGCCGATCCGCTTCGCAGAGCCCAGGAAAACAATACAACCCTATTTTCTCTGAAACTTTAGGGTTTCATAAACGAGGTAATGACGCAGATACTCACACAAACGCAGCGTTAATTGGAGCTTCCGGTCTATGTCGCCTTTAATCAATCAATCAATTACACATTTAATGGGGTATTTATTTAATTAATTAATTAATTAATTAATTATACATTGAATTAATTATTTAATGGCATATATAATTAATTTATTAATTCAGTAATTAATGAATCAATTAAGTAATTAATTATAGATTTAATGGTGTATTTATTTATTTATTTAATTTCAGCACTTTCCGTCCTCCATACTCTTAAGGGTTAAACTCATATTTGGTGGATAGAAAGTTACCCCTTAAACTCGGCGGTCCCCTAATTGGGAGACCCTGACAGAGTTTGCGCAAACAATTTGTGAAGAAGGATCACGAAAAAAGTGAATCCTGAAAGAAAATATTTAAATGAGACAAACACAGCTCAAATAACAACTAAATGAATGAACTACATATCACTTCGTACTGCTGCGTCAACCCACTCTGCACTTTTCGCCGCATTTCTGGATCTAACGCTCCGAAACTATTGATAACACACTCCATACAGCTCAAATGAAAGAGACTCTGCTGTTTCCAACGGTATACGGCAAAGCAGTCTACGGCAAAGCAGTCTACGACACACACGCGATCTGGAGATCAAAGCCACAGAATATCCGATTTTTCAGCGCAAACAAAGCTCTGTCTGGTCAGACGGACTTCCTGTGTTACATTCAAAAGTCGAAAGGACTGTCAACTCAAATGATTTTGAATCATCTTTTTTATTGTAGATTATTTGCTGGCCACTTTAGGGCAGCTGAACATCTAACTAATTGTTTTGCTGTAATATTAACATTGTAATGTTTCAGCATATCAGCAGAAAAAATAAGTTTGCTCAAAGCCACACACAGGCCCAGTGTAAACAGTGGAGTAGTTGTATATCAGCGCTTTCCTTTCCTCCTCCTCTGATTCAAATCTGTGGAAGTTCTTCCTGGCTGCAGCAGGGAGAGGAAACAATTATTATTACTCTTTATTATGCAGCGACTGACTTCAAATAAAGCACCAAAATAATGCTGCACTCTTCGCACCTTCACCAACAAAGAACTCTGCCATGAGGAATGAGGTCTTGACTGCTGAGGGACAGTGTGCAATAACAGGATTTGACCATTCAAATGCATTTTTTTCTGGGTGCCACTGAACCACATAAATTGGGTAATCATACGCTGCAGAAAGGTGAACAAAGCATATGCTCAATTTAATTGTATGTTTTATTTAACTGTGTGCAGATAAATGTGATGCCACATTAAACTTACCTTCCAGTGTTGACGCAAACTCAACTTCTCCATCTGTATTCGTGTTAAGAACTTTGTAGAACTTCTTCAGTTTCTCATTTGAGTTGTAAGTCTGAAAGAAACAGAGGAACGTTGCTTGGTGGACAGTGTCTGACTGAACCATTTTCTAACTGTAATGAGTAATGACTTACAGATAATGCCAGACTCCACTTGTGCGCGTGTTGTGACAGCGGCTCATTAGTCAGATCTTTGATGATTTCATCTGGGAAGCCACTGTACAACCGGCTGTCTTTGGCATCTAGAGATGAGCATTCATGTTATAATTCCATGCATCCATCCATCCCTTTTCTACCAACTTAATCCTCGCGAGGGGTGCTGTGCCAATCTCAGCTGACATCGGGCGATAGGCGGGGTACACCTGGACAGTTCGCCAGTCCATCACAGGCCACATACAGAGACAAACAACCATTCACTCTCACACTCACACTTATGGTCAATTTAGAGTGTCCAATTTAGCTAATCCACATTTTGCATGTTTTTGGACTGTGGGAGGAAGCCGGAGAACCCGGAGAAAACCCATGCACACACGGGGAGAACATGCAAACACCATGCAGAAAGGCCCTTGTTCATACCGGAGCTCGAACCCGGGTCTTTTTGCTGCAAAGGCAAGAGTTCTAACCACTACACCAACCGTGTGGCTCATTTTATAATTCATACATACAAATAAGATCCAACTTTGTCACTAAAAAAAAAATCGGACATTAAAATTGATAAAATCTAAATTACAAATTAATTACATGTCCAAATCAGCTGTAACTGCTGCTAGAACATCAAAAAGTCTCTTTTGATAAGTGATAGATATTAAGACAAATCCATACCATACCCTCAGTGAAGGTCAGAGGCATTAATGCATTATTTGTCCTGGTCTCTGTCAATAATTCTTCTCCGCATGTCAACATAGTCATGCTTTGAAATCCTAGACAGGTGCCCCACACAGGAAAGTAGTCGCCTCTTTGGTTTGCCTGAAACATCACAAACATTATGAAACCATAGACATCAACAAACATTTCAAGCTGGTCCTCTTCTTCATTTCGCTTCCCCTGAACCTTCTCTGTGGTCTTCCCTTTTCCTCCTGCCTGGCAGCTCCATCTTCAACATCTTTTGTCCAATTTAATCACTCTCACTATTCTGTATGAGACCAGACTATCTTGACCTTGTCTCTCTTACTTAATTTCCAAACCGAGCTGTCCCTCGAATATGCTCATTTCTAATCGTGTCCATCCTGGTCAGTCCCAACGAAAATGTCAGCATCTTCAGTTCTGCCTCCTGTCTTTTACACAGTGTCACTGTCTCCAAACCATACTTCATGGCAGGTCTCAATTCTGTCTTTTAGAGCTTGTCTTTCACTTTTGCTGCCATCCTTCTGTTTCACATCACCCCTGACACTCTTCTTCACCTTGAACCCATCTGCCACTCCAACTGTCCTCATACAGGTCCTGCACCACCTTCACATACTACTCTGCTACCCCACGCTCCTTCATACCACAGTTCCACTCTTGGCACCCGATCATAAGCTTTCTCTAGATCCACAAAGACACTTCTGACCTTCTCTCCTTGTGTTAAACTATCTTGACAAAAGTCCATAGCTTTCTTCTCCTCGACATTTCCACATCTCCTCAGGACTTTCCACTCTTCACTGTCTCCAGAGCTGCCCTCACTTCCTCCTTATTAATCCTTTGCACTTCCTGAGGCACTATTTCCCCTTCTCAAAATACTGTTTTACTTGTTAGCACATTTCCATCTATGTCCTTAATCACTGAAACATTTCAAGCTTCTGACTTTGTATAAAATCATAATATTAATAAATCTTACCTCAATAGCAAGGTCATAAAAGATCTTTGCAGACCTTGCATAAGCAGATGTGGTGCGGCTTACACGTCCACCTGGGAAATAGACCCTAAACAAAATACAAACATTAAGTCAGAGGTTATTAACGAAATGTGATGTTATGTTCTAATTCTTATACACTAGATATTTTAGGTTATTGTTTCACAACAGCACAAGTATTTACCCATTAATGGAGTTGAACAGTCTCGTGTACTCCTCCACAGTCTGGTGTATCCTGTACACATTTAAACAGAAGTGGAAGTCAAACATGCCTGAACAGGGCTTTGTACAAACTATTCTAAACTGAATTCTAGCAAACTAGGAGATGCTGCACTAGTGCGCACCACCATATGTGTCATCAGTGTGTAAAGCAGTCAGGTCGTAACTGATGCTTACTTGATAGGGACAACCCTTGCCCCTCCGGACTCCAGGAATTTCACATGATTTGCAAACATGTGAGATGTCTGGTTTGGTTTAGGATGAGTAGCTTCTTGAGCCAAGATACCTTTAAAAAAATAAAAACATGGCAAGTTTTAATAATTACATGTAAAAGTGAAACTACTTTTTACAACAAGTAATATTTTTCTGATTGAAAAATGACAATACCAAAAAAGGAGGTGGTTCAGCTGGCGATTTACATCATACGACAGTTCATAACATGGTATAACCTAAGATGAGAAGATAAACTTACCAATGATGGGTCTGTCATTTCTCTTGGGTGAAGAATTCATCGGGAGAGACATGTTGCTGAACTTTACTTTTTGCTGCTCGTCCTAGTGTCACTGGCCCAAAATATTTCCACAATAGTTGGTTCAGTACTTGCCACTGTTCTACACTTGGGAACAATGCACACAGGCAGACTCAGGAATCTAATGACAACCTCAGCCAGCACATCACAAACTATCAGACTGCAAGACATTATATACACCTTCACTAAGGCATGGTGTGGTCTATTGAGTTGGAATGCACGTCTGTGTTTGTGTGAACTCAGTCTCCTCCTTGTTTTGGCACCTCCCCGTTTTTTTGCACCTGAGGATGTTTTCTAATAAGGGAAAACATCACTCGATGGAAGTCGCAAGGAGGAAGCGTGTGTTGAGATGAGTGTGTGTTTTCACGAAAGATCTTCAGATGCAAAGCCTCTGCACCCTTCCTCCACAGGCAAGCACATTGCCTTCCAGCGTTGTCTGATATGTCTCCCTCTTCCGCTCAAAGACCTCCTCCATCTGCTCTTCCCATGGCACAGTGACCTCTAACATTCTTTGTTGCCTCCAACACCAGGATGATGTCAGGTCTGAGGGTGGCCTTGACAACATGCTGTGGAAACTTGAGTTGCCTGCCTCGGTCCACCGTCAGTTGCAAGTGCTGTGCAGTGTTGAGAAGTCCTGATGTTCCTTAAGGTGTTCTTTTTGGCTCCTCTCCAGCATTGATGAAGCTAATGGATTGCTTCATGAGTTTGGACCTTCAACAGTTAGTGATATCGCTACAGATGCTCTCTGCGATGGTTTTGAGCACCTGGTCATGGCGCCAGCGGTATCCGCCTTCCCCTAGAGCTTTTGGGCAGCAACTCAATAGGCTCCCCTTTCTTCTTCAACACCGAACCTCTCGACTGCCATGCACACTATGATGGTTGTCATGGTCTACAGCCTCTTCTCCACATCCCCTTTGGCTGTTGCTTCCAGCACCACATCCTCATCAAACGTCTGCTACTCTGATGTTTTAGAGGCTTGAGGCCACTTGATCCTTCTCTTTTCAGATGTCATGTCCATTGCTGTTGTTTGTTAACCTTACATCTGTCCAGCTGGGGTGCTCATACTCCCGGGGTCCTCCTTTGCTTTTTCTGTAGCTTGTTTGGGTTCTCCTTTACAGGCGGTGCGGGGTAGGGATGCTCACCCATGCCACCCCAGTTAGCGGTCTCTCCAGTTGTCACTAAAGTCTTCCTGGTTGTCAACCAGCCCATTCCTGGCAGTCACAGGTTTCTCCAGTCAAACAATGTTATGAAACATCTTCTGATGCAAAGCCAGGGCACTTCATCAGTGATCATCAGTTTTCTTTTTGTAAATAAAATTAATTAATTTTTAACTTTGCTCTTATTTGGATTCGTCAAGAAGAGATCAGGCCCTGCATGATAACAAATACTTGTCATGTTAAAGCAGCCTATGTCGAGATAAACACAAACACACAGAGCACACTCACTGTACATACATATGACACAATTTTACAGGATGTGTTGATATCATTTAAGGTGTATATGATAATGAAATCCACAAAACAAGCGAGCTGCTCCTAGAGTAGTTGATTGACCTTTTAAAAAGTCCACAAAACACACAGCAGAACACAGGACAGGGATGTCCCATAGACCACCCTGGCACCTAAAAAGCAAACGCCTGATAGGTGTACCAACCAAAAGATTAAACAGAGGAATCAAGTGGTAACCTGTAGTGATGTCATTTAAAAGATGTTGGACTCCTCATGATTCAAGATCAGTAACGGCCTCATGCATACATGGCGGCCTATTGCAGTAGCTCCCGTGTGCATTCTACTTCTTCAGTACTTTCATCATTACTTGTCTGCAATGGCTCCTTTTACAATAAAAACTTCCCATGTAGTTTTTATGTTACTGTCTTTAAAGGTAAAATGGCAACAGGAGGCAAAAAACGAGTTTTTTGTGTTGCCCCCTTGTGGTTAATCTACCCTGGTGGACATCCTTATTTCCTGGTGAACTTCAACCGGCAAACAAAATTATTGTGTCAACTTTCTTTATACAGACTTTGGAAAGAATAAGAGTGAAACAGTTGGAAATGCTGAAACAAGTCAGTGAGACAAGTTAGACAAGTTGGACTTTCAACTCAAATGATTTTGACTCATGTCAACTCGTGTTTCACTGTTGTATTAACATTATAATGTTTCCAGGATATCAGCAGAAAAAATAGGTTTGCTCAAAGCCATACACAGGCGCAGTGTAAACAGTGGAATAGTTGTATATCAGCGCTTTCAGCTCCTCCTTCTCTGTTTCAAATCTGTGAAAGTTCTTCCTGGCTGCAGCAGGGAGAGGAAACAACACCAGACATTAACATCAAAAACACTTTTTTTTAATTGTGCAGCAACTGACTTCAAATGAAGCACCCAAGTAATGCTGCACTCTTCGTACCTTCACCAACAAAGAACTCTGCCATGAGGAATGAGGTCTTGACTGCTGATGGACAGTGTGCAACAGCAGGCTTTGTCCATTCAAATGCATTTTTTTCTGGGTGCCACTGAATCGCATAAATTGGATAATCATACGCTGCAGAAAGGTGAACAAAGAATATGCTATAATGTTGTGTTTTATTTAACTGTGTGCAGATAAAGGTGATGCCACATTAAACTTACCTTCCATTGTGGACACAAACTTAACTTTTCCGTCCGTATTCGTGTTAAGAACTTTGTAGAACTTCTTCAGTTTCTCATTGGAGTTGTAAGTCTGAAAGAAACAGAGGAAGGTTGCTTTGTTGGCAGTGTCTGACTGAGAACCTTTTTCTCATCGTAATAGTAATGAGTAATGACTTACAGATAATGCCAGGCTCCACTTGTGCGCGTGTTGTGACAGCGGCTCAGAAGCCAAATCTTTGATGACTTCATCTGGGAAGCCCCTGAACATTGGGCTGTCTTTGGCACCTAGAGATGAGCAATAATGTAATAATTAATTTATGCAATAAATTAATGTTTCATCATACATTTATCCAAAGACGGCCCACTTTTGTCCTGCAACAACCATCTGACATTAAACTTAATAAACACTCTCCTAAAATGTCCAAAAGTCTATTTTTTGATAAGTGATAGATATTAAGACAAATCCATACCATCAGTGAAAGTGAGAGGCATTAACACATCCTTTGTGTCAGTCACTGTTAGTAAGTCTTCACCACTTGTCAAAAAACACAGTATGTGTAATCCTAAACAGGTGCCCCACACAGGAAAATAGTCGCCTTTCTTGTTTGCCTGAAACATCACAGACATAATGAAACCTTCGACAAACATCAACAAACATTTCAAGCTGGTCCTCTTCTTCTTCCTTTAATCGGTTAATCACAGTGTCACCGTCTACAAAAAATGCCTGCTAGCAGGTCTCACTACCTTTCGTAGACCTTAGCTTTCATTTTTGCAGCTATCCCTCTGTTAGACATCAACCTTAGCACTCATTTGGTTGCCCCCTGGTATTTATCTTACCCACTTTCACTGCCTCTAATCCTTGAATCTTCAGCGTAGCACCTGTCTCACTGTCCTGAGGAGACATCCTGAGGCACTAGTTTCTCTCTCTCTCTCATTTTCCTCATTCATGAGCTCATCAAAGTACTCTTTCCATCTTCTCAACACACAGTTTACTTGTTATCATATATTTTTTTTTAAAAAACAACAACACATTTACCTCAATAGCAAGCTCATAAAAGATCTTTGCAGACCTTGTATAAGCAGATGAGGTGCGGCTCACACGTCCGCCTGGGAAATAAACCCTGAACAAAACACAAACATAAAGTGAGAGGTTATTGACAATACATGGTCATGTCCCCCGAGGTGTCCTGTGGGGAGTAGTCCTAGTGTAAGGGGTGGACAGCTTATTGCTACAGGTGGTCTGATCTCTGTACTCAAAGGAGCTTGGTTCGCATTGCTGGCAGTGATTCAGACTCATACCCAGTAAGAGATGTTCATAATTTTTATGTACAGGATTTCTAGGTGCAGCAGGGTGATGGAGGATGTCAGGTTTAAGGAACCAGAGGATCCTGGCCCTGCATTTTGCAGATAGCATGGTCCTACTGGCTTCATCAAACAGCGACCAGCTGAGTGTGAAGCAGTTGGAGTGAGGATCAGCACCTCTAAATCTGAAGCCATGGTACTCAGCCAAAGAAAGGTGGATTGCCCACTTCCCCAAGTCCAGAATTTTAAGTATCTCGGGGTCTTGTTCAAAAGTGAGGGGAAAGTGGAGTGAGAGATTGACAGGCGGATTGGGACAGCCTCTGCAGTGATGCAGACGCTGTACCAGGGTGTAGATAGGGTGAGGAGAGTGGACAGTCGGCCAAGGCTCGGAGTCGAGCCACTGCTCCATCACATCACGAGGACCCAATTCAGGTGGTTCAGGCATCTAAGTTAGGATGCGCCCTGAACGTCTACCTGGGGCGGTGTTTTGGGCATGCCCAACCAGAAGGAGGACCCAGGGCAGACCCAAGACACACTGGAGAGATTATACCTCTCGTTTGGCCTGGGAACGCCTCAGTGTCCCACCAGCAGAGCTGGGTGAGGTGGGGTGGTTGGGGAGAGCAGTGTCTGGGCCTCACTGGTCTTGTGACCTGTACCCGGATAAGCGTAAGGAGTGGACTCCTGTTAGAGCCATTTTTGTTCAGTTGCCACTACACCTCTCCGTGGATGTGTGTCAATAAAGGTGAGAAAATGGCCAATATTCTTCTAATTCGTATACACTGGCTCTCGAAGGTAAGTGTTTCACAACAATTTAATTATTTACCCATTAATGGAGTTGAACAGTCTCTCGTACTCCTCCGCAGTCTGGTTTATCCTGTACAAACCAACAGAAGTGGAAGTAAGTCAAACATGCCTGAGGTGTTGAACAGAAAATTATGAACTGATCCTGCACTAGTCATCAGTGTGTAAAGTAGTCAGGTCATATCTGATGCTTACTTGATAGGGACAACCCTTGCCCCTCCCGACTCCACAAATTTCACATGATTTGCATAAATGTGAGATGTCCGGTTTGGTTTAGGATGAGTAGCTTCTTGAGCCATGATACCTTTAAAAAATAAAAACATAGCAACTTTTAACAATTACCAGTAAAAGTGAAACTCCTTTGTTAAAAAACAAATATTGCATTCTAAATGAAAAAAATGACACCAATAAAGGGGTTGGGTTTGTGGCTGTAGCATAATGGTTAGCTTAACTCTATTTGTACAAAACATGACAACATTAACTTACCGATGATGGGTCTGTCATTTCTCTTGGCTGAAGACTTGAACCTCAACTGGTTTTTAAACATCACACTTTTCGCTGCTCGTCTTAGCGCCTCCATTGATCCGGCTCCTGAACACTCCTGTTCAGATACAGCTAAAGCATTCGCCTCGTGGTAAATGCCAGTGTGCTACACCTCGGAACAATACGCCCAGGCAGACTCAGGAATGTCACAAACCCTCATACCACATCTGCCCAACCCAACTACTCCCGCCAACACATCTACTCATTCAAACTGGTTACAATGAATTGGTTAATCCTCCAAAACGGGTCAACAGCTTTAATCTCACTGCTCATCCAAGATCAAAATATCCTGTGTTATACCCTGTAAAGTCCAGGGGATGATGGGAGTAACAGTGTAAAAATAAGTGGGAAATTTTAAAGTTGGAGAGGAAGAGACAAAACTTTTTTTTTTTTTCAATGTTTAGTATTTTTTATTAAACCAAAGTGAGCTGCTCTGAGAGTAGCAGCTTTACTCACAAAAGGAGAAACAAGACACCATTAACCCCCAAAACAGGCACCAGTCCTAGGCATCTGTGGAAAAAAGTAGAACATACAGTAGAACGCAGGATAGGGATGTCCTGCACTTAACACCCACGCTACATAAAACAATTGGCTGATGCTTCTGGTCTTCAATCAGTCTAAAAGAGCACACGTCACCCCTCTGTTCGTTGAGCTACCCCTAGCCGCCCGCATTAAATTCAAATCACTGATGCTAGCCTACAAAGCGCTTCATGGGTCTGCTCCCACCTGCTTAAATTCTCTCCTAAAGGCTTATGTTACCCCTAGACTACTCTGATCAACAAGGTTTGTCGCCTGGCGCCAGTGCCAACAAGACAATCCAGACTCTTTTCGTGCATTCCAAGCTGATGGAATGACCTACCAATCGCTACAAGAACAGGGGACGTCCCTGTCTATCTTCAAGTAGCTCTTGAAGCCCCAGCTTTTCCAAGAGCATCTTCTGTCCCAGCACTTACCTTACCCCCCTACCCTGCACGATCTCCTTCTGCACTTGGATCCGCGTCTGCTACTCTCACCCTCTGTCAGTCCACTGTTCCTACCTGGTGGAGTTCTTTCCAAGGCTTCTTCTTCTTATGTAGCTTATTCCCCGTTTGCTAAATGCTTAAATGTAAATGTGTAACAACCAAAAAATTTAACCTAAGAATCAAGTGGCAACCAGCCTCATGATTCACAATTTGGCGTCACCTGCTACCAGCTGTGAATCACACCGCTGTCCACCCGAACATGTCGTACTTTTTTCCTCTAAATGGGAACGTAATTTACAAAACAATTCAGTGATTCAGTGAAGATAACCTGAAACTAGCCATAGAGACTAACCCTTTTGGAAAATGATAACTGACAAGCTTCAAACAGAAAACCGTTTCTATATAAGGTTGGACATGCTGAATCAGTGAAGTGATTCAGTAACTTCAGTAACTGTTGAGTGAAGCAAAAAAAAAAATAGACATTTTATCGTTTTTGATTCATATTTTTTTGGGGGCCACTTAAAGGCAGCAGAACATAAAGGCAACATTTAACACTGTTTTATTGTAATATTTCCATTGTGATCAGCAGAAATAATAGGTTTGCTCAAAGCCAGACACAGGCCCAGTGTACACAGGAGAGTAGTTGTATATCAACGCTTTCCTCTCCTCCTCCTCTGATTCAAATCTGTGGAAGTTCTTTCTGGCTGCAGCAGGGAGAGGAAACAATAACATGACATCAACATCAAAAACTCTTTTTTTATTGTGTAACGACTCACTATTTAAAAGAAGCCAAAAAAATAATAATGCCGCACTCTTCGTACCTTCGCCAACAAAGAACTCTGCTATGTGGAACGTGGTCTTGACTGCTGAGGGACAGTGTGCAATAGCAGGCTTTGTCCATTCAAATGCATTTTTTTCTGGGTGCCACTGAATCGCATAAATCGGGTAATCATACGCTGTGGGAAAGGTGAACAGAGAATATGCTCAATTTAATGGGATGCTTTGTTTGACCTGGAATGGGAGCAGATACTGTATGTGATGTCACGTTAAACTTACCTTCCATTGTGGAAACAAACTCAACTTCTCCGTCCTTATTCGTGGTCAGAACTTTGTAGAACTTCTTCAGTTTCTCATTTGAGTTGAACGTCTGAAAGAAACAGAGGAAGGTTGCAATCTTTGACGTTTTTTTTTTGATGGAAAATCGTAACAGTAAGGAATGACTTACAGATAACGCCAGACTCCACTTGTGTGCGTGTTGTGACAGCGGCTCAGAGGCCAGTTCTTTCATGAGTTCATCTGTGAAGCCCCTGAACATCGGGCTTTTTTTGGCATCTTGGAGATGAGAAATAATGTTATAATTTATACTGTAGTAATATTAGGCCCCAAGCACGAATGGCAGGGGCTGAAATGGCGCCTGGCACAACTTTGTGCGAGGAACCTATTGTTTTCCTTTACATTATTAGTATATCTGTGGATTTGCTGTCATTTTTGAGGGGGTTAACAGGCATAAAAACTCTTGAAACTTTGCATGGAGGTCAGGTCTGGTGAAAATGCGATATGGGCATAGTTCCCGGACATGTGTGGCTCAAGGGCTCTAAAGTGCCTCCCTAATGTGAGGCAAAACTGAGTTCCATCAATTTCCCGAAACTTGGCGGGAAGATGTTATAGACCAAGATGAACAAAAAAGTCGACCGTAACCATGGCCTCAACTCAATATGAAGTCGGCCATTTGAAATTTTGGTGTCCATTTTGGCGATTTGCATCCTACGTAAATGATCGTGCCAATTTGTACTCATTAAATGATGTTAGCATTAAAACTCAGCAAACATTGCTACTTCCCCATCTGGTAGTCTATTCATCATGCTTAGATAGCCTTAACTTTGGAGATGAGGTCGTTCAGTTTCAAACCCGAGATAAATTACTTTTGGATTACAGTAAAGATTTAAACCTGCCTCTGTATGAACAGGTTATCGTACATATCAAGACAAAAGCCATACCATCAGTGAAGGTCAGAGGCAATAATACACCCTTTGTGTTGGTCACGATCAGTAAGTCTTCTCCACTTGTCAGATAAGACAGCATGTGTAATCCCAGACAGGTGCCCCACACGGGGAAATAGTCGCCTTTCTTATTCGCCTGAAACGTCACAGACCGCATGAAACCTGGTGCAACATTAACAGACTCAAATTTCAAGTGGGTAACTTGTAAAAAGAAAAGAAAAAAGACGTAAATTTACCTCGATAGCAAGCTCATAAAAGATCTTTGCAGACCTCGCGTAAGCAGATGACATGGGGCAAACGGGTCCGCCCGGTAAGAGGACCCTGAAATAAACACAAACATAACGTCAGAGAGGAAACTTTGGCCATGTTTGTTGTTGGTCTTCATGAAAGCAGAATGTTGTGTCCGGCTCTGTCAAGCAAAACTATCAGACCTGACTAAGGGGACATTCATTTCTGTGTATACACCCACAGGACAGGGTGGTTGGAACAAGAAGCATTTCTTTTGACAGGATGGCAAAGGAAAAAGTGGGACAGCCAGGGAGATGAAGAAGGTGGTCAGGAGTACTGGAAGTCTCTCGAGAGAAAAAGGCTTATCATGAGTTGTGTAAGAGACACTCTGGAAGGAGACAAAGACTTGTATCGATTGGCTAGACAGAGAGACGTGGGAAGGAGGTTCAGCAGGTTAGAGTGATTAAGGACTTTGAGGAGCTGATGAATGAGGAAAATGAGAGAGAGAGAGAAACAGAGCGAGAGAGAGAGAGAGAGAGGAGGACAGATGGAGAGGAACTTGTGCCTCGGGAAGTGCAGAGGATTAGTAAGGAGGAAGTGAGGTTCAGCTGTGAAGAGAATGAGTAGCGGAAAGGCAGTTGGTCCAGACGACATACCTGTGGAGGTATGGCGATGTCTTTGGTCCAGATTGTTGAACACAATCATGGAGAGCAAGAAAATCCCAGAGGAAGGGAGACATTAAGGAAAAAAGTGAAGATCAAGTGGGGAGTGGCAGAGAAGTATGCGAGGGTGTTAGCAGTGGTGAGATGAAAGTGGGATTACGCCAAGGATCAGCTCCGAGCTCGTTCTCGTCTGCAACTGTGACAGACAGGTTGATAGATTGTAATCTGTGGTGAGAGGAGAGGACAGGTGGAAGAGAACCTGGAGAGGTGGAGGTTTGCACTGAAGAGAGAGGAGGATTAAAGGTTAGTAGAGCTGCTGTTGGGAGGGACCAGGATGGACAGGATGAGAAATGAGCATATTCGAGGGACAGCTCAGGTTGAACGGTTTGGAGAAGTGAGAGAGTCAAGGTCGAGATGGTTTGGTCACAGGCAGAGGAGGAGGGACAGTGATTATACTGCACAGATGATGTTGAAGATGGAGCTGCCGGGCGAGTTTTAATTTAACTTTGTTGTCGTCAGTTACACAGATGTGTGTAAATTCTGTTGAGAGCACAGCAAATGGAAAGCAAAGCATATTCTTGCACAGCGGCGATGGAGAGAATTCTGTTCCTTTATTGTTCAATCAAATAGAATAGATTTG
Source organism: Solea solea (assembly GCF_958295425.1). Classification (NCBI taxonomy): domain Eukaryota; kingdom Metazoa; phylum Chordata; class Actinopteri; order Pleuronectiformes; family Soleidae; genus Solea; species Solea solea. The sequence goes on along the minus strand of NC_081134.1, from coordinate 30,582,075 downwards.
AAAACGACCATTTTGCTTATAAATCAGTCCTCTTTGCTTGCAAATTCTAAAGTTTTGCTTGCCAATTCAACTGCACTCAATGGGCGGGGCCTTCGCTGGTGGATGAGAGAAGAGTTTCTATTGGTTGCTTTGACCTGGCTCTATGTCTTCCGCATTACACCCACTTCTCCCTTGTGCTGTGCTGCTTGGAGGTAAGACTGTTGCTCTGGAAACGTTTCCCATAAGTAATACATTGCGCTATATATCGTTGGCTACAGCCTGCCGTACATTCACAACAACAACAACAACAACACATGTAATGAATTATAATGCCCTGCTGCTGCAAGCACACTGATGAGGGAGTGAATTACAGGGAGGCGTATACAACCTAGGGCTGTGATTTAAACATTTAGTGTTGCATGGTACTCGCGGTGCCAAAACGTCACAGTTCCTACACAACAGTACTACCGTGGATTACCACACTACCGCTGAACGCGGTGCCAGTTTCCACTGTGTCGCGGGTTCTCACTACAGCTGTTCTCATGTCAACAAACACACGTGACGAATCATTGCACACATTCACGCACATATTTCTAACCAGCCAGCATTACTGGTCTATACAGGAGCAGCTGCGTCAGACGGTCCGACTTAAATGACACTGAATGATGCTTTTGACCTCAGAGATGTAGAATGTGTAGGCTATAGAAGAGAAACGCACATTTCAGCACCACTGATCTGTATAATCAGACCAAAAGACATGTCCTGTGATTTTAAGCCTCCTTTCATAATTAATAGAGGCCGTTATAATGTAGGCTTATGTTATGTTCTGATACAAAACATTCAGATATTATGAGCCCTCAATGATCATGCTTTACTTTAGTTTCATGACTGAAAGGATAACTGCAAGATCACAAGTCCAGGTAGGCTTTACATGCACATAATATGTGTTGTCATTGTGGTGGAAAGTGCAGTATTGTACAGCTATGATTTCAAATGTTTTTTGAAATAAAATAAAGTGTAATACTCTGAAGTCTCTTTTTTGTTATGTTTTGTTATATTATTTGTCTTTCTTGTTGCAGGAATCTATGCGACAGCAGCTTCTGTACAGAGTCTGGGACAGACTGACTTAGATCCAAGTAAAAAAAAAAAAGGAAACATCGAACAGCTTCCATATCTTCACAGCCTTGGCTGTAGGCATTTGACCTCTGGAGAGTGCTCTTTTCTTGCCTCGGAAGAATCCAGGGAAAGACCTGTGTGATTGTAGAAAAGTAATGTTATTAGTTCCAACTTAAAGTAAGCCGACTGTCAAGCCCCATGCACCACATCCAAGTACCAGAGAAAATAATACAGATACACAAATTAAACCACACAACCCAAATCAGCAGCTCCATCATTGCCCTACCATCATGGCAATTCAGGTAATTTGTTTTACCTGAATAATCCTATACCATTAATGGTGAAATGTCTACAGTAGAAACAATGTAGAAAAAGTAGTAAAAATGTACAGTGTTAAAAGCCTAACTTGGTCATGTTCCCTCCACATGAAGAGAAGAGACTGATCCTGATAAAATGCATGTAACGTGAAAATGTGCATGGATGCAAAGCTGTCCAACTGGTCATTTCAGTTTGGACTGAGAGTCGCTGAATCTGTCCCTGTCCCTGACAGAAACAAATTAAGCTCTGACTTACCCTGGCTTGTGACTGCTGTTGGTTTTTCCATTCTGGCACTAAAAGAAAAACGGACATATTACTTTGACAGTATTTATGTAACATTGCATAACAATAAAGGTCGTGGTCAATACAAAAAACAACAGCGAATGGCGATCAATGTTCCCAAGGATTCTGTAGATCCATTCCATAATATAACAAACACATACATCTGAGTTTGGTAATGTGCTTGAATGTGTTCAATGATTCGTCACGTGTGTTTGTTGACATGAGAACAGCTGTAGTGAGAACCCGCCGACACAGTGGAAACTGGCAGTAGTGTGGTAATCCACGGTAGTACTGTTGTGTAGGAACCGTGACGTCTTGGCACCGCGAGTACCATGCAACACTAAATAAATGTTTAAATCACAGCCCTAGGTTGTATACGCCTCCCTGTAATTCACTCACTCATCAGTTACTCTGTTCATGTCGTGACTAGCAGAGACAGCAGCAGCAGGGCATTATAATTCATTACATGTGTTGTTGTTGTGAATGTACGGCAGGCTGTAGCCAACGATATAAAGCGCAATGTATTACTTATGGGAAACGTTTCCAGAGCAACAGGCTTACCTCCAAGCAGCACAGCACAAGGGAGAAGTGGGTGTAATGCGGAAGACGGAGCTGGAGCCAGGTCAAAGCAACCAATAGAAACTCTTCTCTCATCCACCAGCGTAGGCCCCGCCCATCGAGTGCAGTTGAATTGGCAAGCAAAACTTTAGAATTTGCAAGCAAAGAGGACTGATTTATAAGCAAAATGGTCGTATGTTTTTACTTACAAACAATAGTTTTGATTGAAGTTGAAGAAATATGTTCTCACATATTTTTTTTTCTCAATTGCAACCTGTTCTGTTTCGATCTCAAAACAACTATTTTTTTGCTCTCAAATCTCTTTTTTGGTTTCAAATCTGTTCTATTTGATTGAACAAGGAGCAGAATTCTCTCCATAAGCGGCCCGAGGATTTAACCATTTCACTTCGACGCAATTATTTACCCGTTGATGCAGTTGAACAGTCTCTCGTACTCCTCCACAGTCTGGTTTATCCTGTAAGAAACGTTAACAGGGAGTAGGAGTGCAAAGTAAGTTAAGATAAGTTTAATTAATCCCCTTAGGGAAAGTATTCCTCTGCATTTGACCCATCCTAGAATTAGGAGCAGTGGGCTGCCACACTGCGCCAGGGGGAGCATTGGGAGTTGGGTACCTTGCTCAGGGGTACCCCAGCCCTTTTTGGCCGGGTGGGGATTTGAACCGGCAACCTTCCGGTTACAAGTCAAATTCCCTTTGACCCAAGGGGACCCCCGTGGGACCCCTTTCCCACGGGCTGCCCTAAAACCTTCTGACCTTCTTCATGTACCACAAGTCGCTTACGCAGAAATATTCTGAGAATGCAAAGTCGTCCGACAATGAAGGGATACGTACATGACAGGGACAACTCTCGCTCCCCCCGACTCCAGGAATTTCACATGAGAGGCATACATGTAAGACGTCCGGTTCGGTTTGGGAAAAGTAAGTTCTTGAGCCATGACACCTTTGATAAATAAAAGCATAATCATACAATTTCAACGTTTAAACTATGGCTCAAACTTAGCTGAATTTATTTATTTCTTTTTAATATGGAAGTACCTAACGTGGTGTGACATAAGACGACAACATGCACTTACCGACGACGGGTCTGTCATTTCTCTTGGCTGAGGATTTAAATCGCAAACACAACTGGTTTTGGAACTTGAAGCTTCTCACCGATCGTCTTAGCGCCTCCATCGACACAACACGTCCGCTCAGATGCAGCTAATGATTCCAAGAAGAATTTCCACAGCATTTGGTTCGGTTCTTGCTTCTGTGCTACACTTCTGATGCCAATCACACACCCAAGCTGAGTGTCGGGAATGTAACTATGCCCTCAAGGTAACACGCGGCCCAGACCGGTTCTTCATGACAACCACGCAACGTAACAGCCGTTCACTGTGGTGCAAGTAAAGACATTAACTCATAGGTCAAACCAGGCAAGGTTTTGTACCCATAAACCAGAGGAGTTCCAAAAAAAACATGAATTACTGGCAAACACAAAGACTATGTCAACCTTCTCTATATTTTAGATACTTTATTAATCCCCTTAGGGAAATTATTCTCTGCATTTTGACCCACCCAGCAGTGGGCTGCCACACTGAGTAGCGCCTGGGGAGCAATGGGGGTTGGGTACCTTGCTCAGGGGTACCCCAGCCCTTTCAACCTGGTGGGGACTTGAAGCGGCAACCTTCCGGTTACAAGCCAAGTTCCCTTTCCACTTGGCCACGGGCTGTCCTGTGGACAGAACAACAGGGAAGACAGGTGTGTGTGTGTGTGTGTGTGTTACCTCAAAACAAACACTGGGAAAAACACCTGAAACTTTTTCTTTTCCTTCTTTTATTAAAATATATAAAAAAGATAAAATAATCAAGACCTGGGGAGATAAAATGATGCACCATGAAAGGAATAGTTAAAAAATGCAGTCATGTTTCACCATATCTTTGCAAGAAAGTAATGAAAATGAATAAAAATACAGCCTCAGTTTCGTCCTGTGTGCTCACTGACGCAGGGATTTCAATGCATCTTGAATGTTCCTGGCTGGACTGCATGCAAGGATGGGCAGTATTTCTAATATTTCAAATATTATTTTTGTAATTTTGTATTTTATCGAGCTGACGAACCTGCCTTCATGCCTTTTTTTTTTTCTTTTTTTAATACTGTCAAATACAAACAATTCAATTTCTGTAGTGTTTAGTGTCCACTTTAATTTGCCTGGACTTGAGTTACCATTTTATTTTGTTCTCCATTTAATGATCGTTGTCATAGTAATTGAACTTGTGTATGTTCTCAGTCCTTCAGCGAGTGCTCTGGTAAAGCAGGGTCACTTCATCATGTCATGATTATTGTATTGGATGGTAATATGATGTTACATCGAAATATGACCTGAACTGATTTGTGAGTGGGAGACTAAATGATGAAACACAATTGATTGTTTGTTGATGCATTGTGGGCTTCAGACACCTGACTATTTTTTTTTAGTATTCTGACAAAACAAAAATGCAGTCGTTTATTTTGATCATAATTGGGTATTTGGTATTTGGTATTTTTTCCCATGCCTGACTGCATGTACTACATTTCCAGTAGTATCGTGGGAAACGATACTACTACTACTACTAATCACTCTTAATCACTCATTAATAGTCCAACAAGTCCCCCATATGTCAAATGGACATGGCTGAAGTTTGACGATCTGGTAGATTCAAACAAAGTGAAGCAGCGTTCAGTTGTTCTGCTCCTCATCTGTGGAACAAACCTCCTAAATACCTGAGGTGTGCTCACACTGGAAGCTCATTTAAATCAGGCCTGAAAATATTATTGTTTACTGCAGCACTTGAAGTGCACTTGACATACAAGAATAAATTGGTATATTTTATATTCTCTTTTAATGTCTTGCTTTTATTCTGTGATGTCTATGCCTTCAATGTAAAGCACTTTGAGTGTCCCTGTGTATGAACAGTGCGATACAAAACAAACTTTTACTGCATTTACTGATAGAAGTGCAGTATCACGGTGAATGGAGTTTAAAAAAGTCATTAATACTCACATCTTGAACACAAATGACATCATTTAGCCTTATTTTGGTTATTTTTCCATGTCTTTTTCTTTTTTCTATTTCGTTTAGAAAGATTTGTTTTATATGTTTAATTTTCTTTCAATTATATTATTCATGGAGTCTGCAATATTTATTTATGCATCTACCTGCAACGTGCAATATCCTCTAGCCTTCATTCATTGTATGTAATGCCCAGAACTTCTTCTTGTACATGACGCACCTTAATTTAATCCCTTGCTTGTTTTGTGTTGTCTAATTTCAAGTGAATTTCCCCCCCGACGAGGAATAAATAAAGTATCTTATGATGTTTTAGTATATCAGAAAAAATAATAGAGTTGCTTAAAGCCAGACGCTGGCCCGGTGTAAACAGGAGAGTAGTTGTATATCAGCGCCTTCCTCTCCTCCTCCTCTGATTCAAATCTGTGGAAGTTCTTCCGGGCTGCAGCAGGGAGAGAAAACAATACAAGATAAAAACATCTAAAAACAACAACTCTTTAATGTACAAGAAAAAAAAAAAAAAAAAAACTAAAGCGGCGTTCTTTTTTGTACCTTCTTCAACGAAGAACTCTGCGATGTAGTACGTGGTCATGACCGCTGAGGGAAAGTGTGGACTGTGAGGCTCTGTGCCATCAAACGCACTTTTCTCCGGGTGCCACTGAGTGGCATAGATTGGGTGATCGTACGCTGCGGGGGAGAAAAAAAAAAGGGGGAACAAAGAGGATTTGACTGTGAATAACTGTGAATGTGAGTGAGACTAAAATGTGACGCGGCGTTAGAACTCACCTTCCAGCGTGGACACAAACTCAACTTTCCCGTCCGTACTCGTGGTGAGAATTTTGTAGAACTTCTTCAATTTCTCATTGGAGTTGTAACTCTGAAAGAAACCGAGGAAAAACTGTACATCAGATAAAACTGTACATACAATTCTGTCGCTGATCCTTCTAACTCTTAAGTATATTACCTTTTTTTTTACGTTTTATTTTTCTCTGGGAACCCCCTGGCACCTCTTCATAGAACCCTTGGGGTCCCTAGGTCTGCTATTGATAACCATTGTTCAAACTACTGCAATAGTTTCTGTCCTGTGAGCAAACAGATATCAGTCGTTTGAGGAGTGCCTACATTCAAATGCCCAAAGGATGCGGCCTTGTTGGATGTTGCAAAGCTTAGAAATCACACTTTCAGAATCTGTAAATAACTCAACAGTTGACATCAATAACACGGGAGACTTATTCCTGGTTTTTCCATGGCTGGGCACAAAGGCACAGAGGTGAATTTTTTGTTTGTTTCATAAGTCACAATCTGACAGGTAACATAAGCACATACACCTTTTTGGTCCATTTCTTTATGTGCACAATGCTGCAGTTAAATGTACTAGAATATGTGTTTTAAAAATAAACAAACTTACAGATAACACCAGACTCCACTTGTGCGCGTGTTGTGACAGCGGCTCAGAGGCCAGATCTTTCATGAGTTCATCTGGGAAGCCACTGAACATCCGGCTGCCTTTGGCATCTAGAGATGTTATAATTAATGTTATAATTAAATATGCATACACACACACATTTGTCCAGTTAATGCAAAGAAGGTCCACGTTTGACCTGAAACAACCATCTGACATTAACCGTATTTAACATATGTCCAAATGTATGTAACCTGGCATCACTAGACAGATATTTACTTTTATTTGATCCCTTTGTCTATAGGATTTATTTAAGATATACAGGCAACACTGTTGTTTGACTTAAAATCGGATACCCCGGATATGTTCGAATCGTAAAATAAAAACGTTAGCATTAGCATAGTAAAGATGTAAAACGCAGAGCTGCGACTGCTTACGTCAAACCTCTGCTAATAAGTTATCACATCTGTGTACATGTTAGAACTAAAAGGCCGTACCTTTAGTGAGGTTGAGAGGCAGCAACACACCCTTTGTCTCCGTCACTGTGAATAAGTCGTTTCCGCTTGTCAAGTCACACAGTATCTGCAATCCCAGACAGATGCCATACACTGGGAAATAGTCATGTTTCCTGTTTGCCTGAAACATCACATCACAGTACGCGACCTTTACACAACATCAACAAACTTCAAGCTGGTAAATTAAAAAGAAAAAAGGTGTAAATTTACCTCAATAGCAAGCTCATAAAAGATTTTTGCGGACCTTGCGTAAGCAGACGAGATGGGGCAAACGGGGTCGCCGGGGAAGAGGACCCTTAACAGAAAAAAAAACTCTGTTTGGTGTTTGTGAAGAGAACCTGAAACCAGGCTCTGTCAAGCAAAACTATCAGCCCTGACAGAGGGGAGCGTTTGTGGGTATACACCCTCAGTACAGGGCAAGTGGGGCAAGAAGCATTTATCCCGTCAATGAACTTTGATGTTATTATTATTTTCACGTCTTCCAAATAACTTAATTTTTGTTTCGGGTTTCTCCAGAACAAACAGCATTAGTATCGTCAGCAAAAAACAGCACAAATTTCATACTTTTTTTTGACAGTTTGCAAATATCATTCATGTACAAAATGAAAAGAATCGGTCCTAGTACTGAGCCTTGGGGTATACCACACTTGATATCCCTGCCAGTCAATTTGGACAAACTGCTGCCTGTTCATTTCTCTATTTACCCGTTAATGCAGTTGAACAGTCTCTCGTACTCCTCCACAGTCTGGTTTATCCTGTACAAATGGAGTGGAAGTAAACGTTCCAAGTCACACATGCCTGAGCAAGGTGTCACCAGTCATGTAATTCAACTACTTACTTGACTGGGGCGACTCGGGCTCCCGCCGACTCCAGCAATTTCACATGATTGGCATAAATATAAGACGTCCGGTTGGGTTTAGGAAAAGCAGCTTCCTGAGCCATGACACCTTTGAAGTTTAGCGTGAATTAAATGCGGCAGTGCACGATGGCATAACATAACAAAGACAACATGGACTTACCGATGATGGGTCGGTCATTTCTCTTGGCTGAAGAGTTAAACCGGCAACAACGGAGAGACGGGTGTTTCAACGGTACAGTTTGCACCGCTCGCCTCAGTGTCTCCATTGAACTGAGAGCAGAACAGAAAAAATATTACTTAATAATATGGTTCAGCACAACAATGCACATAGACAGAGACGGGGAAAATAATGACAACCTCAGCTACACAGCATGCCACAAAATTTAAGATTATGCAAGCCTGTGCCCTGGCCTGTGTGACAACAACCACCTTCCATGTAAAAAGCCTATGGCAATACAAGCACAAACACAGAGATAGAACACATGCACATGTCTGCAATTGCACAGTCAGGGCGTGTCTAAACAACTAGGAGCTGAACTGGTTGTGTTTCATTGCTGAAAAAAACCACAGAGCTAAAACGTGCAAACATCGAGTGCTAACAAAATGGTTTGAAAAGTCACTAAGTACACTGTACAAGGTTGACGGAAGGAAAACTGTTGAATTAAGAACAGGTCACACAAAGTGAAGTCGGTACAAAGACTTTTCTAAAGCTTTGGGAGTCCAGTGTACCACGGTGAGGGTCCTTATTCACAAATGGAGAAAACATGGAACAGTGGGGAACCTTCCCAGGAGTGGCCCGGAACTACAAGAATTACCCCAAGAGGTCACAAAACAACCCAGAACAACCTCTAAAGAACTGCAGGCCTCACTCACCTCATTTAAAGGTCAGTGTTCATGACTCAACTATAAGAAAGAGACAGAGTTGACCTAAAAGAACATAAAAGGCTTGTTTTACTTTTGCCAAAAAAAAAAAAATCTCAATGATCCCTGAAGTCTTTTGGGACAATATTCTGCGGACTGGCGAAAGGAAAGATGGAACTTTTTGGAAGTTGTGCGTTCCATTACATGTGGCTTAAAAGTAACACAGCATTTCAGAAAAATTACATCGAACATGGTGGTGGTTTTGGTAGTGTGATGGTCCGGGGGCTGCTTTGCTGCTTCAGGACCTGGACGACTTGCTGCGATTGATGGAGCCATGAATTCTGCTTCTCTACAGAAAAAATCCTGAAGGACAATGTGCGGCCATCAGTTCTTGACCTCAAGCTGAAGCACACTAGGGTTCTGCAGCAGGAAAATGATCCAAAACACACCAGGAAGTCCACCTCTGAATGGCTCAAAAATCAAAATTAAGGTTTTTGAGTGGAAGTCCGGACTTTAATCCATTTGAGGTGCGTCAAAAAAGGTGGGTTTCATGCTCGGAAACACTCCAATATGGCTGAATTAAATCAATGCAAAGACAAGTGGGCCAAAATTCCTCCACAGCGATGTGAAAGACTCATTGACAGTTATTGCAAACACTAAATTGCAATTGTTGCGGCACAATCAGTTGTTAGGTTTGGATAGTTTATTTTCAATTAATAGATAAAATCATCACTTAAACAATGCATTTTGTTTTTACTTGGGTTATCTCTGTCTATATATATTTAAATTTGTTAGATAATCTGAAACACTACAGCTCTCCAGAACAAACAGCATTAATATCATCAGCAAAAAAAAGCACAAATTTCATATTTTTTTGACAGTTTGCAAATATCATTCATGTACAAAATGAAAATAATCAGTCCTAGTATTGACTCTGGGGGTATACCACAATTAATATGCCTACCATTTGGAAACATATTTGTCAATTTGGACAAATTGATGCCTGTTGATTTCTCTATTTTCTTTCTATCTTTTAAAGTTGTTTGATAATCTGAAACATTTAAGTGTGACAAACATTCAGGAAAAAAAAAAAAATCTGTAAGGGGGGGGGGGCAAATATTTTTGGGAAAAAAATTGCATTAGCTGCAGAGTCATGGAAAGTCACAGTAATCCCGCAAACACAAAAAAATAAAATAATTGAGGCAGAGGCTTAGTTTTCTGTATCAATCATTTATTTGAGACGATTGGTCAGATTTGTGCGTAAAAACATTTTTGAAATGACATGACAATGACAGTACATTCCAGTTCTCCAGTTGCCGTCCTTTTTAAAGTCTAATGGAAACTGAACTTTCTAAGGCCTGTTGGAAGATTTTTTGTTAACCCGTTGCGGTGCCTATACATTTATCTATTTATTTATTTACAGACACCGTCATAGTATTAACCTGTTGACTGTCACATCTCTTTCTCTCCTACTAGCAGCAGGAGCACGGATGTGTCCTGAATGTGTGAGTGTAAAGCAGCTTTGAGTGGTCATCCAGGACTAGAAAAGTGCTATGTAAACACAGGCCATGGGAGATCAGTTCCTGGAGCATATCTATTCTCTACCGTATTGTTGAAAATCCTCTTCACAACCCAATACGACAGGTGCTTAGCTCGCAAACAAGACAGTTTTGAACATCGGTGCTGCTTTTTACACGGTGGCACTGTTTCTCCTGGACAGGTGGCTTAACTTTATGTCTTTGTGATCTTTTGAGCTTTGCTGTCGTTTATCCAAAAAGGTTTGCATCACCGAAAAGCACCGTTGACTTCTTTCTGGTCTTCGCATCAACGCCCGCCTAAACTCGACCAGGCATGGAGGGCAACAGAGGACGCTGACCAACTCTACGTATAGGTTGATAATCGAGAAAGTAACAAAATTAAGGTAAGTACTGAAAGTGACCACTGCCACGCAAAGTTGATGACGAGTGAGCCATCGTTCACATTAAAAAAGGGGATTAAAGTCGTCCGCAGACGAAAGTATGGCAGCAAAATCAATCTGACGTGGAATTATCAGTGAGGTAGCCTGGCACCTTGGTGAAGACGGAAAGCTCTCCACAAACGGGCATCAGAAAAGATAGATTTGCTCAAAGGGACTCTGGTCATCAGTGTAAACAGGAGAAAAGTTGTAGATTAGCGTTTTCCTCTCCTCGTCCTTTGATTCAAACGAGTGGAAGCTCTTCCTGGCTGCAGCGGGGGAGAGAAAAGACAAAACAATACACACATGTATTTATATCTAGTATATCTCTATCTATCTATCTATCTATATATACATATATATATATACATATATATATATATATATATACACACACACACACACACACACATATATATATATATATATAGAGTGTATATTTTCTTATATATATTATGCAGCTACAGATTTTTCAAATCTTTGCACCTTCGTTGACGAAGAATTCTGCGATGTAAAACGTGGTCTTGACCGCTGAACGGGTGTGTGGAATAAAGTCCTTCCTCCATTCAAATGCATTCTTTTCTGGATGCCACTGCGTCCCATATATTGGGTAATCATACGCTGCAGAGAGAGGGAGGGGGGGGTAAAAAAAAAAAAGAGAGTTGGCTCATTTGAATGGTGCTCTTTATTTCGCCGTGCGTCACATTTACCTTCCATCGTTGAAACAAACTCCACTTGTCCGTCCGTATTGGTGGAGAGGACTTTGTAGAACTTCTTCAGTTCCTCGTTTGTGTCGTATGTCTGAAACGAGACGGACGAAGGTTTACGACGGACTGGATTAAAATGTACAAACGGCAGAAGTGGAGCATCAAACACAGGGGAGGTAAAAAAAAAAAAAAAAATCTGCGGTGATGAGATTGGTTACCTGAATAACAAGGAATTTTTGCGAGCGATCATCGCATATGTTCACATGTTTATTTCCGTTTTTATTATCGCAGCAGCAGCGACCCTGAGTTTGGCGTCTTCAGCAGGCAGATGTAGTCAGAAGCACAATGTGGTTACAGAGGCCAGTGGTGATATGCAGTTGTCGCATATCACCACTGGGACACGCCAAAGCACCATTCTCATGTCTGATACCATTATTTTAAAAGATTCACTTAAAAAGGAAAATAAGTATTTAAGTAAGTATTTTCAGGCATTTGAATTTTGCCATCTCTCCTTTAAACTTAAGTTTCTCTTTCACTCATTGTCCATATGTGTCCTCTTTCAGATAAATGTCTCTCATATCTGTCTGAATCCAGGCTTGTTCGGTGTCCGGCGTCTGAAAGAGGAGGCAAACAAAACATGGCACTGGTCTGAGGGTGAGTCCTTCTTCTTATACCAGCTCCTGGAGATAGTACGAGTGTAACTCCTCCCTCCCTTTATCTTTCGTTTGCTGCTTCATGGCGACGTTCGGCTGGTCGGGTATAAGTTTCTTAAGTTTTCTATACGATTTTGCAGAGAGAAAAAAGGTGTTTTGTGCTTCTTTTTCCACGATGAAATCGGCAATTAAGCTCTGGTAAAGTTAGCACAACTTACACAGAAGCGAGCGGAGGCATTTCCGTTTCATCAGACCACGACTGCTCGGCCATGCAAGTTTTCTTATCATTTGCACTGCATGTCTCACTTTGAGCAAAGGTTTACGAGACAGACGTGTGCGCCCGTCACTCGACCAGGCACTGGCTGTAAACGAGTGAGAGAAGCCAACGTTTTTAAACTGCATCTGAATGCAGATTACACAGTCGCCACGGACCGTACAACGTGTACATGTCCCTAGTAGAGGATGGGTTAAATGCAGAGAAATAATTACCCATAGGACATTATTTAAGTATATAAAATGAAATGCAGGATGAGTGACCGGACCCAATAATCATTTGTCATAAAGTCACTCAGGTCTCAGCTGCTGCAGCTCAGAGCAAACAGAGCATCTACACCTTCAGACTCCCTCCCACAACAATCATTCAACAAAGCTCTGTGTAACCGCGATGGATTTGATGGGACTCACCAACAATGCCAGACTCCACTTGTGAATGTTGACCGTTAGCGGCTCAGACGCCAGTTTCCCCAAGAGATCGGCTGGGAAGCCGCCGAACAGGCGACTGTCACTGGCATCTAGAGATGAGCCAAAAATACAAAAATCAAAACAAACCCAGACGGCCTCAATATCATGACGGTCATAAGAGGGTGAGCAATGTTCCAAAGTGTACCGACTCTGGCTTTAACGATTCAACATCTTCGAACCTCGATCTGCTGGTATCGATAAAGGTCATCATACGTACCATCAGTGAAGTTAAGAGGCAACGACACGCCGCGTGTGTTGGTCGACGTCAGTAAAGCCTCTCCACTCGTTAAAAGCACCAGCTGCTCAAATCCAAGACAGGTGCCCCACATGGGAAAATAGTCGCCCTTTCTGTTTGCCTGAAACATCACATACATCCACATTCATTTCAACTTCTTGGTCACTTTAAAAAAAAAAAAAAAAAAAGGAAAAAAAAGTATCCAAACGTACCTCGATAGCAAGCTCATAAAAGGCCTTCGCAGCCCTTTGATAGCCTGATGAGTAGATGTTGGCGCTTCCACCGGGGAGAAGGATCCTAAACCAAACACATTACACACATGACGTGAGAGGTTACAATCAAGAAGCTGACACACGGGTATGTTTGTATACATGTATAATAGAGGATTCGCTTTAAAAATATGTACAAATGTGCAACTCGTAGCCTTGCAAAAAGCCTTTAGTGTCAATTTACAACTGCTCACTATGAGAAGTCACTTTTAATGGAAAATGTAACTTCAGCGCATGTTAGTTTTTGCTTGTTTAAATCAGGAAAATAAACTAAACACGTTGGCTTCAGGTTGCCAAACATTTCACAAATTCATTGTTTTGTCTCCTGAGCATAGGACAGTTTGTGGTCATTTATAGCATCAGCAGTATTAGTAGTATTACTGGTATCTTTTGAATGTACTTCCACATAATGTGGAAATGCATGGTCATTATTTATTATCTATAGCTTTGCTGTCCTTATTATTTATTATTTATGTTATTCCACATATTTAACTGTTACCCGTTGATGGAGTTGAAGAGGGCCGTGTACTCCTCCTGGGTCCTGTTTGTCCTGCAGAAATGCAAACATGTGTTACACAAGCCTCGACACAGTGTTGTTTAAGTGATGATCGTGTGCAAGTAACAACTCACATGACAGGAACAACCCTTGCTCCTGCTGCCTCCAGGGTCTTCACATAAGAGGCAGCAATGTAGGAGTTCTGGTTGGGTTTCGGTGAATTTTTCTTTTCTTGAGCTAATACACCTTAAGCAACAACCCGAAAAAAACAAAACAGAGCAGTTTCAACACTTCCTGCAGACAACAGAGGGGTCTGGCCATGACAGGGTTAGTGTTATTCATTACGTTACCGATGATGGGCCTGTCGTCCCTCGGGTTTGGGACTGACGAAGTTAACGGAAAACCCAAAAAGGAAACGAAAATCACGAGCACAATCATGTTAGCACGGCTAGCTCTGACTTTACCCGGAAGCTCGCCAACGTGACGTAATAACCGACTACTTGGCATTTTGCCTTTACCCCGCAGAATGCGTTGCGTTTTGGTCACGTGGTCTGGCGAGCTCTATTGCATTACCGGTTCAACGTTTCACCTTTCCGGGAATACCTTCAGAGTAAAAGTATACGTCACTTCGAATCGACTTCTTTCGAACAAATAAAACGTGTCATTCCATTTTCTTTCATCTCTGGAGAAGTGGACTTCACAAATAAGTAAGATACTTACATCTTTCGGTTTTTCTCGTAATATGACTTATTTGATACTGTGATTAATTCTCGACACGTTACTACTTTTTTCTCGTGATATTATGATACAACTTTTCTCCTATGTGACTGTAATATTACGACTTTATTTTCCCCTTCAGTTTGGCCCTAATACCCCATCATATTAATGTTCACTTGATAGTAACAAAACATTTGCCAATTTCAAACGACATTACCAAATAAATGAATAAATACAATAATACTGAAATAACATCCCAAGGATGGAATAGTCAAGCACTTAAAAATGGAAACACAAATTCAAAATAAAGGCCTGTTAATACCCTATTTTCTTTGCACTATAGCCACATTTATTACATGACAACAATACAAGTTTCTCAATAACACAACAAATTGACAAAAAACTTTAACCTGCTAAATGTTATCACTCCTGCTTTAGGTCATGATGTCACAGCCTGTCTGGTTGCTTCTTGTAAGACGGTCGATATCAACACCAGCGGCTGCCAACTTGTCACGTGACTGGTTGATGATTTCCTCCGTGAGCACTCGTGTGCGAGCCAGGATCCAGGCAAAGTCGATGTGGAACACGCCGAAATAGCCGTTGCAGGAGTACACCAGGGCATACGACTGGTAGTCTGTGGAGAGCACCAGGTAGGGCGCATCAGGAACACCTGCAAACACAGAGTATTCTGCATTTTCTGGTAATAACAATAATAATAATAATAATAATAATAATAATAATAATAATAATAATAATAGTAATCATACTACCTTTAAAGAAGCTGACTCCAAGAATGGCAGGTTGAGATGGGTCTTTAACTCTGGCGACGCCGTCAATTGAATTTATCTTCCCATTAGACCTGCTCGGAGAAAAACACAGTAATAACAGTCATTAACTAGGACTGCATGATAAAGCCCTCGCGTCCCCATGCAAGCGTCTCGCTAAAATGACACAAAAAATTCAAAATGACCAACTTCGTGTTGAGTTGAGGCCATGGTTACCGTCAACACTTTTGTTCGTCTTGGTCTATAACATCTTATAAGTTTTGGGAAATTCGGTGTAACTCAATTTTGCCTCTGTTTTCACCTTAGGGGACACTATACTATAGAGCCCTTGAGCAACACACGGGTCCGGGAACTAAGCATATTATTATAATATTGCATATTCGCCAGACCTGACCTCCATGCAAAGTTTCAAGAGTTTTTATGCACGTTAACCCGCTCAAAAATGGCCGCAAAGCCACAGATATAATAATTATCTGAAGTAGCACTTTGAGGTTTTATGTTCAAATGTAAAGTGCAATACAAATAAAATCTATTATTATTATTATTATAGACAACTCAAAACAATAGGTTCCTCTCAGAAATTCGTGCCAGCAGCCGTTTCGGCCCCTGCGTGGCTCGGGCCCTAATAGTCCAATAGAGCTCTGGATGTCATGTGACACAATGCCGCGTTGGTAAGCCGGAAAGGCCCATTTATACACTATGCAAAAAAGGAGGAGACAGATGGAGCCTTTTGTCTGTACTTTGCGTTAATTTCGTCCTTCGTTGTGCGTCTCGCAGGGGTAGCTTACTGTGACAGACCGAAAGCAAAGAGACAATGCCAGAGTTTGCTGGCGTAACCCTTGCAGCCAGAAAAACAGAGATCGACTGCCAGGCCGTGTTTGATTCGAGAGACGCTATCTGGCGAAAACAAGTTGTCTTAAAGTGTTTTACGCCATTTGTGTCAACTTCCAGTTTTCAAATATTGTTATTTCAACACTGCACAACAGTCAATATTGAGTCTCCACAACTTTCAATCCAGAAGACAATGTTGCAATAGATAGCATTAAAATTCTTACAGCAACTCTGCATTGTGAACGCTGACCGTCCCGTCACCGAGGAGAGAATACGTCGCTTGGACACATTTCCCTCTTTCAAACATAGCTGGCAGCTTCTCTATTTCATACCACGTACCCATATACTGAAGAAGAAGAACACAGAACACAGAACACGTGGTGATGAACCTGTCGATGAGTCGATGAAGCAATGAGACCAATCGGCGTTTTCTTTTTTTCTTACCTTTGTGACATTGAAGTTGTCTTGAACAGAAGGCTGAGGGCAGGCGCCAAAGTGGAAAGACTGAGCGCCGGCAGCCGCCAACGTCATCAACAGCACAAACGGGACCTAAACAGTGAGGATTGACAAGTTAGATAAAGAGAAACGGGGGTCAAGTCATTAGAAATACAACAAATGAACAGTTCACAGTACATGGAATGTCTCCATATTCAAGTATAAGCTGACTAAAGTTTGCAAACAAGACCTTTGGAATGGAAAATGTGACTGAAGAGTCTGTTGACACAACCTTTGACCCAGCAGTGCTCGCAGTTGTTTTTGTTCAAATGTTACACCTGTAATTAAACAACCACACATATACATGTCAATAACGCCGCTGTTGACAGTGTTCTCGTGAGTGAAAACATCAAAAAACGGGTACAGAATCTTTCCGACACATGGCGAGGGAACATTCGGTGTTAAGAAAACAACTTTTTATTCAACAAAGCACCAACATTTATACAAAAACATGTGCTCTCACTTTTGCCCATGGAAATCATGTGTCTTGGAAATAATGTTTTGCTGTTTTTTTTTAACATTTTCTTGAAGAGTTGTAAACTTATAAATCTATGCGGAAAAAGAAGGAAAGGCAAATAAGTGAGGAGGACGAGGAGGAAAAACCAAAAACGACGAACGATAAATACATTCTTGAATTGAATCATTTTTGATTTCTTGTTATGTGCTGTGACGGCATAAATAAATCACTGGATTTTTAAATTAAATAGCATAATTAAGAGAGAGATAGAGCTGCTATTAAATTTTTTCTTTTTTAAAAGTAAGATCACAGAGGTCAACAATGAAAATCGGGAACAAGATTGAAGTACAGTGCAAGAAAAATGACTTTGGTGGAAAACACTGGAAGTTTGTGAAAATCTATCCAGACTTTGTGGGGAAAAAAACACGGAGTCAACGTCTCCTGAATTGCATTGCAGTGACTTCAACACATTTTTTCATTTTACAACCTGTAAAACAAACACAACGATAAAAGTGTAGCCTTTGATGCTTTCGCTAAACAAAACAGTCAAAAAACAACTGCCATATATTATTTCAGGACGGGTGTGTGTGTGTGTGTGTGTGTCCTCGGCGTCTCCATGTTTCAGTCTTTTGAAGAATAAAAAGACAATTTTAAAGTAAAGTAAAAAAAAAGAGACGCCTCATCCTCAGCACACCTGGGGTCGACTGTGTGCAGCCATTTTGTGTGGTTTTGATTCTTGTCGCGAGTCCACTTTATTAATAAATAATTACCACATGCACTACTGCCTTGAATCTCTACTGTGTATATATATATATATATATATATATATATATATATAAAAAAAATATATATATATATATATATATATGTTGCATTTGTTTAGAAAATGTGAGATTATTCTCTTAGATTACATCTTTGCTGCTGTTCCTGCCTAAAAGCTGGGGTGGGTGAGATTTTTCCAACACTTCCACACCTCAAGGCTCTCTTTAGTCTTCTATTGGCTGTTCTCTATGTATTGTTTGGGGGAAAATGTCTAAAAGTCATTATATTTAAGGCAAAAATATAAACTGTTTCTGATGTGAATGCGATAAACTCTCAGCCCGCGATGAAAAAGGGGCAAAAGTAGCAGAAAGAGAGTCGGACAACAAACGCCTGTCGACATGAGCGGCGCATTTCAGAGGAGGAGAATGAGGAAGTGGGGGCGTTTCCCTCGGATCATATCTATCTGTCCGTCTGTTCACGCTCATCTCATAGGAGAGGCTCAGGACAGAAAGCTACCATCTCGAAAATGTTGGCTTAGAGATCCTCATTTAGAAAGAATACAGTAAAAAAATCAGAATGACACAATGACACCCTCTGTGCATAAGGGAAAGGAGTCAAAAGGTCCAGTGTGTAATATTTACGAGGGTTTATTGAGTAGAAATGTAATATTCTACAAACCAAGTGAAGGGAAAGGTCCTCCGCTTGTTGCAATCTGGATTTTCACCACTACTCACACACTGGACCTTTAAAACGTGGACATCTGTGTTTTCAAAACCACAAAAACGCTGCACAAAGCACCTACGACGTGTTGGAAATGACGAGGAAAAGACACAGCTATTCCCAGAGTGTTTGACAAGGTAAGGTCTAAGGTGGCCGACGAGTGGTGAAAGGTAGGAAAGGATTTAAGGGGATTTGTGGGTCTCGACGCAGAGGACGATGAACTCGTTGGAGCAGCTCCGCGTCTGCTGGCCCACGAGCAGACCCGAGGTCAGGCTGGACGACTGGCCCATGACGGACACGTGATCCGTCCGCCACGTCTCGCAGTGTTTGTCCACCACCCGCAGACCCCTGCCGTTGGAGCCGTGCCAGATGCTCTTCTGAGGCCTGCCAGACAAGAGAGGACAGGAGGACGCAAGTGTGAGAGACACACGCATACTCAGACCACAAAATACTCAGGCGACCACGCTGACTGACCAGAAGGGGTCGGCTAAAACATCTCGGCCATCGAAGGAGTAGATGGGTATCCTGGCATTAATCGGTCCACCGTCTCCGGTGAAGATCGACCGCCAGTTCCTGAACATCACATCTCCCTGAGAGAAGATGCAACAAGAGTGAGATACAACCAGAAATCCCAGCATCTAATAGTCAACTCACACATTCTTGACACTTTAATGCTCGACAGCGGGTGAGTCTGGTGCTTAGTCTGGCTGTATTTGACTGTGGCAAGAGTTGCTAATGTTGCTAAAATGATCGTGATACGACATCCCGTGTGTCCACCATTGTTGGGCTCACTTTGTCCCTCAAAAAAAACCTTTGGCAACAGGTAGAGAACGGGAGACGGGAACTAAATGGAAGAGCTGGGAAGATATTTTGGCTCCAAAAACTGCTCAGGATGTAGTTCTTGAGGGAAACCCTGTTCAGTGTTTTATTTCAGCAGATCAATCTCTGTAATAGACTGGAAGGTTCATGTGTTCTTTAGTCACACTGTTGCCAGAGCTCGTCTCTTCTTAACAGCACGATGCAAATCTTCATTTTTACTGTTGCTGATGTTCTGTTAGTGGCACTGTCTCACCCTGAGGTTGGTCACTGGCAGCACGTCGCGGAAACCATGGGAGACCACGTGGACCAGGTCCTGCCTGTGGGAGGAAACAAAGGCGCGGTAGTTGGGCGCCAAACCCATCGCCTTGGCCTGCTCATAGCACATGCGGTCAGCCATGTCGAGCCCCATCATGTCGCCCGAGTGGGGCTGGTTCAAAGCCACTAGGTTGAGCTGGAGGGAGAAGAAGTAACATTTTAATATTAGCGATTATGTTGACCTCGAGTCACCACAAACTAAATAACGTGTTTTCAACTCACCCTCTCTTTAACCGAAGTCACTCTTTCCATCGTGTCTCCTCTGATTTGATATGCAACTCGAGGCTACGTGAAAGTTTTAAAACAGGCCGTCAATAAGTAGACATCTATACAGCTATTGTTTTTTTTTGTTAGTGAATCACGAGCCATAAAAATAAACAACAAGTACCTCGTCTTGTGGTATGATGTTACTGGAGAGGTAGATCAGACTGCCGAGCTGTGACCACAAAGGACAAGAAAATCAAGACTGTGAAATTGTTTTCATTTCCAGTAACCAGCAGTCATTCAGTCAGTGGGTTAAAATGGGGTTTCTTCGCCTGGAGAGACACATTTTAATAATAATGTGATATGCAACATCTTTACCTGGATCTCCTTCCATCCCTGGGAAACCTTGAGGAAGAGACTTCCCGTTTCCATGACGTACGCCAGCGTTCCCTCTGCGTCCCGGACCGTGTGCTGCATCATACCGTCACGGGTGGGAAATGTTTTCAACTGACAAACAAACAAACAAACACAAGAGGAGTCCAGTTAAATTTTGCGAGACATGATTGAGAAATGATCAACTAACTTACAACTTACAGATGCTGAGTCGCCTGAAGATCCAGGAGGTCCAGGTGGACCAGGAGGTCCTGCAGGGCCCGCGATGGTCAGAGCTGCCGTTACAAAAAAAATTATGTAAAACGTCTTTCATGCAATCTGAACGGTGAAGTCATCAACACACAAAATTAAATGAAACTGATTTGTTATACCTGAACCGTAAGGTGAGGGTGGTCCGGGAGGCCCTGGTGGCCCAGGATGACCCATGACGCCTGGTCTCCCATAACCGGGGGTGCCCGGTGGTCCTGGCTGCCCAGGTCTGCCTGGAGGACCGAGCCTCGAGTCTCCTTTGGGACCCTGAAACATTTCAGGATGACATTTTTATCTTGTCAAATCATTGTTAGAGAGAGGAAATCATCTCACGGAAGACTCACCACTGGTCCTGGTCTCCCCGGGATCCCTGGTGACCCTAGCAAACCGGCCTCCCCCTTGCTTCCCTTTTCTCCTTTGGTGCCCTGGGTCACACAGACATAGCTTTATGTATAAACATTTATTGATGAAGTTGCTCTATTGAGGGCAACTTTAAAGACTATAGGCTTCAGTTGAGTGTCACATTCTGCCATATTATAATAATTTCACCCAAATTTTGGAACCTTTATTTTTTCATATTGCAAACTGCATATTCTCCAAAGCATAAAGGAAGAGGATCGTCGGTTAATTTTCTACCTCTTCGAATTTCAGTAACACTAAAGGTCTTTGTTGTACATATTTCACATATAATCTGTTTAATTTGACACTCACCATTGATCCTCTGGTTAAGTATGGATCTACAGAAGAGACAACACAGGATGAAAAAGCGAGGAATGAGTTATACAAGATTTTTTTCAAAAAAGCAAAGTGATCAAATATGAGGTGCAATTTAAAATGTTTTATTCAAAATCATCCATTAGATCCATTACATGGCAGCATGTTTAGGCTACGATTAGAAAACCAGGCTGAAGTGACTTGTATGATTGTTGTTTTTTTAGCCGTTGATGTGATTGTTTTCAGGGCCTGTGTGGACACAGAGAGCTGAGAGTCAGTTCAAGCGTGGGGTGAAACGGGACTGAACCTAAATCTCACCCGCTAATTGCATAATACTCATGCCTTTGCAGGCTCTAAATGTACCATAGGTGTGAGAGAGTGGATGCCTCTGTCTCTATGTGACCCTGTGATGGACTGGCCAACTGTGTTATCGCCCTAGGTCAACAAAACACTTCCAAGTAGTTACGAATGTGAGGTGTCAAATGTGATCAGAAACTGATTGGATTTGAACAACGTGGTGATTAATGTGAACGTAACAAACTCTAAGTGCTGACTCACGTGGTGGAGCAGGTAAGCCGGGAAGGCCCCGGTCTCCTTTTTCTCCTTTCGGTCCTGTCTGACAGTTACCTTAGAGACAGAAACATTAGCATTAACTAACTTTTTTTGTGGGTGGGTACAAAGATGTATTTTAAGTATCCAACCTACCAGCTGCAATGGTTCCATTGGGATTAAGCTGAACAAAAAAAACGTGGTACAAACATGAACGTAAGTGATTGATGAATGAAAAACCAGAGTCGTATATTGACATGACATGCGAGTAACGGTGATTAGTCCAACATGCGGGTTGTGATTTTAGTGCTACCTCGTTCGGTTTGTGGCACCGAGCCTTCACCTTTCCCGACTGGAAGTGAAGCGTGCAGGAATATGACGGCGGGGTCCTCGAGCACATCTGAGTTATGATAGGACGTTAGTGATGACACGGAACAACATGCAAGTCAGAGGGAAGATGTGTAAAAAGGAAACACGGTGGAATCACTGGGAAACTAGGGTTTTAGTCACGTTCATCTGAGAAATGAAGGGGTTAGTCGTTAGTGTAGAAGGGAAATGAAAGGAAACTGAAGTGGGGTCCGATTAACTGGTCCGTCTGGAGGATGGCTTTCACACAGCTCGTGTTGGAGGGAAAAGAAAACAGCTGAACACTGACTTTATCCATCTTTAGAAATCAATGGGATTAAAAAAAAAGAAAATTATAAAGTCCTCCAACACAAGCTGTCATGAAACATTTTATTAGGCCATGCTGTCATAACAACATAAAGTTGTGTACGGGGATTTTCACAAAGCAGTCAGACACCTTTACTTCCTCTTTGTGTTACGTTGCAGCTTTATGCTTTAAAAAAAAATCTTTCTGTTCTTTATTAAAAAAAAATGAAATGTCCCAAGTATCAGACTTAGATCTCCGTTAGAGCAACTTTGGCAGTGATTACAGCCTCGAAGCTTCTTTTGTACGAGGATTTTTCAGTCAGATCCTCTCAAGCTCATGTACTCGGATGTGGAGAACAGTGGGAAGTCTAAACCAGGTTTTCATGACTGTAACCTCTTAAATTGCTCTCTTGGGTCAAAGAGAAGCTGGTTGCAAATAGACAGGTACGTGTCTGTTTACTTCAATCAGAATTGGCCCAAATCTGGGCCCCAGGATCAGCTTTATTTGCAGACAGATATCAGTAAAAAGCAGCTTTATCAACCTAAGGTTCATACATGATGAGTTACTGATCAAATAAGACGTAAGATAAGACAATGTTGGGAAATTAAGTCAGTGCAAATGCAGACAGTTCAGTTCCTACTGCTACCTCTTCAAATTAAAAGCATCACACTGGCACAAATAAGAGCACAAGTAAAAGTTTCATTGTTGTAATTAAATGTCTGGCCCTTCACTTATTCAGTTAATATAACTTGTGAAAAAAACAGTAGAGCAGAGCAAATTTAGCTCTGAACACTTGATATAGAAATGTGATATTTAAGTTTTTTTCCCATTTATTAACAAAAACCTATTAGAACATATTACAAAGGAAAGTTTTTAAAAGATTAAAATAGTGGTGTCTGGTTACTTTGTGAAAAACCACTGTAGACATAAAACTTACAGGCATTTTGCAGTGGGGTCTGGGAGGAATGGGGAAAACTGTCTTCAGAAACCCGAGAGGAGAGAAGACCGTAAACATTTGCAATTGAATCTTAAAACAAAGCATGTTTAAAAAGTGTGTCTGTGTGTGTGTGTGTTTTGCTTACTCCTTTGGGGCAGTTGAACATTCCTGGACGGCCTGGCAGTCCTGGAGGACCAGGAGGTCCCTAAGAATAGTCGAAAGTGGGTTATTATGAGCTATAGGTTTTTTATTTTTGTGTTACTTTAAACTTTCACAAGCTCTTAATACCAAACCCGGCTCACCTGCAGACCTGTGGAGTCTCCTCTTTCTCCTTTTGGTCCCATTTCGCCTGCACGACCCTACACAGACACATTAGACATAATCCAAAACACTCAACAATTATACGGAAAGTTAGGTTGAGTTAAACACTAACAATGCCCACAGGGACATTTGGGAAATAGGGTAGTTTGTTGCACGACTCCATTTAAGATTTAATTTAATGCAACTTATCAAACAGCAGGTGCACTCGATTTCAAACTTTCGAAAAAGTATTTTTATACATTTTCAGCGATCGAGATAAAGAAGGGAGTTAACGGTGCTTACAGGTCTTCCAGGAAAACCAAACTCTCCTTTTGGTCCTGGAGGTCCCACAGGTCCCTGTTAGAAAAGGAAAAAAACATGCACAGCCGATGTCAGTAAACGTAAACAAACCTGTAAAGTAAAATTTGTCGCTCGCCGCCAATACTTACTTGAATGCCAGGGGGTCCTGATACACCGTTATCTCCCTAATGAGGAAAATACATTTTAAAATCAGCGTTATTATGGCTCATTTTTAATGAATCTGTGTATGTTAGGATTTGAAACCAGGTCAAACAAGAACACAGACAAAGGACAAATAAGAAGGAGATAAAAACCTTGACTCCTTTGGGACCACCTGACAGCATGGGCATATCTGCTGACAACATCAATCCTGGCTCACCCTTTTCACCCTGCAGGAGCAAGCACACAACTTAACAAACAAACAATGTGCATGTAGAGAAATCACTGATTTATATCACAGTCCACACTTACTTTCAGACCTGGACGTCCATGAACACCTGGTATCCCAGTGTCACCCTTTGGACCTTGTACTCCCTGCAAATCAGTGAAATGTGAACGGATACAACTCCAAAAAAAATCAAGGTTTGACAGAGAATACTGTCGCAAAATTTAAAGTACTTCTCCCCCCAGGTATGACCAACTCTCACATTATACAAACACAGCGAGTTAGAGGTGGCGTTGTCGTAAATTTATTAAGTTATGTGTTGTATTACATCTGTCTTTTAACATAGTGTTATTTGTTTGGACTGTATTTGGGGAGAACTTAATTGGAGCTGCACAGTGAAGGAAACAGCAGCAGCAGGGTGTTCGGACAGTGCTTGCACAATCAGAATTGTGGAAAGCTAAAGCGATGAGTGTGAAAATACGATTGAGAAGTCCTCGTGGATTGTCTAGGTTTATTTTAGCAGTAGAAACTTTTAATTTCTTGGTGTTCACAGACATACTGTAGCGCTGCCGTATGTGCTGCTTTACTCATGCTGTGCGACTCTTCCGCCTTGTCAGTCATGACATAAAAATGTGTCAATCTGTGTGAAGCAAAAAAACACACACGCTGACAAACACGCACACAGTCATTTGGAGCTGATGGGCTTAACCAGCTTTAATGTGTCTTTACTCATTTGTGTCATGTATCAGGAAGAGGAAAACCTGACGGCTGAATATAGTATCAAGAACATCTGCCAGTCGTGACACATCGAGATAATTGGTTGTATGATGACATTTTTATTTTTTGTTTTGTATTTATTTATTTTTTTTACTCACAGCAATTCCCTGAGCTTCGAAAATCCCTGAGAAGTTGTAGGCACCATCTGTATCGTTGAGAAGAAGCTTTTAAAAAAAAGAGGGGGAGACAGATGGAGAGATTTGACCAACTTCATCACTCTGGAAAGTTTCTCAAAAGGCTAGTGTGGTGTGAAAATGCAGGTACGTGTGATTACAACATCTTATTAAAGGCTCGGTGGCTTGGGAAACAACCATGTTCCAATTCTGTTGGAGTGAACCTGGCAGGGCCCAGGTCTGGTGCCGCTTACCTTCTGGAGGTTGATGACAGGTCCCGGTGGACCAGGCGGTCCGGGAAGACCGACTGCGTCCCGTCCCTTCTCGCCCTGAAAGACACAATTAACACTCAGAGTCAGAAGTTCTTGTGTATTTCTCAGTCTGACCACTTCATATAATGCCCTTCTCGGAGGTGTTACCTGTTTTCCTGGTTCACCTTTGTCCCCTTTTGGTCCCTGCAGATAAGAAAATATAAAGATTTGAAGTTAAATATCCAGTTATTTTTCTGTTTAGTGTTATGTTTGCTTCTTAAGTGTGCAGATGCATGATAATCTGTCCCAATTTGGACATTTTGTCTGTTCTATCTTTGCTGTTTGGATTTGGTAAGGACACAAAAAACTTAATTGTGTAAAGAACTCCAATAATATACTTCATATAACCTCTAAACTGCATAGTGTACATGTTAGATCAGCAACAATAAAGTTTCATATAAAACCTTCCATTTTCCTGCCTCATATTTGATAAACATTTCATTTTGAATAATAATAATAATAATAATAATCCCTGATTTATCACATATTTCATACATCCTTCATAACTGTCAGAAAATTGCAGTTATTTGGATAAAAACACAAGTGAGACGCGTTTCAATTAGTGCATAAATTATTTGTATCAAAGTTTCATGTCCAAGTCAACAATGGCAGCCCATGGCCAAGTGGAAGAAGAATTTGGGCTTGTAACCGGAGGGTCGCTGGTTCAAATACTGGGATAGGATAAGTAAAATGCAGATTAAGTTTAATCCACTATCACTAAATCGGTGTGTGTGCGGAAATTCAACTAATTCTAAACCCAAAGGTTCTGACCTCCGCTCCTTGTAGTCCGTCCAGTCCTGGAAAGCCTGGCCGCCCAATCATACCTGCCTCCCCCTGCAGGAGAAATGAGGAAACATCGGTCATGACGCACAACCACTTGCTAAATGTTATACTTTTGCCACATGTAAACAAATCACACAAGCTGGCAGGTAGGTCCTGAACATTTACTAAAGCTGTTCACTCTGACCTGAAGACCAAAGAAATGCTTTGATTATGGATACGACCTTAGAGAACCAAACATCAGGATGACGAAGCAAACAGCACACTCACCTTTTCACCCGGCTTCCCCGGAGAACCATCGACACCGTCTTTACCCTACAAGAAGAAAAGTAATTTAAAAGTGATTGAAGACGCTCAAATACATTAACCGTATACATGTATTCAACTGATATGAAACAGATATTAAATTTGTACAGCTGAATGACGTCAAGCACATTTAATAAAACAACAGAGTTGCACCAAAGAGCTGTACAATCTAAATCTGTACGTTTCATAGTAAACGTGAAAAACACCCACAAAATTAATGAATAAAAGTTCAACTCACGTTGTAGTGAACGCTAATGAAAATAAATCCGTTTTTTTTTTTTTTTTAAGAGATTTACAATCAGGAAGAGAAGAAGCCTGAGCTTGGAAGCTCATGTTAAAGGACACCTGCAGAGTCCCACAGGGCTCTATGTTGGAGCCCAAGTTGTTTATCCATTTATATTAATGGTGTCCACGAAGAAGTGAAAATAAAATAGTACATTTACATTGATGTTTTATCCACTGTAAGTTTCAGCTTGGTGTAACTAATAATACATTCTCACACACAAACACAAACCTTACCTTCAGTCCTGGAATTCCTGGAGGACCCTGTGGTAAATAATGGTATAACAACCTGATAAATCATTTTTTTACCAGTGCAACATGACTGGGCAACATTGATGAAATAATAATAATAAAAAAATAGACAGAATTGTCATCATGGTAGCACACTATGTACCTGTGGTCCTGTGGAGAGTGGACCTTCAAAACCACCGGACATTGCAGATCCTTCCAAGTCCTGCAGAAACAGGTAAAGTAATAATAATAATTTGCCGTACACCGAGAAAATATAATATAATCAATAACATACTTATACATCTTTTATAATAACAATAATAACAATAATAATAATAATAATAATAATGATACAACCTATAGTAAGCAAGTTTTCTTCATTTAACTTTATTTTGAAGGACCATAATTAATTTAGGTGTAATGTATGATCTATTGTCAGCCATTTTCTTTTCTCAGATTAGACCAATCTATTTTTCTGTATAAAACAATTAATATATGGATAGAACAAAAAAGATGAGTACCTCAAAATCCATTGTGAAGCCTCGTCCTGGAGGCCCGGGGGGGCCCGGTGGACCTCGGGGCCCCGGCTGTCCCTCTGCACCGTCAGCGCCTGAAAGACCCGGGAAACCTGGACGACCCTGATCTCCCTGATAATGCATTTAAAAGATGATTTTTATTATTGTTATAAACACAAAGGCCGGTATCAACAAGTATGTTTAGTTACCAGAAAAGTTGAAGTTGAAGTCACTTTTTTTTTATAATTTTACTCAAGTAAAAGTCTTAAATTATATGACATTTACTGTACTTCAGGATCAAAGGTAGTAGGATTGAGCCATGGTGGCTCAGTGGTAGGGCGAGTTGTCTTTCAACTGCAAGGTTGTGGGTTAAATTCCTGGCTCTGCTAGTCAATAATGTGTCCTTGAGCAAAGACACTTAAGCCCATGTTGCAGTGTGTGAATGGGTGAAAACTGTCATCAAGTCAAGAAAAGCTCTATATAAATACAGACCATAATACCAACTCTTCTCAAAGATAGTTAGTAGGAAATGTAGTGGAGTGAAAGTATCAGATCTTACCTTTGGTCCTGGTTGACCGCTGACACCGTCAGCTCCCTGTCAGAAAAATCAACAACAACGTTAACGTCAGTGACGCCGACTTGGAAACAAAAAGCAGCAAATGTCCAGACTCGTTCCACACAAAGTCACATGGGAGGTCACGTGACCAGCCTCATTAAGAGCCCCCCGAGACCTGCGGGTTATTAAGACGACGAGTAATTGTTTTCGTTAACAGATCACTAACCGCTCTGCTCAGGGGAAATTACAAACAGGAGCCACATTACGGCTTTAGGTGTTCAGTTACACAGACACATAAGAAGAAATAGATTTTTTACTATAATTAATATTATTTTTAAAGCTTTATCGAATGTCAGGTGTTAAAGTTGTGAGGATTACAGCTGTTTTAGCTGTTTAATAAAACAGAAAAGGCTTTTGTTTGAACATAAAAACACAAGATTTCTTTGCAGCAAGTCAATGCATGTATTCAATATTCCATAAGGACAGTTTTAACAAGTAGGAATGAGAACTGCAGGGTCATATAATGATATCCTGCAAGACAATCATAAATAAAATACATTATTTTTTCATTATTTTTCAAGGAAGTGAAATGTAGGATTTTAACTTTTTTACACTGATGTCTGAAACTATTCAGTCAAGTTTGAGAGAAAGTGCCATATTTTCAAAATAACTAAGAGTCACTTTAATCCTTTTTTTTAACTCATTTTATCCGTCTTTTTTTTCTTTGTTTTTAAGAAAACTACTGATTCATGACTTCACCTTGTCTCCCTTGGCCCCAGCAGGACCTGGATCTCCATCTCTGCCATCGACTCCCTGCAAGAAAACAAAATATTTACAATATTACAGTGCATTTTAGTTGCATGATTTGCGCTTTTACAGTCAGTAAAGTGCAGTGAAAACCCTGTGAGCAGTCGTGCATTTACACAGTTAGTAACAAAAAAAAGCCTGGTGGTTAATTTAAAGACAAAAAGACACATTTCCCCTCAACTGATGCTGCGGCTGAGACCACGTCATGTTCTGAAGCTCTTTCAGTCTCTTTCAGTCACTGCTGCCCCCCCAAAAAAACTGCTGTTTGCTTTTCTCTGTCGACCAGATCAGTGATTCCCAAAAGGTTTAAGTTTCAGTTTGGCAATGAAGCTTTCATTTTACTTATTGTTGATAATTTATGGATCAGTTTATTGTATACTGTAGACAAAGAACAAGGCCTGAGTCAAAGTTTAAAATAATAGTTTCTGCCTGGGAAATGATGTCTATGAAACTAAAGGACAAAAATTTTATTTGGGATTATTGTTCTTTTTTCTTTTACCTTTAAAGATGTGCATCCTTTAATAATATGTTTACGTAAGATAACAGCATGTTTTTGTAACAACACTTTATTTCCTCTCAGTCAAACCAGATAAAGAGTTTGGACAGAAAAGGCATAAGGTTTTGGTGGCTATTTTTTGTAGAGCAATTATCAAAGGATTAGTTATCCTACAAAATACAAGACCTGAAATCCTGGGACTTAGCTGCTCCACAGTGACAGGAAGCAAACAGCAGCAGGAGAGCAGGTGCATGAACATGACTTCTAAATAAAGCTGGGGGAAATACTGTCTTTCCGGCCCCCTTCAGTGTCCTGGGGCCAACTGTTAATACCTGACCAGACCCTGAACCTGAACCTGAACCTGAACCGGAACCAGAACCAGAGCCACTAAACCACTCCTCAACCACCTGGAAACAGAAGCAGTTCTTCTGAAGATCAGAAAAGCCTCGGGATTTCATTTCATGTCAAAGATGAACGTGAAAAGCTGCTGAGAGAAAGCTTTTTGATGAAAGTGAGAGGAGCTTACGGGGAGTCCAGGTTCTCCCATCGGTCCATGCGCCCCGTCTTTGCCGGGAGCCCCAGGTGGTCCGGGAATGATGTCTCCAGAAGACGAGATTCCAGGGAGCCCTGGTTTTCCTGGTTGTCCAGGAGGCCCCGGAGGCCCCTAAAGAAACATGACAATATAACAACAAGATGAATTAATTCATCCAGAAGTGGATGATCCCAACTTCATTGCTACTATTGTAAATAGTATAAAACATACAGGATCACCCTGTATGTTTTATACTATTAACAACAGTGGGTTCTGTGTTTGTATCTGTACAATAATGAGACTCACCCTCATTAACTCTGCGTCAGTGTCAAAGTCATCAAATCCTGAGCCCTCCTAATGAAAACCCACAAACAAGTCACTTAAAACACGTCACGTTTACAGCTTTCAGCTTCTTAAATGTGAATATTTTCTTCATTTTTTTGCTCCATAAAACAAAGAAATCATTAAAAGTGACAACAACAAGACATCATTTCCAGGTTTGACAAACACTGATCAACATTTTTAAATGTTTTCTGACATTTTATGGAACAAAACGATGACCCGATTAATCAATTATGGAAAATAATCAAAGAAGTCATAATCCAGGCAGATTTTTATAATTTTGACATGATGATTATGTCAATTTCTTTGTGATTATTATCATTTATATGCGTCTTATGCATGAATAAGGCAGTGTAAACAACAAATCTGTAGTAAATTTCTTTTTTTTTTATACTGAACTACACCCAGTTTATCAGTGAATTTATTCACTTTGGCACAAATGAAAACACCAAGTGGCAGATGTGAGAGATAAAGACACTTTACGCTGCAGTTTGTAAACTCTTTCATTACAAACTAGATGTAACCAAGGTGAAATGTCTCAGGGATAAATGGACTTCAGCTCCAGCATTAACCTCTGCTAAGCTAAGACAAAACGTCATTCTGCGAACAAGCAGACAACAAAACAGCAGCTACAGCCTAAGTATTAATAGTGATTATTATTCTCTTTAACAACCAGAATTATGTTGTTTTTTTTAAACATAATTTCTGATAATAAGATTTCAAAAGTTATTAACCATAACCTACCATGAAAATCGCAGACTTGCCAAGTCCACCTGGAAGTCCAGGAGGTCCTGGAGGACCGGGTAATCCAAAACCTGGATCACCCTGAGGAAGACATGATAAGAGATGTATGTATGAACCAGTTAATATTATTCTTCTTATTATTATTACTGTATATTCTGACATAAGAGAGCGTTAGGGTTATTTTACCTTTTCTCCCTTAAGTCCTGGCTCGCCCTGGAGCCCTGGGAATCCTGGAACTCCAGGTTTGCCCTGTGGAAAAGTAAAAAACAAAATCCAGGCAATAAAGTGGAGATAAAGCCATGCTATGTAGCACACACACACATATATTATTTTATCCCACATTCCTAAATGACAGGAGAATCTGCAGGACTGGAAAAAAAACACTAACCTGTAAACCAGGTTTACCGTCGTTTCCCTAAAAGGAGAAAAAGGATCAGTATTTTTTTTTATTTTCGAAATATAAAAAACAGACAAAGATTATTAAATGTGTTAAAAACTCACGGGCTGTCCGTCTCTGCCTGGTGCTCCAGCTGGACCTGCAGGTCCCTGTGGCCCTTGTGGCCCCCTTGGTCCTGGCTCCCCGTCTGCAGAGGCCGGTCCTGGTGGGCCGGGGGGCCCCGGTGGTCCAGCTGGACCGGGATCTCCTGGCTCCCCGTACTGCCTCACCTGCATCGAGAGGTTAGAACCATTGACTGATTATTTTTTATTATAATTTATCATAATAATATCAAGTGTTTAAATCATGTTAACATTACTGAAGTTGATGCAACAATGTAATAGTGGCTTAAATAAATCAGTTTGAAGCTTTTTCCATGATTAAAACAAGATTTCTGATTGTTTTCAGCTTCTTAAATGTAAACATTTTCTCTGTTTCTTTGCTCTATAAAACAAAAAAACATTAATAAGTGAATCATTTTGGTTTGTGGACAAAAATAAGAACAATCAAGGTTTTTTTCGTTTGACATTTTTTGGACCAAACGATGACACGATAAATCGAGAAAATAATCGACAGATGAATCTCTAGTATAGATTATCTAACAATAACAAAAACTTATTTTGTTAAAAAAAAGGAGAGCAAACAAATGAAAAATACTCACATTGTCCAAAACTGATGACTGAGTCGGTGCCAGAGGGTGAGCTGTGACACAGAGACACAATTAATCATTTTATTTTTGTTGAATATAAAGGGTTAGAGGTAGACACACAAAAAAGGAATAAATAAAAATAAACAGATAGAAAGATAAAAGTATACAAGAATATAAAACTACAAATTACAAACTAGGTAAATAATTTGTATTAAAATAAGACAAAAGCAAGAATATAAAATATATATATAAAAAAAAAAGGCACAAGATGATTTCCATTCATTTTGGTTGGTGGGTATGCCAGAAAAAAGGTCCGAAAGATACACACAGATGTATATATAGAAGCAGGTGAAGGAGGAGGAGTTTGCGGCAACACTAACTCATCACCGCCATCTGCTGGATGATTTTATTAAGGCATCAGAAACAGAGCATACAAATAATTGGGTGTTAAAGTGCTTCACAAATAAAGTAACAACAAGAAAAAAATTACAAAAAAGGACGAGGACGAATGTTAATTAAGGTGAAAAACTAATATATATGTAAGGAAATAAAAGAGTAGAATTACATGACGCAGAGGTGGTGGTGTGTGCTGTCATCGTCGTCGTCTCCTCTCCTTCACCCGACAACTCCTGAATATCTCTGTCGTCCTCATCATCGTTGACGTTGCTGCTGCTGCTGCTGACTGACATCTCGGTGGGTGGAGATTGGACCGGCACGCTGTAGATGGAGTCCAGCTCTGGGAGGGGCTACGTGACGACAATAACAACAGGAAATGGAAGAAGTTGTAATTTTTGAAAGGTTGTACTTGTAATTTATGCTAAACCTTTAGACTAAACGTCTTGCGCCTTTGCAGATCCACTGTGAGCAGTAAGCTCTAATGCACGTGTGTAAAATTGCACTTAATTTTCTTCTTCAAAAATAAAAATCCGGTTGTTTATTAGATTAGAAAGAGAAAAAGGTAGTAGGTTTTAGTTTTCATAGGTTAGTATGCTATTATTTCACTGGTGCGGCCCACTTGAGATCAAATGGTTAGGGTTGGGTTAAACCTGTGAATCAAACCTCTTTTATTGGGTTTTTTCCTCAGATTGAACTCCCTGAGACTCCTGGCTCACAAACAATGTGATGTGTCTCATGGTAACATTGTTATGTATATAATTTATAATTATCTATGTTGCTTCGTTAACATGTGTCTTTAGTCTGTTGGCTATTTGATTTTTTACCTTTCACACTAACTGCATCCAACCTCAGCGGTATTAGTACGACTTTCTTGTAGACTTCTTGCACCTGGCAAATAAAAACTAAACTAAGCATTTAAAAAAAATAAAACCTTGCAAACCCCGCTCTAAAAACAAACTTATTTTAAAAACAAAAAGTCAAAACTAAATAAAAACTAAAACTAATGAAAAATCCCAAACTAAACAAAGTCGGATTACTACAGCAGTGCGACTGGACCAAACCAGGTAGTGTTGGGAAGCAGAATCGTATGATGTATGTAAACAATGAGGAAAAACATTCTCTGTCGTCTGTGGAGGCCACCGTAGTTTCCTGACGCACTTGGGAGCGTCCCGAGTTTGTTACAACTACAGCCATTAGAGTTCTCTAATGGCTCTGTTTTTTTTTTTTATTCTACAAAACTAGTCTCCTGCCAAGACTTTGGGGGCACAGATTGGTCTTTTTTCATTTCATTTCAAAAGGCAAAAATGACAAAGCATCTAGTGCTTCTGCTGAAACACACTTTAAAATTAAAGTTATTTATAATAACTAAACTCATCCTTTTCACAGAGTTGGCACGTGTGTCACCGTGTTCCAGTCTCGCAGAAAAAGATTAAGAGTTGTTTTCTTTGGTCCGAGTTCAGATAAGTGTGGCGTGTGTGTAAGTTTGTGTTAAGTGTGTGTTACCATCTCCTCCACGACTTTCTTCACTTCCTCTCCTTCTTCCATGTCCTCAAACGTGTCGTCACCGCTCCCATATCCAGAGGCCTGGAGAGAGAGAAAAAATATGTTAGAAAGACACGAAGAAAATGATTTAAATGGTCGTAG
Organism: Solea solea; assembly: GCF_958295425.1. NCBI lineage: Eukaryota > Metazoa > Chordata > Actinopteri > Pleuronectiformes > Soleidae > Solea > Solea solea. Next base: position 30,547,582 of record NC_081134.1, on the reverse strand, counting down.
ACGGGGTTTGGGGACGTGGGAGGAGACAATGTAATCAGGGGAAAAGTCCAAGAGGCTTAAAGATGACTTTACTATACAGTGTTTGGTTCCCACAGTTTCTAATCTAGAATTTAATAAATTTATTTTTAACTTTACTGAATGAAACCTGATGCAAATCATGCTCTTCTTCGGATTATCAGAGAAAATAAAATGGAGACAAAAACAACCAAGTGGCCTTAAATCCAACATATACAGTACATCTAATGTAAATGAGTGAAAAACAGTAGATTTGTTTGCTTTTAAAGTCAAACCCTCAATAAAGTGAGTAATAGAGTATGGATTAAGAAACTGAATAAAAACTTTTACCCTTGTAAAAACTGACAAAGAATAAGTTAAACTTTTGTCATTTGACGAAGAAACTACACTTAAAACAGAAAAATGGCTGAAAAAAACTGACTTCTGTTGGTAAAAAAACCTTGATAAATTCACTTAAACCAGCGAAACATATGAAGAAAACTGTGTATTTATATATTAAGTTATTAAACCGGTTGTATGAAAATCCTCAACACATCGTCTCAATCAATCCGTCTGAACGGACTATCAAAAATAATAATTTTCTAGTTATGTGTTTTCACAAAGTCTACAGAAACATTCTAGGGTCAGTGCTTTCCAAAATGCAGGCTGATGACCCCTGGTGGACGGTGGATGTACTGCATAGGCACCATAAGAGGTCATTTAAAATAAAACATTAAAACTTTATTTAATAAATTAATTATAAAGTGACTATGTTTATATTAAAGTTGCTTTTTCAAGTGGTTATGTTCATGTGGATGGATAAAAAAGTTTTTCATTTAATTAACTTTTAACTTTTAAATGTAAACACTACCTAGTTCTTCAGTGTTTGCCATGGTATCTATTACTAGTCAAGTATAAGATATGATGTCATTTATTTGTGTATGATTTTCCATGCTGCTACTTTATTACCTTTTTATTTTGTAACCGTAAGATAAAAGCTCTATTTCCGTGTTTCACTCTAAAAATGCAAAAGATGACAAAGATTACATGTGTTTTTAATTAAAATACTGCAGCTTTTGCACCTGATCTTATCGTCTTTGTTGGTATTTGATTATTTTGGCCTCAGAAATTGAACTAGACCACAGCCATTCTCATGTTTAGAGAATGTCTGCTTGGAGATTAAGTCTGGCTTGTGCTCAACATTCCAAATGTGTTGGATGGGGGGGACAGACGAGGTCTGGTCTTTGCTTGTGGACAACATTATTTTATACTTTATAGACTTTAGACTTTCATGTCATGCTTTTATCAAAACAGAGAAGAAACTTCCTGGAGCAAAAAAAAAGGTGTGAACCAGGTTTGCCCATTTTTCACCACACTGAACTACCCCTTATGCACCACTAGAGGGAGCAATAATTCCAGGGTCTGAAAGTGACTGCAGAGGGAGAGTGTGTGTTTTCTGAAAATACCAATTAGAGCTTGACTTCGTTCAGATTTTTTATGTTTTGGCTATGTGTGTGTACACTTCCGTCCCATACATGAGAACTAATGTGTATTTAAACCTGTCTTTTGAGGACACTTGACCTTGTGAGGATATTGTGATGCTTTTTAAATTTGTTAAGATCTTGTTTTAAGGTTTAAGGCCAGAATTGTGTGAGTTTTAATGGTTATGATTGTCCTAAATGAGAATGCTGTGCAAGAAACGTGTGTGTATTCACACTCACATAAGGATCGTCCTCCTCACACTGGTCATCTGGGGCCGTGGGATCTGACTTCAGCACCAGCTGCTGGATGGAGCCCTGGAGAGACAGAGACAGAGAGAGGGAGGGAGAGGAGTGGAAGAAGACAAGAGTCTGTGTTATGTTGCGTGGAAATTTGCTTTACTCTGTCTCATTGAATTTTATTGGGGCTTAGAACACATTTCCCACACACACACCAGCACAACACAACACCGCCTCTGGCTTTATCGGCACCGTCGTTAACCCCCCCGTTATGACACCAAACACAAACAATTACACACAATAACGCGAGCAGCCCACGGTGAAACAGGTGTCACAGGCTTTTTTTTGCAGACTGCGACCTAAATCTTACCACCTGTAAATGATCTAGAGATACTGTTTCTTGTCCGATACGGATTCTCTTTTACTTTAGAGCCACAACAGACTCTCTTTACTGTTCACAGACAAATCACCACCTTAAATAAAAGAAATGAAGAAGCCTGTTGGAAGGGAGGTCTTCAAGGTTTGTTCCGATTAATGTCCTTTTAATCAGCTGCTTGTTTGGTTAAAACCAGCATTTGTATTGTAAATATATATAATTCCTTCTAACCCACTGCACCTTATGTACATATTTAGTCAAATTCCTTGGCAATAAATACAAATACTGAATATTCTAATACTTCTGGTTAAGCATGATAATCGATATTTAATGCATTGACCACCTGCCAATAACGAGCCATATCAAAAATAACAGTGCTCCTGTAACTGTTGAACAAATATTCTGCTCCCATAAAGATGAAATAAACATTTTACAAAGACTGAAATTATATGCATGTACGTGAATTTATGACCATCATGATAATCAAGCCACCTGGATTTATTTTGATTTCATGGCTGTAGAATACCGTAATGATACATATATTATGAGCTCTATTAAAGCTCTATTTCCCTGCTTTCAAGTAGTTTTTGAATATTTCTAGATTTGACAAAACAGTTCAGGAGTTACTTGGAGCTGTTTTGTTGTCAATACTCACATAAAATAAAACTAGAGCATGTGCATTTGGGGAATGCCGAGTATCGCCAACTAACCCTTACCCTGTTTTCCTGTTCTTTATTAAGCTTTCTTTGGCCTTGAACCTATACAGAATGATTAACTATCATTAATATCTGGCAGTTATTCAAGGGAATTACAGTGCTGAGAAGCTGGTTACCATAGGGGTTAGGGGTTACCGTAATGATACATATAAGGGTGCAAGACTCCATTTGCTCTGTTCTGCGATAGTTTTTGAATGTTTTAGTTGTAGTTGTTTGACTTAAGGCCAGAAGGGAAAAAAACACCTGCTTTCAATGGAATGAACTGCTGCACCCTCCGAGGCTGGATGTCGGGGATGGAGTGAGTGGAAACAACAAAAAGAGCGAGATGGGTGGATGGATGGATGGGAGTGAAGGGGGGTGGCGGCTAAATCAGAGACATGTGTTTGTTGCATTACATTACATTACATTACATGTCATTTAGCAGACGCTTTTATCCAAAGCGACTTACAATAAGTGCATTTAAACATTTGTGTACAAATAAGAGCTAGAAGTAAGTAAGAGCTTCAAGTAAATCCATCTATGAAGTGCTAGTCATAAGTGCGATTTTTTTTTTTTTTTTTTTTTTTTTTTTTTCCCGTCGTCGTTATCGTCTTAGTCGAGGTAGAGTCGGAAGAAATGTGTTTTTAGTCGGCGGCGGAAGATGTGGAGGCTTTCCGCTGTCCGGATGTCAATGGGGAGCTCGTTCCACCATTTGGGAGCGAGGACAGTGAACAGTCTCGAGTTCTGTAAGTGCCTCTGCGATCCTCTCAGTGAGGGGGCAGCGAGCCGGTTTGCCGATGCAGAGCGAAGTGGGCGGGCTGGGGTGTAGGTTTTGATCATGTCCTGGATGTAGGCTGGACCGGATCCGTTTGTAGCATGGAACGCAAGCACTAGAGTCTTGAAGCGGATGCGAGCAGCTACAGGAAGCCAGTGAAGGGAGCGGAGGAGAGGTGTAGTGTGGGAGAATTTTGGTAAGTTGAAGACCAGTCGAGCTGCTGCATTCTGGATGAGTTGCAGGGGTCGTATGGCACACGCAGGGAGACCAGCCAGGAGTGAGTTGCAGTAATCCAAGCGTGAGATGACAAGAGCCTGGACCAGAACCTGTGCCGCCTTCTGGGTTAGAAGAGGCCGTATCCTTCTGATGTTGTGCAACATGTATCTGCAAGATCGAGCTGTTGCAGCAATGTTGGCAGTGAGGGAGAGATGGTCATCAAGTGTCAAGTGTTGCACCAAACAAACGAAAGAACGAGCTTTTAAAACAACTTCAGTTTGTGAAATTCTCCCCCCGCCACGGAAACATGGACGGGTGATTTTGGACGGTCAGTTTATGAGACTGTTTCATAATCTCTAATGTGTTAAAGCTGGTTGGCTTCATATTTCCTACTCATACCACCTTAAAAATACCTATCTTTACTTGTCTAGAGGTTTGGAGAGCCAGTGGTCAGGGGATGTACCACACTCACTACCTACGCTGAAGACTCTTGTTGGCATTGACATTTAAGGCAGAACAGAGTTGCTGTGTCTGTGCTTCATCTGTGGGAATGCAGTGCTGTGTGTGTGTGTTTAGGTTTCATCATGAATTAGAGATGGGTTGTGTATATGTTACACTCTGGGTATTGTCCACAGACGCGCTGGTATTTGAGCCAGAGTAAAGGCCAAGCACTCGCATGTTTACTGCTCTAGGTCTGCTGTTGACGATGGCGTCAGCCATGTTGTGGAAAGTGTTGTTGCCACAGCAACAGCTGGTGTAGTGGCATCCTTGGGTAGACGCCACGGGTCAAATGATGTGTGACCGTGTCAGGAGGTCAAGAGACACTTAACATTGTTGCAATTGTGAAAAGCAACGCTGAGACACTGGATATTATAAGAAACATAATTCACAAAAACAAATATTTACATAGATTTTCTACTCAAACTGGGGCTAATGAGATAACGTTATAAATCAAGTGAAAATAAGGTTATTTTTTCCATAGATTTCTCTTCAATATATTATTATTATTATTTCCTGCCTGGTTGTCTTCAAGAGGTTCAAAGGAGTGTCCTAACTGAAGAGAACATTTTTTATTTATCTTTCAAGAACATAGTCGCAATATTAATAAAGTCATAATATTACGGGAATAAAGTCTTGAAAGATTAAGATTTTATTCTCAAAATATTCCGACTTTATTCTCATAATATTCCGACTTATTCTCATAATATTCCGACTTTATTCTCATAAATTTACGACTTTATTTATTTTTCAATAGATTACGACATTATTATCTAAATATTACGACTTTCTCCTAAAAACACAACTTTATTCTCGAAAGATTACAACTTTATAAATAGATAATCAAATCCAATTCTTCATATTTTTATTGTAACTCGTCTTTTTAAATTTCATTTCTGACAATAGCATCAATAACTACTTAAAGTGATGACTTTTTTCTCTAGAAATAAAAAATTAGAGCATTAAATTTAAATGATTTCTTTCGAACTTTACACTTTATAGGATATGTACCACCTTGTGACAAAAAACTGCAGCAAATCCTTTTTAATGAGGTTCTTATAACAAAGAGAGAGGCACAGGGAAGTTTATTAAGACTATACTTGGCTTTCAAAGTGCATTTTTTAAAACATAATGAGACAGAAAAACACATTCAGCTGAGGGAGAAGCAGAGGAGCCATAAAATGAAAACTGCACACTCATTCTCCCAGAGTCTCTCACACACACAGACAGAGACACGTAGAGACGGTGCCAGACGCAGCAGCGCTTTACTGTGACGCGTGAACGCAAAGGCATGAGTGAAGTTAGTGTCAGAGAGGCAGGAGATATTATTGTAGCATATTTTGTTTGCATATGTGTACGACTGCAGGGAGCTACCGCCGCTGGCTGCTGCACGGTGGCTGGTCCTCCTCTCCCCGGGGCGGAGGCGGAGGATCTGTGACGGAGCTGCCAGTTCAAACACTGAACAGCTGGAAACCAAACACTTACCACTGGTCCTCTCTGTCTGAGAGAAGCCAGAGGCAAAAAGCAATGGATAGTTGGGGTTGTTTTGGAGGAGAGAAGAAAAAATATCTGGCAGATGTCACTTCAGCTCATTGATGGCCCTACGCTGCTGCCTCAACTGGGTTTTTGTTTGCTTGTTTTTCTTTTGCCGTTTGCCCTTTTTGATACTAGCGATGCCTGCTGTGCCGCCATTCATGACAATTTTTCAGGCGTTGGACATTTGACAGTAAACATACATACAAGAAACAAAAGAGCAATATCCCCAGAAATAAACCACAGACAGTGATGTACTGAAAGCCTCTACAGCATCTTCAGTGTCTTTTGTTTTTCTAAACGGAGAGCAGTTGTTGTGTTGTCACATAACATAAAACTAGAGCATATGCATTTGGGGAATGCAGAGTATCTCCAACTGTTTTTTTTCCTGTTCTTTAACCCTTTTTTGGGGGGTTTTAACCTACTGTATGTAGAACAATTGAAAAGTAATCCATTCGTCCTCAATGGCAGACAAAAATGGCTCATTTGTTTGTTTCTCTCTTTAGGGCTCGCCACAGCGGATGATCCGCAACCTGCCCATTTCTTCAGGCTCTGGACCAGCACTAGAAGTACACTGGATGTAGCCCGCCAGGCTGGGGTCAGTTTGAGTGTCCAATTAACAATGACCAATGTAAAAATAGCAGTAGAAAAGTCCTGAATGAGGTGAAATCTTAGATGCAATAATTCCAATCCAATCCAATCTTGCTGCACACAGACATGACAAGTAAAAATGTCAAAAAACAATAAAAGCTAAGGAAGTGAGTCGGCCTGCCTGATGAGCAAAGGCCGACTCATTCCACCGTTTCGGAGAAGCTTCTTTCTCCAAAACTTCTCCAGAAATTCTGCTTTGTGTAAAGGACGACTAACAGCGACTGATCTGCCAAACTGAGAGAGCACGAGGGAGTGTGAGGCTGAAGGCAGATACTGTGGGGTGGAGACCATGAAGACATTTAAAAACAAATAAAAGACATTTTAAAAATCATATCCGGAAGCCAGTGAAGTGAAGTGCCGCTAAAACTGGAGTAATGTTCTTTTGTACCACTTAAAAGCCGAGCGCTGGGTGTTTTGAACCAACTGTAGTCGAGCGAGTGACGTCTATAATATAATAATATATAATAATGAAGGATATAGTGACAATAACAGTAGAAAGAGGAACTAGAACATGCATTTCTTAAGGAAAATGCAGTCAGGAAAGTGTTCTTCCAACTCCTACTTTCCCCTGTTCTTAGTTATCCTTTTTGGATAACTTAATCCTAAGAGTTTTTGCTGATATTTGACTGCTAACTCCTCACACAGCTCAGTTCAAAGGCAGTGACAAGTGTCCTTCCAAGTTAAATGTGACAAAAAGCATAAACAATAAGAAAAGAAAACAATGAGTAACATTTGTATGTGTGAATTGTTGAAATCTGCTGAAAAATAAAATTGAATTCCAGCACTTCTGTGGCTCGCAGTAAACTCATGCTTTGTACATGAACATCATGGCTGGTATTAAACCACAGTAGGTTGTAGAAACTATTTTTTTTGGCTTCCCTTCCCCCCTGAGACCAAAACTCTTATAAAAAACACACACTCATGTTCTCTCTGCACAGATCAGTGGATTTCTTTAAAAACTCTCCTCAGATTTCTCCCAATAAAACATTACTGTTACTTGGCAACGGTGAGTTCTTTCCACTGCCCTGACCAAAAAAACATCTTGAAGTTTTTCCATCACATGAACTAAAATACAAATTAGGAGGAAAAGAAGAAGAGGAGGATTCCTAACATACAGATATGACCCGTAAGTGATAAAACAGAAAATCACAGATGATTGGGATTGATTTGTTGTCTTTGAGAGGCATCAGATTATGTTCACACCTAATCCAGTCTGATTCTTCACCACTTCACTCCCTCGGTAAAACCACACTGCAATGTCGTGGAAGGGTAATCGAACCGCCGCCCTTACATCCTTGCCATTCTTTGTTTACTTATTTATTTGAACTCACGTTTAATTGAGGATCTGGAAGTGACTCTGACACTTGGCACTCGGCGTAAGTCGCTCAAGATGAGATGATGCGGGCTTCGTGCCAAAAATATGTAAATCACAGACGGGGCTCGTCATTTACGAGGCCTCGCAGGATGAGACGGTGCTCGTCAAAAAAAAAACACGTGCCGCCGTTCATTCCTCTGCTGTCTGCTGTGACGGTCGTTAAAAATGCTGCCAACAAAGACTATTGTGTTCATGTCTCAAATGTAAAGACAGGTTTCCTTCCGCAGGTAAGAAGCAGAGTCAGGACTCATGTCAGCTTACAGATGAGACAAATGAATTGTACTACTGTAGCTGTAAAATAGACTTTATAAAATGTTCTTATTGTCACATAAATACGTCGCTAAGGATTATCTTTTTTATTTTTAAAACCACAGGGTCCTTGAGTGATGGCTCCCCCTTGTGGAAATTCAAAATGAATCACTGTAACATAACATTAGCTCATTAGCTTCCTGTTTAGGACTGCATCCTAATAAATGCATTCTGTATATGGGGACAGCTTTTCAATTTAAGAGGCAGTGATTTCACAGCAGGAAATCTGAGTTGAGTTCTGTGTTTCTTTGTTTTCTTCGAGTGCTGAGTCGTACGTGTGTGGGATTATATCGAGTCCTCTAGGGATGAGGGGAAAAACATTGCGGATGTGGACGATTCTGAACGTAAAAAGGCGGAACTCCGAAGCATGGAGCCGAGATACAGCGATGCTATTTCCCTGACACGGCGATCCTGCAACTCGACAGCAAAACCAAAGCAGAAGTCACGGCCTCAGTGGCGAAAGGGGGTAGAAATTGATGTTTGGACGTCTGTTGCCAATGAACTCTACGTCACTATTACTGCTCGAAACAAGAGCAATGAATGAGAACCACACAGGTACTAATTTTGCACGATTCAGTTTACATTTTTGTCTTAAACGTGTGAATTCTGATTCAAGTTGTTACTTCTTGACAATGCAGTTGTAACTTTACCGTTTACCCATTTCATTTAGTCTCTTTAAACTTTCTCCTTACAAATGTACTAAAAATAGCGGTGGGTCGATAGTCATATCGTGGCCCCTGAATCGTAATGAAATCGCGAGGCTACCTAAAGTCCCACCTCTAGTGTCCTCATGTAATTTCAAGCAAATTTCCATGATTAGCGTCTTCTTTGTCATTTCCTTGTGGCCTAAAATAAGAGCGAGACACCAACTGACACCAGTCGGCACATGGAGAACATTTACAGACCAGGGTCGGGTCATTAGGGAGGATTGACATAAATTTCATAAAAGGGGCAGACGATGAAACCACCGCACACATGCGGGGACAGAAAGTATGACCCCGGTCCAAATACAGATCCTGTTTCAGGATAAAATGTGAAGTCATGTCAACTCACCACAAACCGCGTCAGGCCCGTGCCCCCGGCGTTTCCCACGAAGATGCCCGAGCTGGCCTCAAAGGTCAGAGGTCGTGGGCTCCTGGTGAAGGCCACGCGGTGATATTCCTCACAGTCCATGTAGAGACGAACCTGAAGGAGACATGACACACGTGTTGCTCCAAGCTCCAAACTCCAAACATGTTTTCTTGACATAAAACTGAATTATTAAATATTTTCACGAAGCCCTCAGCTTAGCTTTAATTTCAACTTTCTCTCATTTCAAATAAACATCTGTAAAGGGTTAACTATAACAAGTGAAGACTCTATCGTGTGACTCTGATAACAGCTGGTGATGGTAAAAGAAGAAAAAAAAGACACTGAAAGCTGATGAGAGTGTAAAAAGTACTGAAGGGGAACATTTCATTTTCTTGACAAAATAAAAACTTGCTGCATCAGAAATTTGTCACAGTGCACGTCTGCTGATGTTTGGATTTTTTCTTCCACGCTTTCAAACAAACATAAAAACCATAAAAGTTCCCAAGAGTGGATTTAACTTAATGACATGGATCGTTTCTGCAGCTAAAGGCTGTCACTGCTGATTCCCCTCGTGCCGGAGAAATTTCCACTGTTCACCAAAAAAAAACACACATCATTGAGTGAAATCGCTTGCTTCGCTGACTCATGTCATTCTGTTGTTGCGACAAATACAACCACTGAGGTTTACTTTGTGTCAATCCCATATATATACAGTTTATTTTTCACAACCAGCTCCTACTGTAAAAAAATGTTTCTTTTTTACATGAAATCTAAATCTTATACTTTATTAATCCCCTTAGGGAAATTATTTCTCTGCATTTGACCCATCCTAGAATTAGGAGCAGCCACACGGAGTAGTGCCCTGGGAGCAATGGGGGTTGGGTACCTTGCTCAGGGGTACCCCAGCCCGGGGACTTGAACCGGCGACCCTCCAGTTACAAGCCAAGTTCCCTTTCCACTTGGCCACGGGCTGCCCAATGTACGTGAATGATTGTGAGACATTTTTTAAAATCACTTATTTTCATTTAAAATTCTCTCCCTGCTTGACGACTATGGATGTTTTTGATATTTTCAATCTGATCTCCTCTGACGTGAAGTCCATATGATTTCAGCTCTGCCTCATTCATCTCACATCTAAATGTCAAGAAACTAAAAGAGTCGTTCTTATCGTATCACTTTACTCTTGATGTTTCATATCCATCCGAAGCGTCTTCTGACGGAAACAAAGTGTGTCCCAGATATATCCGAAGGAAGATACAAATTACACGTGAAGAACATGATGAACATGAAGAACTTGAAGATGAAGATCTTACAGTTCAGCTCATTTTGGTCATTATTTCAGTTGCATGTTCTTCATGTTCTTTATGTTTATCATAAACTTATGTCCATTTCTGAAACTGAAAACTTTTATAATAACGATTGTTATTAAACCACACAAAAATCCTTAATGTTTGCCAACTCAAAATCAACAAATCATCTAATATTAATTTTACCTGTGTTGCAATACATTCTTTTTTATTCTACTTGTGTATATACTATAAGCCAATCTTGCTGTTTTTTAACTTTTCTTTTTCTTATTTTCACTTCTTTTACCATTTAAAGACTTTAATCTTGTGCATTTTGTTATAGATTTTAATCTTCCACTTTGTATTGATTTCTTGCAGTTGTGTCTCTGTTGTTTTATTTTAATGTGCTTTTGTAGAGCACCTTGAATTTGCCCTTGTGTATTAATAAAGTGCTTTATAAAGTAAAACCCTGTCTTGTCTTTTGCCATCTTTGAACTACCTCACCTGAGAGGAAGAAGGAACGCTGAACACTCACCTCTGACCCCTGTACGGTCAGTGTAAACCTCGCCCATCTTCCCGTCAGGTCTCCCATCTTAAAAGAAGCAGCTTCTCGTGTCCCACTTGTCGTTCCTGGGTCAGTGTAGTACAGCACAACCCTCTGGGATCCATCCTCCACTTCTGACAGAGCGACACCCAAGTGTACGATCTGAAAACCAAAGTCACGTGTTGAAAAAAACCCAACAACAAACAAATCCAATCCAATCCCTGTGACTTACTTTCTGATAAGCGTCTGTGATGGCGAACAGCACGCCACCGTGTCGCGTCGTAGGTTTGGCTATGACCACGATGGCGAACTCGTCGTAGAACGGGTCGGGGATGAAGGACTTGGTGAGGCGGCCCACGTTGGCGTCTGGTCCGAAGCTGTAGGCGGGGTAACCCGCGAAACCCGCGACGAAGGAGACGGATGGAGGGAGGGGGACGCCGATCAGCTCCGTGAGGTCCAAGTTTCCCTGAGAGTCACGTTCTGCAAAGAGGAACAAGCAAAACATAGCGATGAGAAACATGAGTGTATCACAGTTCAGTTCAAGGGGAGAAGTTTGTTATTCCAGAAGAGATTTGGACAATAAACAATCAAATTCATGTCAAAATGGGCAAAACTTGAGCCCGTCTCAGGTGATCCGACACTTATAAAGCACATGCATTTCTCTGTGCTCATCAGGTGTAGCTGGGGTTCATTTCATAGAGACTCCGTCCCAAAAACAAATGCACCAAAAGTTTACCATTTAATAACCTGGGGATGAGACTCCCTTCATACTACAGAGTTAATGCACCAGGAAAAATTAAGCTATAAAAGAACACGCTAAAGTGGCTCTTTTGAAATCTGATGTTTGAAGTGAAGCAAAAACAAGATTAGATTTGATGAAAGGCGACATATGAAATAAATAAATAAAAAAAGAACAAGGCCATGTGCCATGTCTCAGGGCTGTGTGTAAAGTTTATCAACAATTATTATGATTTTCATATCAGATTTGTGCCATTCCCCATGTGGTTTTAGGTCAAACACTTTAAGTCTCAGGGATTCCCAAAGATTGGGTCTGGACCCACAGATGAGTCTCGGGAGATTTTCTTTTGGGTCCAGAAACAAATGTGCAAACATTTTCATGTTTTTAAATATTGAATCAAATCTCTTGGAAATGATTCCTTTACTAAATTAAAAATATTATGTGTTATAAATATTGCTGCAAATGAGTCACTGAGGCACTGGTTTGTGATAGTTTGCCATCTTAAAAAAAAGTGGGTCCACATAAAGAAAATTGGGGAAACTCTGGTCTATCTAATATGAAGTCGTGCAACATGAGTGAGAACAGTCATATGAGAATCCATGCGACTTTTTCTCAATATGCACACACGGAGTACTGGTCTTTATCGACCTGTACCAGCAGCTTCATGTGTTAGTGTTCAAACTATTGTATATTCTGCTTCAATAATGTGTGGGCGGCACATTTATGATGTTGTCGGTTGTTTGTTGACATGAAAGCATGAAACAGTTATCAATGTACACAAAAGTCAGGAGCAAGACACACATGATAGAATAATGTGAAGACATAGAATAATGTGAAAGAATAATCTGAACATAGCCACAATTTCTCAAATGAACCCGGCCGAATCTGCCAGTAATCTGGTTTAATCTAGCAAGGACACCGTTTTTAGCCAACGACAGAATCTCCCAAAATAAGGGAACCAATAACAAACAGGTAATTTGTCCATTTTAAGATGAGTCATCCGGGCAAAGGTCATTAGACACCTGACTACTAGGGATGGGAATCGAGAACCGGTTCGTCTTCAGAACCGGTGCGCGGTCGATCAATTCCTCGGGAACCGTTAGTATGCGTGCTTAATGATTTCCGCTTATCAGTTCCGCTCGTGGCAAATGCGACACTGGTTCAGAACGCAGTAAACATGGTGTCGAGGCAGAATCGCTCTAACGTGGGGTTATATTTCTTGCGAAAAGACAACAAGACGGTCACTTGCAACAATTGTGAAGTTTACATTTCGTCCAAAATGCAGAAACATTTGGCCACACAGCATGCAATTCATTTGCGGGACTGTCATGGAAGTGGGACGCAACGACTACACCCCTTCCAGACATGTTCTCGATCTCAAACGAGATTGAGCTGCAGTTGGGCTACAAATTCCCTCTACACCTCTTCTCCACATCACATTAAGACAGATGTACTGATCTGTTTCACCCTTCTTTGTAGTTTGACAACACATCAGTCACACCTCATGAAGTTTCGTCGAGAGGATGGGAGAGAAAGGACTTCCATGTGTCCGACACCTCCTCCCCGGGTCAGGGTACTCAGTCTGCACACTTCATCATAACTGTATAAATGGCTGAATGCACATTTGCATGCTCTCTCTTCCATCAGTCACAACACACAGACACACACATGCACCATTATTCCCATCACCACAACATCCATTTTCTTCTCTTCCCTCAGACGAACACACACACACACACACACACTTTCACAGAGTCCCCGTTCAACACCTGGTTCTCCTTAGCGGGAAGACCCCAAGAACAATCATGTGTTGTTTTAGTGAGTACGAGCAGAGGGTATAGACGATGGGCATCTGGAAGGCATTAGAGTGGACTAATACACAAGTGCTATGCAGTGGCAGTTCCTGTAAATTAGGCCGCGGCGTGTGTGTGCGTGCGGGAGAAACAAAGCCAGACTGAGCTGAAGAGAGCCAACATTAAGACTTCCACAAGTGAACTGTGTTTGCATATACAGTATTTGCCCTATATACACAGATGTGGCTACTACTGAGGCTCTCCACAAGTATGGATGTGCACTGAAATTGCCGCGTAACCACAACTCTAGCAAGAATGGCCTGAAGGATTTGGGTTAAAATATCCAATTTCTAAATTTTGTGACACATTTTCAACTGCGATTTCATTTGTGATATGATAACGTTGAAGCTGCAGTGCTCAGACAGGATAAATGCATCCCTGTTTTGCTGCTGTATACACACAAACGGTCCCTCGGTGTGATCTGATAGCTTTGCTTGACAGAGCCTGTTTTCAGGGGACAAAGTTTGATGCAAAAAAAACAACCTAAAACAAGCTTACATATTTGACAAATAAAACTCGATTTCAGAGAAATCAGCACTGAGTTAGAGGTGAAAATATCCCAATGGATCAAATTCTGGACTTCAAACTTTGGTAATTGTGTCGTTGGCTGCATCAAAAACAGACTTTTGCTCTTTCTACTCTACTCTTTTCTTTTTACTAGCTGTCAGTGGCCAAAGAGGATCTGCCAACACTTAAGCACGTCACTGCTCACCATCTCTGTCCAAAAAGTGACATCACCACTGCAGATGTTCCTCTTTTGGGTCAGGGGCCCAACAGCTGTTGGACTGCTCGTACGCAGAAATTAGAAAAGTTATGTACTCTCGCACTCGTGTTCTCACTGTGCGATGATTCCCCATATTTGGAACCAATCAACTGATTGCGTTTGAGGGAAGTTGGCTTTGTTAATGGGTGACAGAAAATATCTGCAATAATACTGCAAAATAATGAAAGAAGGGCAGTTAAATAAAAAAAAAAAAATACAAATATGCCTCTGTTGTGAGTAATTCTGGTCAGGGTGTGACTTCTCAGAGAAATCGGCCTTGGCTGAAGCGGAGCACCACCTGCACTAAAAACAGTGGAGACGAGAAGAGGAGGAGGAAGACTCGGGAGATACAGTACATGTCCTCCAGATAATGATCACATGAATGAAGAGCAAGAGGCTGCCAGGTAACCAAGTATCTGTGTCACTGAGGAATTACTGGCTTGAGTCAAAGGTAAACTCCCTGTTCTTGGGGAAGAAGTGTGAGACCAGGAACTTTTTAATTTTGTCGAAGATGCTGGTACGAGCCTCCTACACTGCAGAGAAGTCAGATCTCTTCACCAGTTATTAGATTGAGTTAGCTCATGTTACATTGTGTTGGCCTGTAAAATATGTGGGATTTGGTTAAGGCACCAAACGGGCTGTTGCTGAAACAAAAACACCAAAGTCCAGTTAAGAATTCTCGATATTTTAGAACTTTCTTACTGAATGTACGAATAGAATGCAGGTTTATAGCGACGTTTTTTGCAGACAAAGCCACCGACTCTCATCAACTATCGTTTGAAGCCCCTCATAACATAGCAATATAAAAGACAAAGTATGTGGAATGAGAACAAACCATTCTCCTTATTACAAACCAGCGCAGGATGGTACGGTATGGTACGGTATGGAATGGTAAAGCCCACAGTCAGGCGTGCTTCCACTGAGAATAGTAACTGATGGCCACGTCAGCGGGATAAGTAGCGCGGTATCGAACGCGACACAACTGGTCAACGAGCTTTATAAGAGAATAGACTGCGGGAGTTGAACACCTGACGAAATCAGCTGACTTTCGTGGGTCTAGCTCCACCCGTACCATTACTCTGGTACCCCAAGGGAAGAGTACCGAAAAATGGCACACTGTGGCCAGTTATCTTGGTAATAATCCGAATGGAAAAGCAAAAAAACATGTACTGTACCGAACCGTTCGGTGGAAACACGCCATAAGTTGAATTAGAGGAAAGTGCAGCCAAGATGACATGTCAGTAAACATGAAAACAGGTACAGTAAACAGGTTGATTGAACTGCAGGTGTATGCGGTTGTGCGCTGGTCTGTGTCTGTTTACAGGGCATCGAGTGTTTACGTGCCTGCTTCCTTTCACAAACGAGCAACAGACAATGCAATCGCTGTTGTCTCCGCAGGGCTGTTTCTGGGCTTTTAAAAAGTGTTTGTGTGTCACGGAGAGAATCCCACACAGTTATGATAAAATCCAGACCTTTGGTCAAGACTGCTCTTCTACCTCCTTCGAAAAGAAGCTTTCACTCTTGTAAGAAATGGGTCATCTTAATAAAATGAATAGCTGAAAAGGAAGGTGAACAAAGTGAGGTATTTTTTGGTCAAAGTTGATTTACAGATGTTGCACTCAAAGGTCAAAGAGTCTATATATTGAACGTGGATGGAGCATCTCTTAACATAGCTTTCTCCACCATTATCCTGCTGTACACTCTTCTTCCGCCAGGTAACTTCCAATTTTCCCCTCATTCATTGGAGCAGCCAGTGAAACTGACAGGGATTATAATATAAATATCTACCCTGGTGTATTGATTATCACATTGCATGAGGAAGGATGACAATATATTACCAAATCCGTTTCGACCCAGCCCTAGAACAGAATGTACTCAATGTATTGTGTGATAGAATTACAGGTTTAACCTTAAATGAACAGCTTCAAAATCACTGTGATGGCCCACTGACTCGTAGGTTTTGCAAGTTTCTAACTTAATGTTACTTAGGAGACTCAAATTGCAAGAATCAAACCCAGCAAGTTTAAAGAATAACGCTCAACTGACGTCATTAAAACCAACAAAAGTTAGTGCATTTCACTCCGGTCGCTGACAGGTCTCGTTGAGTCAGGGTTTTAAGACTCGTTTGTTTGGCTGAGACTCTTACGATGTTAAAGTGTGATCAGGAAAAGAGAAGAACATAGAAATACAGACGAGCGATAATGACATGGAGATGACGGATACTGTATTTGCACAACTCTGAAATGGTGCCGGCCAAATATCTCCGCTGTCAGTCAGATGAGAGGCGGCTCAGAGTATGGAGTCCTGCCCCAAACCTCAATCCACATCATCACAGATCGTCACACGTGAACGTGCCTGAGTACTAACGAGCATACAAAGGCACGACGTTCCAGAACAAACGGGTTACAGCGAATCCACTACATCTGTGGTCACACCGCAGCCTCTGCCACAGTCTCTCATTGAGTCATCATTCTAACCCCGTCATTATACTTAAACTACACGGTCATGGAGTGTGAACTTATACAGGGACACATCTGCAACGAGTCACAGCAAAAATCGCTGAGATGATCATGATGACTGTGCCGAGGAAACAAAAGCTGGAAAAACAAACAATGCAGCAACTATGATGTAACAACAATGTGAAATACTGTAATTACTTGTATTAAAAATGTTCACCTCTTGCCAGCACATCTTGAAATATTGAATGTCTCAAAGTCCCCGAATGGACCAGCAGGGAATACACGGCGTTACCAGGCAAAAATAACATGTGTTTGAGATCAATATTAAGCCAGCAAATCATTTTTTTTTTAAATGGCTGGTTCCTATACAAATAATGTTGAAAGTGATACTGTAAGTTGCTTTATTAAAACCATATTGCTTTGCAATAAAAGGGGCCAAAACACAGACACAGTCATTTCAGGAAAGCAGATACCTGCTTCTAATTATTTAAAATTAAGAACTCAAACCGGGGAGATTTCTCATTTCATTCTTTGAGGTAGACAAAACATGACACCTTGAGTCGTGATTGACGGGGGCAGTGATGTCAGCCGTGTGCTGCTGTGAAAGAGCAGGAGGTTAAGCAGGTAAAGTGCACCAGACCACACAGTGTGTTCCCTCAACTGGAAAGCCATGTATATGTCATGCATGTGTGTGTGTGCGTGTAGCTACGGGCCTCTGCTTTAGCACAAAGCTGCTCTGTTAGCGTCGAGCCGAGGAGCCAGATCGGTGCAGTCATTAAGGAGGAGGAGACTGGAGTTAAGTGTCAGGCGCTCGCTGTGATCAAAAGAGTCACAGCTCTGCAGACGGACTGATCTCACACTGAGTGATGTCAGAGAGGAGAGATCAATCCTGTCAGAGTTAGTATGAACTGCATGAACTGCCCTCCAAAAACGTATCTATTTATTTATTTATTAAATAGTAAACATTATTTTTGAAAATGTCTAAATGTTCAGACTGTTTCATTACTGACGGGAAAATGACCCAATACTTTTGGGACATGTTGGAATGTCATCTCAGGAATGACTTCAGCACCTGTTTACGTCTCCGATGTATGGAAAAAATGTGACAGGGATGTTTCTACACAGGTAAAGTCCTTCACAAAACACACACAACTTTTGAAATGTCTCAATCAGTGAAATTAAATGGATTTCTGTTCTGTCCAAGTAATTTCGTTTCGATCACGGTAGTTCAGTTAGTTACGGTAAAGGCATGGCTCAGGCTTGCTTTTCGACTAGCTGTGTAAGCGAGATACGTCGCGTTAATCTTGCTTGATTTGTGGCTATTTGTCTCAACAAGAAGTTTTGCCTGAGAAAAGACTGCGGGTGTTGAAGAATCGCTGTCGCAAGGGTCATCCACTTAGCTAACTGTTGTGAGGGTACCATACCATTTTACTTGGTAACCCAAGAGGGAAGGGTACCAAAAAATGGAACAGTTGGGAATACATAGAAACATACATACCATTCCACTTGTTGTGAACACAGATTTGTGGGTCATGCCTCAGAATCAAGGAGCTCCCACCATCTGCTCAGTCTGACACAGCCTTTTTTCCCCCCTTGTGTTATTTAAAACAGACAGTTTGTGGTCAATCATGCATCAACTTTCCTCATTCCAATGAGAAACACCACATTACATGATGTTGCAAGCACCTTAACTGCAGCAGCAGCCGAACCATATGAGTCGCACACATGGAAGCAGCAAACGGTGACGATGTGCCGAGGATGATTTATATGGGAACATGTGGACTGGTTTAAAGGGCGGGTTCGCTTAAATAATGAAAACATGAATCGCTGGTGTCTTTGTTATGTTATCTTGTCGTGGGATTTTTTTTTGTTTTTCAAGATCCAAGAATCAAACACACAGCATCCACACTCCCTACACAGTCAATTTAGGCATTAAAATCCAACCTCTGTGATCTGATGAGACGTCGTATTAAAAATGCTGGCATTAAAAATATGTCCTAGACTGATGTGATCAGATATGATGTTTGCAAGAACAAAATTATGACTGCTGAGACAAATGTGTCTGAAAAAGACAAGAGAATCTCCAAGGAACCAAACCTCTACTCACGCTGCTGTAACACAAAATAAGATTTGAACCATTAGAGAAAGATCTCACGTCTTGAGCGTTAGCGTGAGAAAAAGTCTAAAATGGCAATGAGTCAGAGGACGTCAGCTGAGGAGGTGATCTCTGTGATCTGTACCGAGAATGGAACGTGGACACCTGCGTCCTCACACCACCTCTGAATGTGGTTTTGTAATCAGATTTGACGATGAATCAGGGGCAAACTGTGAGCATTTAAAACTGAATTTAGCATGATCTCCATGTGATTGGATTGGACTCAAGATGGATGTTAATATCAGGTCTGAACGAGACCTGAAACCAAGGCCAATCTGAAAGTGTTTGAACTGTGACAGAAGCCAGAGAACATGGATATAACATAAACAAGTAAGGAAAAGTCCTTCTAGCTCAGAAGGAATCATTCCACAAGATTCAAGTCATGATTTTTTTTGTAATTTTGATAAACAAAAATCAAATCACAATTTAGAGCGGGAATAGCTGCATAGTCACCACGTCATACACTGTACATATGAAGTCCTTAGGAAGCACAGTTACAATGGAGTCCTTCATATACTTGCAAATGCAAATAAATATGTGGAGCTGCCCCACGGGGTTTCCAATGGGGGAATAAACCCGGTGCGGCTTTCAAGTATAAAAGGAGCTCTTTCTGTTTGGTAAAATCCTGAAATATCAGGACTGTCAACGTCGACTGACTGCAACTTCCTTTGAAGTATATTATTTACCGTGACCTCTCGAAAAACCTCTGCAAAGATGGCGTATTAATTTATGCACATCATGACGTATATCAAATAATGTAAAAACTATCTGTTGCAGCCAAGACGCCGAGCACAAACAATTGGCTCCAGCTTTTCTCATAAAGTACGAGGACGTTTTCCACAATAAAGCCAAAATGACTTCATGTTGTGAGAGGCCAACGACGGGACATCAGCACAACAGCACAGCTGATTATCCCATAAAATGGAAAAGGCTTTTACGGCCGCTTAGATTTAAACTGCGGGTGATGAGATAAACCAGATGGTTTACTTACGGGAATCTAAATAACCTGGTCATTCTCACTGCTGGCCCAGGCCCAAGCACATTTACACAGATATTTTAATTCATATTTAGATAAGTGCACTTTTTGAGATCTTCATGACGGGGTATTTCCAGCTCAAACTTGTTAGAATGTAACATTTGGGAAGATTTGAAATGACAGATTTGTGTGAAGAACGAGTTAAGTTTCACAAGAGCCCGTTTTTTTCCCATGAAGCTCACCGCTTTTATCAGTGTTGACGCCAAGGTTTGAGGCACTCTCATCCATCCTCAGTGGTAGGCTTTTATAAACAACAAACGCCTGATGCAGCTGTTGAGAGCACAAACCACTGCGGTGTGCACTGGTTACTGATTTCAGAAGAAAAACAAAACCCTGTCTGAATTAATTTGCCGTTATCGACGACATCACCACCAAATCGCAGCAGCAGGATTTCATTAACCAGCCCGTTTGCTATGACACATTATGCTTTTGGCTGAGCAGTGCTGCTCTATAAAGTGTCAGTGCCAAGTCTGACTCACCCAAATATCTGTCAGTGTCCCATGTTAACCCCTGTAGAGAGTTCTGGTATCCACAGGAGAATAAAGGGCTACTTTCTGGCTAAACAGACACAAGATATTAACTCCCAGAAAATGCAACTGCTCCTCAAGAAAAGGGAAACAAATCTTAAACACAAAATATTTTCAGGGAAATTCCACAGCGGCCAAACCAGTATAAATAATACATGATCCTGCAGGGAGGAAGTGATAAGCTGGACGGAGAATTGGCTTTGGTGACAGATACTGTTGAGCAACAATATTAAAAACACAAAACAATGTGCATTTATCATACAACATATGGGGTTATCCTTTTATGGAGATACACAGGACCAAGGGTTAGGCACATAATTCAGGCTAGGAAAATACATTCTTAATCATTTAATCATTCCTTCAGCATTTGGTCTAATTAGACCAATTTTACAACTACCTCAAAGCATAAACTTTGGGTTTTACCAACTTATTGCCTCAAGACATCATGAAATCCTCCATACTGAGCATCTGGACAAAATAAAATTGTTGATCTTTGGTGTTACTGGTCAAAAATGTTCACCGTAAAACATGACTAGGTAAGACAATTATGCAACAGGTGCAAAACAGTTCAATACACAAATGTAATAGCTTATAATAACTAAAATGCTCATCTAGATAGACAAACAGAAATATAACTGCAAAGCCTTTCTCGGGCAAAGGTTTTCTCTCAGTGCTGAAAGCCTACACCAAAGTTAGTCAATACAAAATTAAAGCTGCAACAATGACTGGATAGATACATTTCCCCCTTTTATTATTATTTTATCTCTCTCTCACACTACACACATGCACACACAACGGCAGCTTTATGTGTGGCAGGTAACACGAGGTCTGGACTGGAGCTAAAAACGTGGTTAAGTGGGGAGCACATTCTTGTGTTCCATCCAACATTCGTTTCAGGGAGCAGAGTCGACTGTCTCTCAACGAGGCGAACCAGCTCTTTCGCGCATGGTGGTCCGAGTGACTACTGTCCACTTAATGTATGATAATGTATACAGTGGAAAGGCACTTTGCTTAAATATCGTGTAAATCTGCTCTCTGATCAACTTTGTAAACCAGTCAGTGGTAGTTTTGTGCAAACATGAAGTGCAAAAAAGTAAGAATTTTGTTCTCCCCTGCATGGGGGGGAGGGGGTCCTAATTTGACATCACAAACATTTATCCAGCTTTTTCTCAATTCTTAATAGGTCTTGGAAAAACAGGAGTGTGCCAGGAAATACTGGCCGACACGACACAGAGTCTTAAAGGTAGCTACGCTGTAGGTTTTCAGGAGTTGAAGTCTCAGTGTGACTGCAGTGGACCGAGGAAGAGGAGCATTTAACGACTTCCTAATGACAACAGTGTAATTGAAGCTTCCAGGAGAGTGGAGGGTGGGGGTCATTTTGGGTCAGGACATAATAAGCCTGGAGTGTCATGATTTATGTCCCTGACTCTTACTTTCTTTTTAATATCTCACGTCCATGTTCCAAAAAATGTCATACAAATAGGCATTTGTATGCCATCTGCTTCACTTTTTACACTCCCTTCCACAGTGTACAACATTCAAAGAATACTTTCTTTCTACTCTCATGCTAAATTGGGCAACAACAGAGGTGAAAACCAAGTTTGGGTGTATTTTTGACCTGGAATTCAGACAATTCCTGCAGTTTGTTTTGGTGCAAGTCTGGACCAGTCAGTCAGACCTCTGGAGCGATCCCATAAAAGCTTGTATTGGACAGAACTGGGGTCACTGGTAAGGGCTGTGTTTTTCCCTCCGTACAATACAAGCTGGCTGGGTCTCAGGATGCAGACTGCCAAAGGCCGACTACTTAAGTCTGTTAGGTGGAGCCACACATTGTTTCAGTCCGTCTGACCAGAAACACTCAAACATACACGAGCTCCCAGCTCCATCCGAGTTCTTATCTTCAATCGTAACATGAGGCACCGACTTGGCGTCAGCGAGAGAACAGTATCACCTTTGTAAAGTGGAATATTTGACATATAAGTATTTTAACGTAAGCCCCTTGGGTCACTTCTTGGCCAAATACTTGTGTGCTTCTTTCAGGTGCATGTTTTGCTGTTTTACTCGAGAGTAAAATGCACAGTCACGTTCACAGGCACAGATGCACATCTGTAGCGCTGCAGGTTAACCATCTCGTACACCATTCTGGAGAACTGGATGTTTTTTTCCTGATTTGAAAAGCCAAGAACAACTTTGGGATATCTAATGTTCCCTAAATGTCTTCTTGCCACATTTGGGAGACACAAGAAAACCTCAAATATACAAAATAGCATCAGTGACTTTTTAGGAGCAAACAAACAATGATGACGCAGAAATAGGACCAAATAAAACAAAGCTTGCACTGATTAAAATTGAGATTCTTGAGGGATTAAAAGAATCACAGGTCAAATGGAAAAGGCCACGTTTAAGTACAGCTCGACAACAATATCTTCTTTGGATGCTCATAATTAAGGTCGTCACAGCAGATTCTTTCACCGGATGCCCTTTCCTCCATTTAACCAAGGCTTGGAACCGGTACCATGAGTACTTGCACTTCCACTGGCTGGATTCAGTGCATTAGGCAAATTTATGGTTAAGTATCTTGCCCAGGGACACATCTGCATGTAAACGGGAGGAGCAGGGAATTGAGACCCTGACCTTCCAGATGCAAGACAATCATCTTTTTCAAGATCCTTAATTTCCAGTTATTGCTCATGCCTATTTGGTTTGGTTAAAATTGAAAGTGCTGCCACTTATTCAGCGTTTGAGGGAAGACACTGGGCCTCACACGGCCGTCAAGTTTATTAAAGCAGCTTTAAAGCCTGGTGGCAACATCGACCATCCACATGGGTCAAATGTCACGGGGCTGCATGTAAACGCCACATTGTCTGGGCTTACCCCAAGCTGTGTTTAACCAGCTGTAGAAACTGCACTCTGACCGAGGTGTCAGAGGAATGATGGGATAGCTTTAAAAAAAAAAAAAAAGTAAAAGCACGCTGCTTGCTTTTGGCAGTTTGCCCTTACAATGTCCAGCCTTCAACGAAGAGCATATAGAGAGAAAGTGCAAAGCCTCTGTCTCACTTAAAATGAATTTGATGAATGGGCAATGTGGTGCATGAGAGAACAGTGGAGAACGGGAGTGAGGAGAGGTAATAACGTGCAGCAGAGAAGACAAAAGCAATCAATCACATGCTAAAAAAGGGTGGAAGGTACAAAGCCTCTTTGCCACTTAATCAACAAAACAAGTGGGAGCTTTTTACCTTAGCCATGGTTTGTCAAGACTCCTGCCACAGAAGACAATGGAAGAGTAGAGTTGAAAGAAAGAGTGAGACCGGAAATTTAAAAAAGACAAATGGTAAAGAGCAAAAAAAAAAAAAAAACCTAAATGTGCAATGGTTCAACCAAAGAATGTACATCTGAGAGTGAACACCCCCCTGTTTCATCCCTATCAGCTCCTCAAAGTGAAAAAAAAAGAAGAAGAAAGAAATCCCTCTCCTACTTTTTCAGTGATGGATGCCAAAGCATTGCATTCGAGCAAAGATTTGTCATGTTTGTATTCATCACACTGAAGATACTCTTGTAGCTTATCCAAACTGTTCCTACAGAGAGAGGGTGGAGGAGCTGGAGTGGGAGTGGGGGCATTCTGAGTGCTACCATCTGCTCTCGCTCTGCAGACTTCAGAGTTATTCAATCTAGTTTTGGAGAGCGGGACCTCGGCCAATGCACTTGCACTTCCAGTTCATTCATTGACTTACAGTAAGGGTGGCTGCTTCTACGGCGCCGGGTGACTTGATCTGCTCGACTGACTCTTGACCGGCCGAGTGGACCTAGATGGGAATGGCCCTGGATGACCCTGAGAGCAATGTGCTCGTTTTCAAGTTGAAAATTATGTTCACTCTGAAGATCAAATCTATTCATAGACCAAAAAGGAAAGTCACTTTCTGTAAGCAGTGCCCATAAAAAGATTGGTCATACAGACAAAAGGTGAAGGACGGCCATATGCAGACAATTCTGTGCTTTCAAGTTGGTGGCAGGGTTTAGAAGAAGCAACATCAAGGTACAGAAATCAAGGTGCACAAATGTTTGTTGATATATAAGATAAAGTCCGACCTCACTTGCACTCTTTTTGCTTCTTGTGGCTCTGGGTTAGAGTTAGGGTTGGCTTTGACTCTGATTAGCATTAGTGCTAAGGCCTGCAAGACCTGGGTGAACAAGCTAATGTCCTCTTTGTCTGCTTGCTAATGCCTACTTTATTGTTAACCCTGAACAGTGGCCATTGCTCAATATGGTTTTTCATTCCAATCAATTTAACGACCTAATTAAAAGTTACAAAATTGTATCCACAGTTAACTTAACAGTGAGATTTGTTTTTGTGCTTTGATGTCACAACAGATACACGGGTGGTGATGCAAGTCCACAACACTTTTACTGCCAAAAATAGATTTTCTGTAACAATTTCCGGGTCAATTTTGCAAATTCTCCAACCACAGCTCTGTATGGAAGAATTTTCATGGCCTTCTATGAAGATTGGTCAAGAACTGTTGATGTCATGAGGTGCTTAATCTTTTTTTTCCAGACTATACCATTAATTTAGCCTATACAGAGGCTATTTTCCATAGTTTTCATTGGCTTTATTAAACACAGGTTGGATACTGTGGGATTATTTTTTTTGCGAATTTTGCCAAAAATTTTGAATTATTATTACTGCTACCTAGATGCAGCTTTCTAACATTTATTTCCAACACATTCATGGTTTATTTTATGCTATATGAAAGTCAAGGGATCTTCAATAATGTACATAGGAAAAAAAGACAGCTGCTTGAGATTTGTAAATCAGTTGCCAAACTGGGTCAAACAGCATTTCAGGTTCAACCCATGCAGGACATGACCCCAGTGTACTACAACAAATGGGAACACTCAGCAGCTGTTAACATCATTTGTCAGGTCAAAACCAGGTCAAGCTCATTGACTTGTTATTTTCACTTACCATCCCTCTCATCTCTGAAGTGGTTACAGGGGTGTTACCAAAGCTTTTTTGAACTGTTTATTGAGAATGCACTTGGACTCATTGGCAGGATTTAGGAAGACCAGGGTACGATCAATTGAGCAGCAAGCAAACGAAGAAAAATAAATCAATTGAAGACTGAGAAATGTAAATGTAGAATGGAAGAAACCTTCAAAGGCATTAACAAGCACTCTTAAGGGTAAACATTTCCATATGCCTGCCTATCCTCTTTAGCAGATATTAATGACATCACAATCAGATCACTCTTTGCCTCAGACTTAGCGTAAAGAAAACTTGCATTCAGGTCTAATCCGAGTTCAAGATAAACACAAAAATAACACGGCCATATGTTATTTTCTCTGCTCAATAACCAACATCCCCACAGTGCTGTGACTTATAATGTGCAAGGTAATGGTCCTGCTCTTTAGGAGGCCCAACGCCTGTGATGTCTCTGCTCCATCTGCTGCTCGGCTCGATGGAAACATCAGCTCTGTTTTTATAGTCACTGCTAGTAGCTTCCAACATGTTTCTGTTTTTTTTTTTTTCTTTCTGCCACATTCTCAATGTGTCCACGTTACCCCGCAGAGAACATCTTTGACTCCTGCGTCTCCATAACGTTAACTTGTCAATGAAAATGTGCTTTATGTTTAGCTTGGTGACGGATTTTGAAGTAAGTCTGGCTCAACAGATGGAAATCAGGGCGATGAGGTCTTCATGTCATTCAACAGTTCTGAAACTTTTAGAGCAAAGATGAAATGAGAAGAGTCAAAGTTTTTTTTAGTTATTACTGGCTCTAGAACCTGATACGTTGTTTTTTTTTCCAGCAGACATTGATAAAAGCCAGCAAGTGCATTTTTTTAAAAGTTGTAAATAAAAAGTCAAGAAAGAAGAGGACAGGGCCACACAGTCAATGTTTAGTGAGCACTGCACCTTCCAACAAAAGTTGGAGGTTCAACTTGCTTTGATAAAGCCACAGAGGAATGAAGAAGAAGAGGGCTTTAGGCTTCTGTGAAAATATTTATTTTTCTACAAGAAAGAAAGAAAATCTAATCACCCATGGATGATTGTGAGGAGTATTTTTGAGGTTGCGGTTTGGGGAACGTTTAAGGTGACTTAAGCCAATATAACTTTACGACATTATGTTAAAATGACCACCCTATGTCATCATAGATTCAGGGAACTGGGTTCTATGATCACAATAGAACAGCTAGAGCAGAGGAAACTTTGGAGCATTTTTGGAGCCGACTCCAGTCTGATTAAGCGGACAAATGCGGGAGTAATCAGACTATGAATCCCATTATCCAGATATGTTTGTCTGACAAAGACTAGCTCGGTAGTGACAGGTTTTTGCAAATGTACAGTATGTACTCTTTTAAGACATGATTTGAACGGCTCAAAGGAGAAACCAGGAAAAGTAGTAAAACCCATTGACAGCAAAGCCACAAATGTTCAGTGGTCGACATATGTGCCCGTCATTTCCTGGGTCATGTTCACAACCACAAGTACTTATGAGGAGGCTTGAGAAACTAGTCATGGATTTCCCCCTGGTAAATGACTGTGTGGTGTGAACTCAGTGACTGCAACTCTCCAAATCACAACGCAGTAAGTTTTGCATTGTGAACTTGGCTTTAATATGAAGCACAGGTGCAACATCAGAATAACTAGACATAAATCTACAATATCAGGTTGCTTATTAGAGCCTGGACTCAATATTCAGCTTCATTGAAAGTCACTAAAAGGTCGGCGAATGAGGAGAAAATGCTGGCTGCAGTTTCCCCACAGGCTGGTGTCTCATCTTCCATCTTCTTCATTAAATTATTGTTAAATTTCACTAATGACCAACTTCACACTGACCCTGAGTGGAAACCCTAGTAGCTTTATAATCATGAAACCTGCTGCATGTGCAGAAAGCCATTTTATACACACACCAATAGACGTTGTCCTACTTCTGTAGCAATCAAAAGTCTTGGTCCTTTCCAGAATAAGCAGTTTGATTTATGATGTACGAGAAGAAACTGTTCCTTTTTGTGACAGGGCCCTTTTCAGTGTTTAGGTTTGCGAGTTTGGCTTTCTGTTTCATGTTGATCTTCATTTCAAAGATCTGATTCATAAAATCCTTGGATGAATCTATTAATATACAGACCAGCTGAGTCTGAGATTTGTTACTTTGCCACATGTCGCTTTTCAGATGCGTTACTTTGTTTTCATCTCAGAACAACATAGTATGACTGTCTTTATCAGATCAGCACGGATGCAGGCTCATGCACTTCTAGGCTGTTCCATCACCTACAACTGTACTGTAGGGCTGTCCTGTGTAGTCACAATAAATAAAAAAGTGCATTAAACTAACTACTTAGGAGCTTTTAGGGATATATGCAGCATTACTTGAGAGAATGAGATAGATGAGAATATTTCTAATAATCAAACAAAATTGGTATGGAAACATGAAATATGACTAAACTAATGTGAGTTGAATCAATTCAGGAAATCACTGGTGATACCCAGCCCCTGTGCGAGTTCCTGCACGGATGTAAAATTTTCCAAATTTAGAAGATGGCCTCTCGCCTTTGCAAACAATCAGCCAACAACAGGAGATTGCACATAGCTGCTAGTCTCCATAAAAAGACCCAACAAGTACCTGCTAGCAATTCAATGGGCCCTTTGATCCTCGGCATCTGACCTTGAGTCCGTTTCCTCGTCCTACAAATAAACTGAAAGCATGACAATCTTGTTCTCCACACACACACACCTCAGACATCCAAAAAGGAAAACTGTTTTTTTTCGGTTGACTTACGTTACGGAGTATATTTTCCTTTGTTTGAGCTGCTCTGAATAATCACAGGCACACTTCTACTCCGTCCTTTGTGCCAACAGTCTATTCGATTTGGTGTACATAAAGAGAATTTATTCCAGCTGCTCTGCCCTGAACTGACAATGCAAACAAATTGCTTGCAAATGCAAGAAAACCCAAGACATCTGCTGGGACGGTTCATGATGGGCAGCCACGTCCTGAGCCGTGAGACATGATCAAGATGCAGATTCTATCTGATTTTAAAGATTCTTCAAGGGATTCTTTACTGTAAAATATGTAAATGTGATTTCAAAGTTTTCATCTGTCATCTGAGAAACCCTCATATGGCAAATATAAAACTAGAAACCAGCATAAATTCAGAGAATATCATGGCATGTCAAGTCTGTTTTTGATAGTATACATACAAACATACTTTTTAATGCTCATCACTGACTTAAATTTCAACCTTTCTGACCAGTAGTGTGCAGAAAAAATGGATATATATATCTGGTTTGCAGGCTTGAGTCTAACCAGGAAGTAAAAAGGTATTGAATAGCCACCAGAGGGCGATAACCAAAAAGAAAGTCTATGGGAAAATAAGCTTCGATTCTCACTTCATTTATAAGGTCAGTAAACGAGGGGTTCATGGTCTCAATCAAAAGAAAACGTGTAAATTTTGTAATTTATGTTCTAATAGATGATAAAGTATGGCACATATGAGGGGACATTCATGTGACTGACAGCTTGTCCCGCACCAATAGGGTCCGGCTGCAGGTGACTGAGTTTGTTTCGCAACCAGACAACTAAGTCCACGTTTTATATACAGTCTTTGTTTTCACACTAAACCAAAATCCAAATGCACACTAAGCACAAAACAAACACCGGAGGTGATAATGGCCATAAAACAGCTAACTCTCTGTAGGGTCATCATCATATTCTGAAGCACTTTGCAGCCCTTGTTTTATCTCTACAACAAGCCTCCGTGACAACAACGAAACCCCAGAAGGCCGCGTCTCTGGTCTTAAGCCATTTACACCTCAGGTTATCACACCTTGCATTCTGTGGGAATGTGAAATGCTTTGGCGCGTCCCCTCAGCCAATTCACAGCAGGAGCAAAGACAATTAGTATGAAACAGAAACCATCTATACATAAATATTAACTGGTCCCAGAACAGCCATTACGAAACCCAACTCCTCACCTCACACCTGCTCTTAAACGTCTTTCCCAGAACTCTCGGTGGTGTTCAAATAATCAACTTGTGATTATTTTAACAGACATTACGACAGTGATGCGATTAAACTGATCAATTATGCACTTTACCTTCATAAATTTATGCAGCACAGCAGAATTTCATCATACTGTTTTGTCACACATTTTTTATCCTTATCAAATAATTGCAGTGTCTTTCAATTTGGGATACTGCACTTGGTCAAAGCACAATTTTGATTATTTTTGCCATAAACTGAGCAGACCTGGTGGCAAATTATTCATGCAGATTTCAATGTCATTTGGAGCGCGATATGCTCAAAATTCTAGCTTTAAAAAACGATGTTTACATTTACAGCCTTCACTTGTAAATCCTTGGAGACTGGCCGAACCAAAACTGTAGTGACTTTCACTTTCTCTCCACGCTGTAGGTGAGATTATACTTCCACTGTTTCCTCTGGGTGCATGATTATGCTCCATTTTTTTTTTCCTCTCAGAGCAGCTTTTTAAAGTGGTGGTGGTGGTCTGCTGCTGCTGCCGAACAAATATGTCTGTGAAACCACAATCCTTTCCCGTCACAAACCATGAACGACCTCGAGGAACACCACGTTGCCCTGCACTCCCGAGTTACAAGGTGCAACACGAGCCAAGGCTGTAATAACGATAAAGATGTCATGTGTCAAGCTCTCCTTGTTCCAGGCCGTTACATGCATGTTGCATCATTAGTTGGAAACTCCACAGGAAAGCCGTGAAAGCCACTCGTCAGTGAGGACAGAACGGAGGGGGAGAAGAAGCTAAACGAGTCAAAGATATGAAAACAAAAGATGAATGAAAGGAAACTGTTTAAGAGTTTAATGTTGTAGCTCACAGGGTTTTCACTCTGAGGAAAAACATCGAGGCAAGAACACAACTCTTGGAGGTCTCGATATGAACGTTCACAGTCAGGCTGACTTCAATAATACATCAAGAAGCAAAATGATTTCCCAGTTGGTGTAATTTGCCAAGAGGAAACTGGGCCAGAGTTCATGTTTCTTATCGGCGGCCGGTGGGAGAGCCATCAAATCCAGGGTTGTCTGCTAAACGGGCAGAGGGCAACCGCGGCATCACCTTAAATTGCTTCTCTTCCCCTTGGCCACGTTGTCAGGTTTGACTCAGCTGTTAAAAGTTTTGCTGAAGGGTTATACAGTGAAGTTTTATCAGCGCAATAAAACATCAGTCTGTGCGAGCCGAGATTTTTGGCAGAATTAGATCGCCTACATGCATCGATGAAGGAAATCGAGAAATAAGAGCAGGGAAAACGTCAGGGGTGCCAAAATGCGAATTGTGCAGCTGCGGTGGATCAAAAAGAAAATGCAGCACAACAGAATCAGCTGGTTGAAAAATACATGGCTCTGCATCACACTCACCGGTTTTTACCAGCTTTTCACTCTACTGTTAATTTCAGGCTTTGCCTGCCAGGAACACAAGTCTAACCGCTATGATTTTCCATTTAAACCTGCAGCGTGCAGCTCCGTCACTTTGCCAGCTTACATTAAAATGCTTAATTTTTACAGGTTGAGGTGTCACCGAACTGCGGAGGAGGTAGCCGTTTATAGGAGGGGTTAATTACTTCGTCCCACAACCACTTATGTTGAATAAACAGTGAGAAACAGTGTGCATCAGTGCAAATGAAGTGAAAGCGGCTCGACTCTGGATAGAACAACTGTGTTTTGCTGCTTTTTTTGTTTTTGTTTTTAAATACACTATAAATAAAAAAGTAATTCCTGCTATTAAGCCTCATGTTTTTCAATTTAACTGGTGTCATGTCACTCTTTGATCATCTAGTAGATTTTGGAACAATATGTATATTTTGGAATTATAAGTAGAATTTGGAATTGTAAGTAGATTATTGGAACTAAATGTATATTTTGGAATTATAGGTAGATTTGGAATTATAAGTAGATTTGGAATTATAAATAGATTTTGGAAGTAAAAGTAGATTTTGAAACTATAGGAAAACTTCCTCTGTGATTTCTGTTGAAGTAGAGTTCTTTCTGCAACCAGTGGATTCGCCCCCTGGTGGATACTTCCCCCTCCAACATCTAGTAAGTCTGTATTTATTTGAACCAATCTCATATTTGTTGAGTTCTATTGAAGAGCATTTGTGGTTGAAATCCATTGTCTGACTGACTGTGCTGTCACGACTTCGCTCGTGTTGGCTGATTTTGATCTGATCTGATGAAACAATGATGGAATAGCATTTTTTTTTTTAAATCTCTGCTCTGTCATATACGACGGCGTGAAGACCGTGTCTCCATGTCCCAAAGTAGATAACCAACGTCTTAAATCGTGTTGACTCAAAAGCTCAGTCTGTTGAAATAACCCACCAGAGGCTTCACTTCTTGTGTCATAAGAACATAAAAAGTGTTTGCAGAAGCTTAATAGGTGTTGCATTTACTTTCAAGTTTGAAAGCCCTTTTGGAAAGCCACTGTTATTCTTCTCCTCTCTGGTCGAAAGGAGCTGATGAAAAGCTTCAGGAGTGTGTGGAGCAGACAGAGAAGGTGGGTGTTGCCTCAGGGAAGCACTAATGACAACACTGTTCAACCACAGTCTTCAGAAAAAGATAAGATCACGTAATTCCCAGATTTTTCCCCATATTGTTTATCTTTTGAGTGTTTTTAAAAGAATTAAAAACACGTTTTCTCGTTGTTCGGCTTCTTGAATGTGAATATTTTCTGGTTTCTTCTTGCTCCACACAACAATGAAATCATTGAAACGGAATCATCAACATGAATCAACATTTTGTGACATTTTACTGACCAAGAAACAAACCTATTAAGCAGTAAAACATATCTCACATGTCTCGTCATCAACAAATGTATTAAATACAGGAATAAAATGGTTCAAATGCATACTAATGTCATTATTTCTTTATATTTTTGGGTAGTTTTAGTCGCCAATGTTACAAAAGGAGCAAAAAACACTTTGGCTCTTCAGATTTGAAATGTTTCTGATGGATATTTACGTTTAATCCACTGGGAAAATCATGGAGCTGTTCAACCATATAAAACCCCCAAAAAATGGCAGACCTCAGAATAATACATTAAGACACATCATCAGAAAAAAAAGAGACTCCACGTTCCAATATATATCAACCCAAGCCATATGAAACAAATCCAATATATTACAAGACCGACACTTTGAACAGCGCTTCAAGATGTCTGACTTCATTTCTGTGACCACACAAACTCTTAAGTCATGTTTGAGTCGTCTTTGGAAACCAATCAAGTTTAAAAAGAAACAAGAATTTTCATCACCATGACAGCAAATATCAGTCAGGACGCAGTTGCTCAATAATCTGTCAGCATTTCTGCAAAAACTATGAAGATACAGTTGTGTTCAAGACAAAAAACGACATTAGACAAAAAAAGTCAGTTTTTAAACTAATAAAATAACATCTAAAGTGCAAACTACCAAAGACAGGTGAGATTTAACTTCCTTTTTTAACATTTCCTTGCACGACGAGGAGGGGAATAGATGAAGAGAAAGGGAACAAAAAGGACCGAATAATGTGGAGGCAGAAGAAGAGGAGACAGATGTTTGCTGATGTTGACTTGCCAGCCGTGGTTAAACAACACACAAAAAGGAGACCAAACCATGAATTGGATTTGTGTTGGGGAGTGTTTTTAGGAAGTGCACCGACAGTGTGCTCAGAAACAACACAGCTGTGGAGCAGCTGAGCACACGACACACATACGAGTACACGTGTCCGCACTCACAAAGTGACCAACAGTGGTTCCTCTAATCCTCGCCTCCCACTGGGAAACAATCTCATGCTCCATGGGGGGAATGTGCATCTCTCAACCACTAACTCAAAGTCCATTTCCTTTGTTCCTCAAGTTGCCAAAAGAAAACACAGATTCTTCTGCAATTACAATCAAAATTCCTGAGAAGACAAGGTCTTGATAATTCAGGATTGAACAAACATGGGCATAAAAAAAAGATCAACTAAGGAGATAAAAGGTTCAAGTGTCAGTGATGAGAAGCTCAAAGTCACAAAAACAGACTCTCTTTGAAGTGGCTTCTTGTTTGTCCTTTACTTTTTTTTAAAGTGGTTTACCGAGGACCAGAGAAGTCCATCAGTCAGCGAGACAGGAAGAGGCATGAAAGGTTCAAGGTTGGGACAAAATGCCACCACCACTGCTGAGCTGCAAAGTGGTTCAAGTCTATGAAACATTATCTGGTGCAGTCCAAGACATCTTAAGACCTTTTTCCAGCTTTTTCCATCAGATTTACGCATTTAGACCTTAAATAACGTATAATAATGTATAAAATACTGGAATTTTGGCTTAAAGGTGGTTTATTGGCTCTTGGTTTGTGACTTATATTTGGTCACAATTTAGTTTTTTGGTTGACAACAGGAAGTTTTCCTTTACCTTGTTAACCAGTTTTGGCATTATGTATCTTCCGCCTTCCTCAGAGTGGTCACCCGGTGGCGACGTGCCTTATCAGCAAAAAAAAACGAGCCAAAAAACTAAGTTCAATCAGTAGACTAGTTTTGATGCTCTTGCACAATGTTGCCAAAAGTATTTGGACTGCCTTGTGCAGATCTGGCAAATTCTTGATGAACACTCATCATTAATCATAAACTTGTGTTGTTGTAGCTAAATGGGATCAAAAACCTAGTGGGCCGTGTTCCAAACTCCTGCTAAAGCCTTCCCAAAAGATTGTACACCATTACATCAGATATCAGTCAATGACACTGCCTGGCAAAAAAAAAAAAAACTACCCTGAATTTAGCTGTACTAGTAGGATGGGACTGGATAGTTGGACAAGTTAGTTAATCCTAACGATGCAGTGACTACATTTACTGTCAGAAGACAAATCCCCACGATCGTGAAAAAGATGTTTCTCCGTTTCAGAAGGTTCAAATTACTGGCCGGCAAAACGACTGTGGAGATTACTGAGAACTGTTCAACGCCTGATTAAAACTTGGAAGGATTGAGGTGAAACACCATCTTTAAAATGTAGAAAACCCAGTAATGATTAAACATTTGGTTCAAATCCAATCATTAAAAAGTCAACATGTGTTTTAATGGTGAAAAGGCAGAGTATTTCCACACAAACACAATGTGAAGAAAACTCCAGGGATTGGAATTTAAAAGCCGTGTTCAGCCGTATATACTGATGGCACGAGCACGTTCCAAGATGACAATGCCAGGATTCATCCGGCTCAAACTGTGAAATAATGGTTCGGGGATCAAGAGACAAGATTGTCCACTGCCGAGTCCAGACCTTAAGCCCATTGAGAATGTGTGGGATGAACGAGACACGGTTTTACTCTGAAGTCCAATTCTTCCATCAATACAAGACCTAATGTGACTCTGGATGGAATTAAATGTTTTGACATTGAATAAGTGAACTGAAACAATGCCTCGGCTAATGCTTTCCACAATGAAAACTAAAAGGCAGTCCATCAAGATATTTCAAGTGTGTGGCCAGGCAGTGTATTTGGAATACCCTTTTACTGCAGCAATACAGAGAATACACAAAGCTAAACGTCTAATAATGATTATCTGAGTGTCACCTTCACCCCAGAAGCAACTTAACCCAACAGAGAGCAAAGAGATCCTTTATCTTCAACACAGACTTTCTGGTCTTTATGTGACAAACTGATCAAGCAAGCAGAGTTTAGACTGCAGACGAGGGTAAAGGTGATATTTTTAAAGTGGGGAGAGGAAACAAGAAGACTTAAATAAATCTGTTCTCACTGACAACTGCTCTGACACCACTGGACAGTGCAATCCTCTTTTCCTTGCATGTGTGGAGGTTTCAGTCTCACAGTGCTGGCTCTGCACTCCATGACCTCATTAGAAAGTCATATTCTCCATCCCTGTATGACAGGACATGGCTCTTTATTTTCTCTCTCTCTCTCTGTGGTCTTCCGTAGACAAACTGAACAGACACCTGCTTGTGTTTCTGCTCCATCTTTCTGTCCTGACACAAACTTTCCACACTGTCAGGAGGATATTCCATGTTTTGCAGCCACGGAAGCTGCTCCCCTAGAAAAACAAACAAACATGCTAATTCTGACGTCTTCACATTAAAAATACAAGTTTTGATGTGCCGCTGAGGAGGAAGACTCAAATTTATGTGTCATGTGTCAGCATTTCTGAAGTAAAAACGCCCTCGCGGTACACAGAGTGCACTGTGCTTCAAAGCTGGGACCATGTTTGAGTGCGATGATGTTCCAAACCTCAGCTGCAGAGAAGGAATGCTCTTATATATTCTTATTTATTCTCTACAGTAACCGGCAGTACAGAGCTTTGGTCACTGGCACTTCATTAGTGGACGATAGCGGTAAAGATTCACCACTGAATCTGTTGTTGGACAAAACCAATGTTTGTCCACTGGGAAAAACATAGCACTTTCAGAATAAAGGGCTCACAAAATGTTTGATTTGTGTTCTTTTAACATGGAACTACATGGTTTCAGGGGACTGCAGCACTCAACATTTAAGTCCTACATTATTCTGCGCATAAACTGGGTCAAGATTGGGAAATTAAAGGCATGATTCTCATTAGAAATGTATTGAGTGCCCAAAAATGATGAAATATTTCAAATCTATAAAAAACTAAAACAAGATACAGTAAGATTTACTTGAGCTGAGGCGGGTCGTATACCCTGAGAGTGAAAACATTATAGAGCCTAAAGGGGAAAAGTTAAGATTTACCATTTAAAACACACATTAGAAGCCCAATCATTATATTTAATGCAGGACTGTGGACAAAAGTAGAGATTTCTTAAGCGAAAAGTCTAAAATTTATATTTTTGTCCATAAACTGTCCAAAGAATGCATGAATTTATTGTTTATTTGTCAGGTTTTTATGCCGATTCAGTTGAGATTTCTCAATACATTCTTCACCTTAAGTGCAACAATAAAATATGCCCTCCCTAGTTTTAGAAGCAAACATCAAACCTGATAGTAAAAGAAATCACTGTTTTGTATTTCAGTTAAGTTTTTCAAAAGGCAATTACACTATTTTTTAATCATAAAAAAATGCTCAGAAGAGCTACCAAACATTTATAAGAGGTAAAACAGAATCATTAAGTATATACAAATAAACACAGCCATCACTGTTTTGGACGGCAAACCCTTGGAATCAAAGCTCAATAAATAAATAAATAAATAAATAAATAAATAAATAGTGTTTCATTTGGTTTGGCTCATGTGACAATTAACTGCAGGAAAAGAAATCAGTTGACCACATCAAACAATGAGGGCTCAGGATTTTGAGGGCATTTAGTATAAAAGCTCTTTGATGGTCAGAGCTTTGATTTCACAGAGTGAGGACTGTTGAGGGACAGATAAGGCCACGTTAATGATGGGTAAACAAAGATAACATAAAAATAACCTGTGATTTATGAAATGATGTTGTAGTTTATGGTGGTGTGGCTGTTAAATGTTTTACTTGGCACAAAACAATGACTTGTAAAATGGTCAAAGTGACCTTTGGTGTCAGGGGCACACATTTGCCGTCCCAAACAAAATCCTTGCTACACTTAAACACTTCCTGCGTTTGTCCTCTGGAGAATCTTTCTTCAGTGTCTGGAGCTCACACCGCGTCCACGAATCTAAATAAGGATTTGTTTTGTCCTGGTCCAAATTTAGCGATTCCTGTTTATGCCTCTAGTCAAATGCACATGGTTCTGGTCACTGGGCTTTAGCTCAGATCATTCGCAGATACGAGCGTCACAGCTCGGCGACTGTGATGCAGCTTTCCCTCAAAGTGTCGGGTCAGCAAATCCGATGTTAAACACTTGAAAGTAATCAGTGTCTAACAAAAAAAGGTGTTGAGCCATTTTGATCAAGTGGCAAAGACAGAGTAGGTGTGTGTGCGAAAGACATCATGGTGGCAATGGTCCCAAGTTCGACTCCACCCCTGGCTGATTGTACACAATTCCATTGTAAGTCGCTTTGGATGTTTTGTAAGTAGGAAAAGCATTCTGTGGAATCCACAAAATCATTAGTGAAAGAAAGTTGGAGTCTGATGAAGACGAGATCAGTTATATATTGGACAAAATGTGGCACGATAAACACCAGCAAGGATTAATCTGGGATGCAGAAACATGTGTGGGGGCATCTTGAATCAGTTTCAGACTGCTGATGCGCGGGGGAATTAAACAACCACAGGAAGTGCTTGCGTTGCTGTCCCGGGAGCAAACAGACAAACAAATACAGAGTCGGTCAAAGTCTTTCGTTTGAAACGTCATCATCAGAGAGGAAATTCTCCATTACATGAAATGTCTTCTAAAGAAATAACTTGGCATCTTGGTTAAGTGAATGAGCCTTTTTGTACAGACTGTAATGGAGAATGCCATTAACATTGGAAGTCAGAGGTGGGAGTGGTGTCACGTCCGACTTGCCCAAGTTCCAAGCATCTGGGGTCGTTATCGACACTACGTGGTATTTTACGAGTCCACGGATAAAAAAATTGAACACTTCTATGTGAAACAAAAACGACAGAAGGCCATTTTGCAGCAAAAGAAGAGTGTTTTAACTATTGGCGTGAGTGGCAGCCATCGTGGAATATTATTTTGGGAGTTTGCTACCACTTTCCGATGTACAATTCTGACTTGAGTGGGCGTTCCGGTTGAACTAGGAACTTGGAAATGAAGCCTTCCATCGACAGCTGGAACGCACCATAAATGTGAACTGACTTTCTAGAGAGTGAGCACCTTAGCCAAACTTATGTTTCCCCTTGTTTTCAGTCCGTATGCTAAGCTAAGCTAACCAAATCTTTACAACTAGAGCTGAAACAATTACTCGATTACTAAATTAATCGTCAACTATTTTGAAAATTGATTCCTCGGTTTGAAGCTTTCTTCTTTCTTCTACGTTTTCTGACATTGACATATGGACCAAACGATTACTTCAGAAAATAATCGATAGATTGATCGATTGTGCAAATAATCGTTAGTTGCGGCCCTACTTGCAACACAATTTTTCACAAATTAGTAAATAAGGCTTGTGCCAGATCTACAGGACAAAACAAACCAGCATGATAAACTATTCATATCCCACAAACAATACCTAAACAATTTGAAAAGCAACTTTTTTCCAATCAAAAACAATTTACAGGTTTTCTCCAAACATAAATTCAAACCCGAAAATAAAAACATGATTTTTCCGACTTTTCACGGTCCATCTGCAGTACCTTCACGACCAAAAAAGGGGGCCATGACCCACACATTGGGAATCACTGATTTATAGTTTGCCAATTTGCCACACCCGCAGAAATAAATAAATCCTCTTATCCAACTCTACTCAAGGAAACCAAGCCAATCATATTCCTGAAAATGTTAAACTGTTCCTCTTAATTCTCTTATAATGCAGAGAACCTGAAAACATGATAATTATAGATTTTACACAAAAAAAAACAACTAAAAAGGGTATAACTTCAAAAACGGACCTTAATGATAGTTTTGTGGGACAGACCACCCTTAAATTCTGTATTTATAAACATGAAAATGTAAAAATGTTAATAAACTCGCATTTATGTGTGTGGCGAATGTAAAACTAACAGGACATTTATTTACAGGGAAAGTGTCAGAATCATTAAAAGTCTCCGGTGCGGCGAGAGTGTTGCTCTTTCTCACCAATTCATGAAATCATTGTTGGACAGAGCCGAGGATCTCACTGTGCCCGAGCTGAAATTACACATTTAAACCAAAACCTGATGTCTTAAACGTTGCTGCATGGGCCTGGGTCCAGAGAGCCTGTATATCAAAACTGACACCGAGCCAAAATCTCATTAAGCCAGAATAAGGGCCGAGTGGATCGGGGGGGAAGATTTACACACGACTTCCTTTAGCACTCAATGTCACTTTACTTCTCCGTTATTTATGATCAAGGTGTTTCTGAAGCGATTTCTTGGAGTGACGTCTATCAGATGCCAATGTTTGCAATGAATTTCCATTAAACTTCTCCAAAACTGTGTCAACAGCTTCTGTACTTTCTCAGAGAGAATCAAAGATTAAAAAAAAAATAAAATTAATAAATGCAGTATTTATATAACAATGCCACTTATTACTTATTTTTCCTTGTTTGTTGTTTTACCTGACAGACAAGTAGCTGTGTTTGAAGCCCATCAGATGTGTGATTAACAGAATATCTGTATTTATCTGCCACATTTCTAGCAATATCTCTTATATTTATTATCCAAAATCAGCTCTGCACTCCGGTGCCTTTAGAGAGTCACCTGCCAAGTAACAGACGTCCCTTGCCGTTTCCCTATTACGACATGCAATACATGGTCCACGATACCAATAATATCACGATACGACTATTCTGGGATAATTAATATATTGCAAGACAGTCTTATTGCGATAAATCACGATATCTGACGAACTGAAGAAAACAAAAACGTTAACGTGAAAAGTCAAAAGTGCAGGATTTCTCACATTTTTTCACAACACGGAGAACAAAGTGCATCAAGTCTATGTATGGAACATGGATGGAGCATTGACTGCATCTCGTAACGTAGCTTTCTCCACCTTTCCTCCACATTATCCCGCCGTAAACTTCTTCAGCCAGGTCACTTCCTCCCAAGTTTCCACCTCATTCATTTCAGCATTCATATATTAAATCGATATTTTGACCTACCTCTATTCCCCATTGTTTGCTTTTGAGCGTGTACCTATCAGGGTGCGTCTCTGTGTTTTTGTGCTCTAGCTTCCTTCATTTAAATATTTTATGATGCGTTTTATTTTGTCATATAAACTTGTTTTTTATTATCTTGTTTGTTTTGCAGCTTCACATATGTCCAACTGGTGTTTCTGTGCTTGTTTGATGCACGTTCTGTCAGACATTAAAACAGAGACTTTTGAGTTGAGGAAAAAAAGATCATGTTTTTTTTGTTTTTGGTACTAAACGAAGGGTCTGTCAATTCTGTGTCACCAGGCTCCAGATAACCTGATTCAAAACAGACGCAATCTGTGAGTCATGTGTGTGTGGAATAAATTAATCTGTTTATATCATCATCAAACCTATTAACTATTGTGCTGGTGCTGATAAAGAATTCATGTTCATGTCAACACTTTTCATATATTTTATAACGATCTCCAAAGACTCACATGATAATTGTCTTGGTCAGTATCATCACAATCATCCTCATCATCATCACTGACAACGCACTCACCAGAGTCATCTTCATTCAATAACTCTAATAGGCTGCAGTGTCTGGGCCACTCATGACATTCCACTCAGATAATTAGGAACTTATTATATGGGAATAATAAGCAGCAGATGGGAGAATAACAGGAGTGGGCTGCATGTATGTGTGTATGCAACTGCTGATTAACAATCACCTGAGGCTGAAAAGGCTAAAAAAAACAACCGTACGAGCCTTGTTTGTTCACAGAATCATTAGTGAACATCTTCATTTTGCGAGGATTTACTTTTCCTCTCACAAAAAAAACCCTCAACAACCATGACAACAAAGACAAAGTAAAGTTAACTGATGTCAGGACCAAAGCTGCTTTCATGTGCTTTTGTTTGTTTGCTTGATCTTAATTGAAAGATTTACTATAAAAACTGTTCACTCATGTATTCACTCATCTGTTTCCAAGAACGTCTTCATAACTGATTTAGCATGTACTTAATACTGGACTTTAATCCTCTCATTTGATCAAACATGGTACCATCTACGGACATCCTATTGCTCGGAGATCAAGTTTTAAATATATTAATCATTATTCCCTAAAGCACTATTGATTACTCAATGGTAAGCAGGTAATAAATGCATTCATTCACTCACTCACTCCATGACTTCAAACTTTGGTCCACTCATTCATTCACTGAAGTAACCATAAATGAATCTACATGCAGTGCATTCATTCACTTTCCATCTTTTTGTTGTGCACTATTTACTTCATGTTCCTAAGTTATTTCACCCATTTATCACCTCCACACACACACACACACACACACACACACACCTATAAACATGCCCACATGGTTTTCCATTGACTTTTGAGTAAAAACGTTAAAACATGAGATTTGTTTTGTTTTTCCAGCTTTTTAAGTTCCACTGCCTGCAGCTAAAAACATCCGGACACACGAGTCCAGCACGGACCAGTTCACGCCAAGGAAACGAGCGACATGAACTTCAACTCAGAATCTTAATGTTGCCACGGAGACAGCTCTGTTTTCAAGAATATTTACAGCATGCAGCCTGGAAATATTTGTCCCCGGTGCTCTCTCTCACTCCCTCTCTCTCACACTCTCTCCCTCTGTGGAAAGTGAGCCAGCATGCGTGTTTTCCTCCCCATGAAAAAGTGAATCATAGCAGTCGATTATGAATATGGCAGAGTCACAAACAGGCTGACAGTGGAGCCTCGAGCACAGACAGACACTGGAGGACCTGGACCACTGTATCACACTTTTAATGAACCTCACTCTTTCACACACACACACACACACACAGGTTTCTGCATTGACACAAAGCCCTATCCCCAACCTGAACCATAACCAGGTAATACCTAACCCTAACCTTCACTGAACCACGAGTCAAATCTTAGCCTCAGAAATTAGGTTATGCCTCATTAGGACCAGGTTTTGGTCTCCATGGCCACCACTTTTTTTTGTGTCCGATATCAAAGACTCAACTCTATATTATTATGATACAGTTATTGTAGACCCTTTATGAATTAGCCCAATCTTGATTTTTTATTTACATTTTTCAACAGTCTGTGCACAGTGAAGTGTGAGACATACAGGATTTTTAAGCCTCCAGAATTGCGATTTGTCTGCTGCCATTTTGCAAATGAAAGGTCAGAGGTAACGCCTACAATCACACTGGTGTCCACTCATATGTCCTGTACTTTATCATCTATTTTCCTCTAAATGGGAACATAATTTCTGCTCGACTGAAAAAGACCTGAAACTAGCCAATGAGATCATTAAGGTTAATTTTCCCATAGACCTCTATTTAAACAGGCACATTTTTTTTTGCAACCAGCAGAGTCATGCCCCTAGTGGCTTTTTGGCTATGTACTTCTGCATCGGCATCCTCTGGAGAACCAGAAGACTGCATTCACTTTTCAAAAAATGATGTGGTCTATGGTTT
This sequence comes from Solea solea, assembly GCF_958295425.1. Classification (NCBI taxonomy): domain Eukaryota; kingdom Metazoa; phylum Chordata; class Actinopteri; order Pleuronectiformes; family Soleidae; genus Solea; species Solea solea. The sequence goes on along the minus strand of NC_081134.1, from coordinate 30,504,920 downwards.
AATCCATAATGTCAACCCAGCAATTAAGCTCCTTGGGGCCAAATTAGCACAAGAGACCACACAGTTATTTGACTGCGTTCAGACAATCCAGCTTTTGTGACACTGGGGGTTCCTTGTGGTGATCATAGGTCATCATACAGACACACAAATGCCAATGTGGATTCCTTCAGGCTGACGATAGCAGCGGTTTATTGGCTGTCCTTTTCTGGAGGCCAAGGATGAAAACTAATAAAACAGAAAAACTGCTCCAAGACATGACTGACACTGACCTTCATGCCATGACATCATCTTCACTACCTTAATAATGTAGTGCTACTGACTGTGCCGCGGCTCTTGTCAGCATTTTTTAAGGTTTTTTGCCCGTGGGAAAGAAGAGCATGCAGCTCTTTGAGGACTAACTGGGACCACGTTGCAGTGTCCTCCTGATTGATGCATTAATCATGGGACACAGTTCAGATTTAAAGCTGTGAAAACAGTATGCAGACAGTGCAGCGTTGCACAGAGGCTCTTAAGAAACGCATCAGTCAGAATATAATTGAAACCACCATCATCTAACAGGAGCAGCACAGGAGTAAGCAGGTATCAAGAGAAGCTCCACTCTTCACTTCACAACACGACTTCTTGTAAAACAGCCTCATAAAAAGTGTCTCTGGACCAAATCAAAGCCTTAAATTTTACAATTAAATGTAAGGAACTGGGGGGGGGGTTGATGTAAATTGGTGTTCAAACCTTTAAACTCAAAACCCCTCAAAGACTTTTTACAGGTTGTTTGCATTTTGAGGCTCTTTGGTTGTTCATTTCAAGCACCTTCAAGGTCCAATTTCAAGCTTTTCCAGCACCTGACAGCTGTGGTAAAGTAATATGACTAACATGCATAATAAGAATGATTATTTCAATCCATTTGTGACAACAACAAAAGACAGTGTTGTGCTACAAACAACCAATTTCTTGTTTTATAGTCACATATGTGACAGACTACCAGAACTATTCAGTCAGTGAGTTATTTGTTGAGGAAGAAACAGAGCTAGCATTTCAAGCATTTTCAAGCAAATTCTCCAAAATTCAGGCACTTTCAAACCTTGAAAACACAAATATTTAAGCATTATCAAAGATTTTGAGCACCATTGCAAATCCTGACAATGACAACGCTAACATGTACATACGTGTGAGTCTGTATCTAGTTTAGGGGTCTAAGAAAATATAATATAGGGCAATATTCAATGGTGTAATTATGTACTGATTCTCTGAAGTGCTGTATAAATAAGGAAATATTCTTCACAGTGGTTCTGTGCTGCATTTAAGCCTCCAACCACTAGTTGGCAGCAGGCTTTTCAACAACTTTCACTATCCTCCACTGCTCCCAGACAAAACTTTGATTTTCATATCCAAATATGTGCATTGTATTGCCAGATTTTTGCCAAAACAGTCCTAATTTACTTGAGGAACTTCATTCCATTTGCCAAAACTTTCCTTCTTTTATTCCATTTCATACATATTCAGGAAAGAAAAAGCATGCAATTAATATTGGGAGAAACCCCAAAGATGTGAAGAAAAGATTTATGAATATTTAAACTGAAAAAAAAGGACCAAATTAAATATTCTAAAGTACCACTTATAATATTCATATCATCCCCCGCACAAAACTGCACAGGATAAGATAAAGTAATATCATGCCTCAGTGAAAGCCTCCACTGCACACCAGGCCCAGCAACAGTGTCATCATTCATATTCAACACATGAAAAGTCGTGAGCCAGCAGAAAGTTGGCCAGAGATTTTCCCCCAGCAGCAGCAGCAGCAGCAGCAGAAGGCAATCAAGAGAGAGAGAGAGACAGAGAGAGAGAGTGAGTGTGAACACATACCGTCCAGCAGCTGATAGGCAGAGGAGTGATGGCAGCAGAACCGGACAATGAGCAGGAGTAATCCACAGAACCAGGCAGGAATTCTGCTGCTGCTGCTGCACAGAAAAGACAAGTGAAAAAAAGTGAGAAAACTGAAACTCAAAAGTTCACAGAGAAAACAACTGTGGGGCTTTTTTTCATTTACCGTGAGGACATTTTCAGGTAGTGGTGAGTGAGATTAGATCCAAACTAAACTGGCCCTGTTTGACAGTAAGGTAGAGTGAGAGTGAGAGAGAGAGATGGAGCCTGCTCTGACTCTCTCTCACCACTTACTCCAAACTAAAATCTCTCCTCCTCTTTGCTCTCTTTGCTCTCTCTCTCTCTCTCTGCCTCTCTCTCTCTCTCTCTCTCTCTCTCTCTCTCTCTCTGGTTCCCAGTCAAACAAAGGCAGCTTCAGTGCGTCCGTACTCTTGGGGCCCTCGCAAACTTGAAACCCGACTCCTTTTTGCGTCTCTCTCTCTCTCTCTACGGACCAGTGCTTTCTGATCGGGCCTCCCCTCTAACATCACAACCTCAGATACAAATTAACACGCTGCAGTTAAATCCTCCTGTGCCACTGTTCCTGCTGCTGCTCCGCCTCACTGCTGTGGCTTCTCTCACTTTCCCGGGGCCTTTAAAAAAGCAAATGTGGCCTTGACCCATGGAAGGAGGAGGAGGAGGAGGAGGAGGAGGAGGAGGAGGAGGAGGAGGAGAAGGAGGAGGAGGAGGGGTCGGGACGGAGTTGGGGGGGTGGAGATGCGCCTCAGGAGGTGTAGCATCCAAAAATCTGTCTTTCATGTGCAAGCGAGCAAAATAAGTTATCGTGGATCAAAAGGGAAATATGCAAACAGCTAATACCCAAGTTTACTGGTGACGCAGGAATGTTGCCTTGGCTGAAACACAGAAACCTCAGTTTGTGTTTCAAAGCAAACTCCACAAAGCAAGTCTGTAACAAGGTGGTAAATAAATGTTCAACATCAGTCGGACGACCTGACGAGCCATTTAAACCTTTCTACCTTCACGGTTTTTAAAGTAAAGCCCAGGAAGTAGGATGAAAATGGCAGTTTCAGAAATCCATCTGAAAAGGAGGTCTATGGGAAAAATGAATGATTTATAAAACGTCACAGCACATGGTGTCAATTATGTAAAAGTATCTTTCCCTTCAGAGGAAAACGGGGCGATAAATCACGGCACGTATGATTGACAGCTAATATCATTGTAAAACTGTCATGGCGCCAGTTTAAGAGCGAATCTTACGGCTTCACAGCAGAAGTTTGTTTTGCATCCAGAAGACTGCACGGTCTATGCTTTTACATGATGCCGTTATTTAAAAAACAGTGACCATGGAGGTAAAAGGTTTTTAATTCATGTCTCTGCGTCAGAGAATAAAGGGAGTAAAGGTTTGAGCAAATCTTTCCGCAAACCCAGAGGTTTTAGGCAGTAGTTGTCAGAGAATACTCAGGTATTTGAGAGCTTTTTAATTGGTTGGTGAAACTAAAAAGATCCATCCAGCAATTGCACACGTCCTCAAACACCCCCCAAATCATCTCAAATCAGATCTCAAATCGTCGTCTCTTGTCTCTTGCATTTCACAGACACAAACACGACAATGACGTCAAAACCGGTGATGGAAGGGCCGATAAGTGGCAGTCTCCTCCGTCAGGGAAAGCGTTGTGAAAGGGCGATGGGTTGGAAACAAAGTTTTCTGCATCAGTGTTTTAAAGCCTCACCACAGACTAGGGCTGTCTCTTAGGACCATTCCATCGTTGCTGACAGGATTTGGCACGCGTACTTCTCGTTACCGTAACTCCTAGACTCCTAAAACTTACGGCAGCCCTCAGGACTTCCACGGAATGACCGCCCAATCACAGGCAAGTTTCACCAGCGAGTCACATGGTTATGCCCGTTTTTCAGTCGTTTAAACTGTTATTGCACAGTCAACACTAATATTGAATAAATGTCATTTTGTGACAATTCTACAGCCATCAAATCAAAATAAATCCAGGCAGCCTGGTTATAATTATGGTCATAAGAGGTTTAAAGCCCACAATGTGTGAAAAAATTACCATTTTGGATTAAATATTGTCCTGATCCAGACACATCATATTCTAATTTGTCTTTGTTTCTCACAAATCTGCCCAAATATCACTCAGTTATCATTTTAAATATGTATATTCAAATGAAAATCAGAATAAAATATTTAAAAAGTACCATTGCAATCACAATTTCAGTCAAAATATTCACTATTAGATAAGCGTTCAGAAGTCATTCGGCCCTACCACAGACATTGTTAGACCAAAGCTGTTACCAAGGCAACTCAGCCAAGACACACAATATGATTGACGTCACATACAATTACAAAAGACCAGATTTGACAAGAAAAAAAATCCCATTTTCCTGTCTGAACAAAGCCCAGTTCGTTACGACATTACATAAAACAGCCTAATTATGTGATTTGTCAAAAAAACTGTTGAATTTACTGCACTTTCTTCCATGTTTCACTGTCTGATACAAGTAGAAAAACATCCACGAAAGACTTTAAATCATAGAACACCAGAATTTACACTTTTCAGCTGTTTCTGTGCATTAAATCCATAATTTGCTGGAAACTGGAGACCACAGAAGTGTTAAAAAGTTCCATTTGTTCATGAATAAATGGGAGTAAAATAGGGAATCCGTTGAAATGCTTTGGATTTTAAACATTACTCTGAGTCGCCAACTCAGACGGTGATTTATGGGCGCAGGTATGTCGGAGCTGCAGCCTCACACCTCTGCTGGTGATTAAACCACCGACTGGTGACTCAAGAGCATTGTGCACTGGCTGGTGCCAAATGGAATCTGCTCAGAACACAAACACACACACACACACAAAGTCTCACTGCAGGAGCCAGTGTGGAGGCGGGGGGTAAGGGGGTTGAGGTCGGGACAGCAGATAAAGAAGTGTTTAGACCTTGTCTCCTGACAGCTCAGACAGATAAGTGGCATCACAGTGTGTGAGTGATGCGGTTTGAGCGGCAGCAGTGCTGATAAGCCGTCCTCGCGCCGCTGACCTCACGCAGACTGACCAGTGTCGTCGACTGTGGACACTCCTGTGTTGCAACTTTTGGAGCGACGGGAAAACGCGAGGATCCAGACTTTAGTTTCTTTAAAGCTGCAGTGCGTAATTTTTTTTTATTCAAGATTCAAAGTGTTTATTGTCATATGCACAGTAAAGAAACACGTTTCCCTGTACAATAATAATAATAATTATTATTATAATAATTATTATTCTTATTATTATTATTATTATTATTATTATTAATAATAATTATTATTATTCCGTCTCCATTTGGTCTCATTGAACAGAAATTTGCTGTGACTGAAAAAAGTCTCCGATCCAACTAAGGGAGCATTTGTGTGTATACAGCAGCAGAGCGGGGTGGGTGGGGCCAAGAAGGTGAAATTACCAGGTTTATTTGAGCAGTAGAATTTCCTTATGACCAATTCTTTGCTTTTTTTCCCAGTCATAATCCAACCCGTTTGCCACTGTCCCACTTTTACAAGCACAATGTTGTCTTTGCCTCAATAAAACAGGAATCACTTCCTGTGTGCAGTGCAGGAATGTCACCGGGCGACACAAGATCTAAATGTGGCTACACTGAGAAATACAGGGCAGACTATAGAGGTCTGTTTTGTGATCAATCAGGCTCATATTTGCCATTTTTTAACAATTGGCATTGGCTCGTTATTATTCATTAATCGTCCAATATTATTTCAATATTATTTTTACTCACAACATTATTTTTTCAACCAATTTCAGTTTAAAGAGACTGATAACAGAGACAATACAATACTGTTCAACACATATTTTTGTATTATGTTATTATTAAACTAAAAAGGGGAAAAGAAAAACAGCCGTCAGCAACTCTTCATCCATAGAAAAAGCCCAAACCCCATACTTTTGCATCAGCGTTAAGTTGCAAAATAGCAACTTTCCATAAACTGCAAATTTCCCAAAACAAAAGCTGAAGATTTGTCCGTTTATAAATAAAGATCTCAGTGAAAAATAAAACAATGCACTCTGTGGTTGCCAAGACGATTCCCCACCCACACTTTTAGGTGAGTGCTCCAACATCTCCATAGTTTTCTGTGTATTTGGACAAAAACAAAGCAGAAAAATGAGAGAGAAACGAGGAGACAAAAGATCAACACACTGGTGTTTCTATGCAAAGAAAAAACAGGAAGACGTGGAGGGGGTGAGAGTAAGAGTGAGAGTGAAGGATTTCAGCCTGTGGGTGGCTGCAGATTAAAAGACGGGGGGTCCACACGGTCTGAGTCAGTGAGATACCAGAACATTGTCATCATCGCTCTTCAGCTGACGGCTGTGAGAAAGCTGGCTGAGAAAAAAAAAAATGCACAAATGGACACAGAGAGAAAGAGAGAAAGCACATCTGCTTGTAGTGCTGAGTCTGAACGAGGGCGACTTTTTCTTTTTTATATAAAGGGAATTTCCATGTTGTGACTCTCAGCTGTTTGTGGTTGGGATACACGGCACTGCTGCTAAGAGACAAGCAGAGATTTAATAAAAAAAGACAAATTTACAGACCGTCTGATTCAATATTCATACTGGAAATAAGAAGGGCTTGATGCTTTTGGGGGGGCAAAAACTGAAATAATACACAAATGATGAGACATTTCAATCCCGGACGTAAAGGAGATCATAAATTTGAGAGCGAGCTGGAATTGAGGCCACTGGAGTTCCATCTTAACCTCGATAAGGAGTATTATCTACCAATTATATTCTAAATATTTCTTATCACATGAGCCAGGATTCCATCGCAGCACCTCTGACCCACTGTGGAATCTGATCAACCCTCAGATTATGAGTCCGCTCCAGTAAACATCACACAACGCGCCACCAAACAACTCCAGCTGCATGAAATGATCAAAGTTTTTTTTTTTTTTACTACATCAATGCAATTTTTCTTGTGTTTGACTGCATTTTGCAGAAGTTGCTTTCTATAACTCTCAGTGAACATTACTGGGTTTTTAGACGCTTGTCGTCTGTATGCGTTTGCACAGGTGACTGATTTTGCTTTTCGATGTTAGGATCGATTCCTGGTTCACCTTTAAGAGTGAGGAGATGATAAAATACAGAATCGATTAACTGCATCTTGAGGAGTACGAGTCTGGAGAAGATGCAGGGTGCATTCACAACGTCTTCACCCGTCTTAATCCAACCCTAGTTTGTTTGCTCGGAAAGTCCGGTTCGTTTGGGAAGGTGTGAGTGCGCAACCGAACTCTGGTCTGCCTAAAAACAAACGTACCTACGTTCTCACGCGCATGTAGAATGACAGCCGGGAGAAATGGCTGAAACTCGGACCGGCTGAACGTTGAACCGAGTCCCCAATTGTACAGAGTCTAGAGGACTATTAGGGGTGAAAACAACCGTAGTCACTTTTCACTTCCAGAGGATTGAAGGGTCTCTGTACGCAACTGAATAGACCTACAACCATCACATTAGACCAATGATATACGATGACATATGCAGAGTGACTAAAAATACGTCAAAACAAACATGCGTGTTGTCGTTTTCTAACAAGCAATGGCCATCTACAATGACTTCTGCCCACAAGAGCTTATAATGGAGGCAACAGGCAAATGGACAGACAGTTGCCGCCATGTTGGACGTACAGTATATCCAGAAGCTGCAGGACGTCACTTTGTCACATTTGTGATTTGTTGCCTTGTTATTTTAGCACTGGCAGATCCATGTGGGTTCACCCAGGGTAGAAAAATCTCTTCAAATAGTGAAGAGTTCACCCAGCGTTTGGATTTCTAAATTGTGACCAGATTAAGACAACATTAGGCAATAGAAAAAAAAAGTAATTATTGTGTTAGTCTGTTTTAAAAGTTCATGGAAAGATGAGAGAATTTGACTGAAACTGGAATGTCTTGAAATCACGACTAATACACTCCAGATAATGCAACTTGGAGTCAAACTACTACTGCATGTAAAGCAGTACACAAAAGAATGAGAATCACACATGGCGAAAACCAGGCAGGTAGGTATATTTGGAGTGACGAGGAGATTTTAAATAATTGGATATTTTTAAGTTAGTGAATGGTAAACCATCTAATACTCACAAGCAAAAACCTGGATTGCAAGAGAATGTAAAACCTGTTGTGAATTCATCCAAAAGAAGTTCATTACGTACAGAAAATCCAGAAAAAAAGCTTTCAATCAGACACATTTTTCTGTTTTATTAGCTTTTTTTTGAGTGACACGGGCCCCCCCGCCTTCAGGTTTGCAGAATTACTTGTCTCCGTCACAAAAGAAGGAGGGTGTGTTATGGGTCCAAGGTCACACTTCGTGTGTGTGAGTGTCGGGGTGACGGCTATGTGGTTGTTATGTGCCTTTGTTTGTCCTGGGGCAACAGAGAAAATAACAAGGGCTGCTGGTTGTTTTTTTTAAGCTCAAATCCAAATAAAGTGTCAACAAAGGGCTTCTCCCCACACCCCCCTCAGAATGACTGGCAGGCCGTGAGCCACAAGGTCAAGCTGCTTTGTAAAAGTGAAAAATGGGTTTTAAATCCACCGAAATGGGGGTTAACGAAAGCAGTGCATCTAATTTTCTTTGGTTTGTTTCATCAATTCTTTCTTTTAATTCGTGATTTTCTAACGGTCAAGCGTCGGAGTTGTTGCAAAGCTCTATTTTCTTGCAGAAATTGGATGTAGTCACGCTGTTTTTCTGGCATGGATCGGTGGCATCACATGGTAACTTGTTTGCAGTTCAATTAAACTCTTCAAATTATGCTGCATTAATTAGTTAGTTAGTTAGTGGTGTTTAACAGGAGTTGGTATCCATAAAGTTCCGTTACTTCTATTTCTGCATTCGATCATCCGTTATTCCTTGATTCTTGGTCTCTTTTTCTCCTTCCTATGAACTTCTCAAAGTCAGTCTGACACTAGGGCTGTAACTAACGATTTTCTCAATTAAGTATTTGTTTAGTAGTATTTGTTTGGTCCATAAAATGCCAGAGATGTCTCCCAAACAAGTCCTATTTTTGTCCACAATCCAAAATTATAACACTCAAACTGATTAATCGATTATCAGAATAGTTGACGATTAATTTATTAATCGGTTCATTGAATAATCGTTGCAGCCCTATCTAACGCATGCAGATAATGTGACGTTCAGTTGGACCCAAAGTGGCCTAGATGCTGTGTTCTGTTCCACAGTTCCCACACAACCTATCCCAGAAATAATCCAAAAAACATAACCCTGGAAACAGCATTTGTAACCAGAATTAGCCGTATTTTCGCACATGCATAGCAGCCACAGTAGCTAAATTCTAGCTCGACACATGAAAATTAAAGTTGTTGCTGATCAACAGTTTGTGCTTCACCGTTTCCTTTGTCAGTTTATAAATACCTTGTTGCATAACGACTCTGGAGACATTGAAAGAAATTGTTAATATGCCTCATTATGTCGTCTATATAAAGTTCCACTTTCCAGAGTGTTTATTAGCTCCACTTTAACATTTCCTTTTCACAGTTTGCTTCTTTCACAGAGACAGACATTAAAACTGTCGGAGGAAGTGTGCCAAGCCGTGAAAACTGTCGGTGTCGTCACGTCGCATTTTAAATCCCATTCATCTTCAGATTTACGGCGGAGGTATGGATGTAATCATCGTCTCCAGGTGGAGTCATCCTTCTTTACAGGTGCTTCTGGCCGAGGACGCACATTCCCAGTGGTATTTAACTACAACCGGTGCCAAGAGTGTGACCTCTGACCTGCCCGTCCTCTGACTTTTCAACAGCTACATGAAGTGCACTCGGCTCCGTATGTAATCCCAGGTGACGACGGAATCTGCTGCGTGTTTTGGGGGGGGGGGGAGACTGGGGCTGCAGCTTTCATGGTTATTAGGATGTCAAATAGTCAAAGCGTGTTAGCGCTTTGTTTGGAATTTAAAGAAAAAATCTTAAGAAGCCTGAACGTAATAGAAGTCAGAGAGGGGGGAGGAGTCAGGGACGGAAGGAGCAGCCAGATATTGTTCATTCATCCAAAGTGAGGGGAAAAATGAGGGCAGGAAAAAACAAGAGGGGTTTATGGGAGGATGAAAGGGAATTATTTTTTAATAATAGCCTTATGAAATTTCTGTTTTTTATTATTTTTAAAAAGTGGGATTAGTTCGTGAACAAAGTCTACCGTGTAAACACACTGAACAATTGTGGAGGAGTGACTCAGATTTTCGCCCGGTGCTCCCGCTTCATCCCACAATCCAAAAACACGCAGAATAGGTTAAAGAGTACACTCTAAATTGACCGTAGAGCGTGAGACTGAATGCTTGTTTGTCTCCGTATGTCTCACGATGGGCCGGCGACATGTCCAGGGCTCCGCGCCGCCTTCCACCCCTACTGTATGTCAGCTGGATAGGCTCCGGCCTCCCCTGGAGTTATCGGGCGCTAAAGGTGGGCTGTATAACTGTATGATTTTGTATTGGCCACTCGCCAAGCGGTGAATTTTCAAAGCAGGACAAGAAATCCCACTGCTAACCACTAATGCCCATAATAGTATCTAAACAAAGAAACCCGATCCGGCGTAAAACCCACACAATCCCACTCAGACACAGCAGAAGCATGAGTTGCATGTGCTTCCAGCACAAGAACGCTACTTCAACACATCTGCATAAATGCAGGCATAAAGGCGATAGGCTCCTTGGCGTCCACACCATTCCAATCTTCCAATGTAAAAGAAAACACGGCTGGTAAACACACAGATGTGTTCGGGCGTGTAGCCATGAGTCAGCCGCCTCTGCCATGCTTTAGTGCCCGGACAGAAGAAGTCAGTATATTCAGCAGATTCTCTCACATACTGTCATGTCTGCCAAGAAATCCATTTCTTTTTTTCTTCCTCCCCTCCCCATAAAGCCGTAACTGTTCAAACATTTTTGTACATCACCACCTTCCCACTGTGAGAAATGGGTTCATGCAGTCTGCTTGAAAACCACATCTCTTTAAAAATTTAACTTATTTATTTATAGCCACTATTACCGTGAAGGGTACTTGTGCCAATGTCTTGAAAGATAATTTACAAAAAAGGGACACGGAGCGTTGACATGTCTCGCAAATATCTAAATCTCCGTCTCGCTCTGTGCTTTGCTTTTATTTCCATTTCAGCACATGTAAACTGGCTCATTAAGGAGTTTGGGCTTCTGGGATTTGGGGTTACACGAGAACATGTGCGCAACGTAATCAAAGACGACTCTAAATTACAGTTTGCATGTTCTCACGTCCTAAAAATGTCCATATTTTCATACAGTAATGAAAACTCAGAGCTGAAATGATCTGTTAAACCCGAGGAAAAACATGATGAATCAATTACTAAGGAGTTTGAATTAGGCAATTCAAAACTTGTCCTTTGAACATGCAATTTTAACAAATGTTCAGGGGAAAGACAGATTTGTTCACCACTAAACGTAAGCTTACCCCAGTGTTTGTTGAACCCTCCTGTAGTTCAGTGTTGTCAGTCTCATGTCTAATTACGTTTATACCTCTTTAAACTATGAAACTATGTGTATAGCGTGCCATCTAGCAAGTTAACATGTCTAACTGCATAAAACTTTCTATGTGAGGACCAATTGTGAACCAAGAGGAAATTTGGGCATCAACACCAGTCATTTTGAGTTGGAAAATATACTACAACTTCATTTTATGCATGTTATTTAAAACATTTGAACATAAATCTCAACTTAAAGGTTGGAGAAGTTCTGCAAATTTGTTGCGACCAATAGTCTTTGGATACCCCTGTTCTAGATTAATGATTCCCAAAGGGCAAATTTGAAAATGTGAATATTTCCAGGGGCTAATGGCCTAAACGTTACATACTGATGCACGGTTTTATAATAATTTCAGTTATCATTTTTAAAATGGCAATGAAACCAAATCTAAGCCACGCCTTTCTTTTACATCTGGAGTCTAATAACATAACAAAATAGACGTCAAGAGTCTATCACAGGTGGGTACTGAACCCTTTGCTAGCTGAGCTAATGAATGACACATGACCGGGGCAGATTTTCTGTCCAAGTCCCTCCCGTGCCATGAATAATACATTATAAAATCTGAGCTGCAGGCCGCACGAAATCTGACCGAGGGCCGTGATTGGCCCGTGGACATAACTGATCTAGAAGGTGTGGTCAATGTAGGTTGTGTGGCTGAGCACATACAGTATGTGTACGTTCTGGATGGATGTAACAGAATATCCCCTTAGGGAAATTATTTCTCTGCATTTGACCCATCGTAGAATTAGGAGCAGTGGGCTGCCACACTGAGTAGCACCCGGGGAGCAATGGGGGTTGGGTACCTTGCTCAGGGATACCCCAGCCCTTTCGACCTGGTGGGGACTTGAACCGGCAAACTTCCGGTTACAAGCCAAGTTCCCTTTCCACTTGGCCACGGGCTGCTAAATAGTTGTAGCCATTAATTTCATTTAGTGGTAATGTTTAATGTTCATAAGTTCAGATGCTAAATGTCGAGGACATAATTATTATCTTGAAATTAAACCATTATGCTGAAAGAGACTAGTAAAAACCGATCAGATCAGAGGCCACTGAGGTGATTGTCCTTCTTGAGGAGAACTTTGTCCTTGTGAATGTTGCTGGCCGGCGTCTGCTCCAAGTGTCTGGTATTAACATATCCGACTCTGGGCATCACAGCCTGTTCCCCTCATGTTTGCTGCCCTGACAAAAGCCCCCACTCGGATCATAAACGATTTCCGTCACTGCATCCAGTATTTTTATCCAGCCTTTGGACTTCATTCGTCGGCCGGGGGTTGGATCGCATTTTTGGGCATCAACCAAGAGTCGCTTTTCCAGATGGTTAGTACAATTTTATCATGACAAAAAAAGACAACTTGACACTGTGTCTCTGTGAGCAGATCTCGACTTCAGCACCATGCGACGATGCGTGAAATGAAGCTAAGTGTGCGCAAGGATTGCAGAATAAAGCGAGAGCGAAAAGGGCGGGCAGCAGATTAAACCCTATTCATGTGGGTTTCAGATTATATTCAGAGATTTTGTGCCACACAACAGTATCAATTCTTTCTATTTTCTGCGGTTGCTTTTTTTCTGTAACGTCACATAATGACGATGCAGTAACAAGCAAGAACTATTAAAGGATACGAATAAAGATATGAATGAACTGCTTTGTTGTAGAATATTATTACAACACGTCATTCTATTGACAGTTGGGGATAAACTTTAAACCTGTAAAATTTTACTAAATGTATTGCTGATGAACCTCTTGTGCTTCCTTCTTAATTTGAAAGGGTTTGTCCAGAATGAATCACCATTAAACAGCAGTGTTCTCTGACTAATTTGGGACATTATCCTTTTGGAGAAAAGGTAGGAGGTAAAAACATCTTAAGCAGGAGTTTGGATCACACACACATGCCGCAGTGGATATAAAGTCCAATAAGGAACATTTTTCAACCATGGTAACTAACCAAACAGAAACAGGAAAGCACAGCTTGGTAACAGACGTCAGAGGTCAAAGATCTGAACTCCTCCAACGACTTCATTCCTGGGCATCTATCCACAGACTGGCATCTTTCTGGGGTCTTTCCACGGTGATGTAAGGGACTGCTTTAACTCAGTCCAGTACCAACCAACCAACTCCCTTTACCTCATAGAACACCGATGATGTTGACACTGGATTCTGCCTGGAAAGTAAATTACACTGACGCACCGTCCTTCCTTTCCCCTCGCAGGATTTGCCAGTTTCAAGACAAGATGGCCCGTGTCGATGGACGGATGATTGACAGCAGTGCCAGCTGAAGTCACTGACAAACCCTGTCCCAGAAATCTCCATCATCACAGCATCTACATCTGCAGTTCAGTTTCACAGCTGGAGCCGTGTTACGTAGTGGTACTCGAGGCTCTCCCAAGACATCAGCACGTCCAAGCAGAAAGCAGTGATGCTAATCAAAGGGTGGATGCAAACAGTATTTATTGATTAGATTCATTTGACTAATCAGTACCAGACTGGCCATGAAACAAGTTCAATAAACTGCAGTGAGAACGCTCAGATTACACGATGAGATCAGATCGGACAAGATCCCCCGAGTGATTTCATGAATTTCTGTGCAATGTCTACTTTTCTTTGAGAGTATGTGATCATGGGAAATATGATCAATTTAGCAGAAAATCAAAACAGCTTCTCTGGACGCAGCAGACACGCAGAGAAAATAAGTGATGATGAGTTGATACTGGATCGGATAACGGAAAAAGAAAAAGACATAAAATCTCCAACTTAGAGCTCCGTCTGGTGGACCATGTGATAACTTCAGATAGCACGATGCACTTCTAGACCGTAAAAGTTTTCCCAAGCGCATTTTGCATTACCGCAATTAAGCGACAGTTTGTGCTATTTGAAAAAATTCCAACAGTTTCTGGAAGCTGAGAAGTTGCTAGTCAAAGCCAACATGTGATTATGGTAATTTCACTTGCGCTGCTGCAGGAAGAACCAGAGAGGAAAGATTTTTGTTGTGATTGTTTTTGGACATGGAGACAAAAACTTAAAGAAATGTTTTTTGTTCAAATTTTTTCAGTATTTTAAAATGCAGCCAATTGCCCGATAATGAAAGCTATTCTGGAAAAATGGGCAAAAGCACTTTCACACAGGACGTTTTCTGGCCATCTTCTGGTTAAAATAAGCAAAAAACAGCACTTAACACTGAGATTTCATGTGTTCATGTGGATGAAGATTTTGTTGAGGCCCAGTCTACACTCATTTGTAGACTGGGTCTGAAGCTCCTGGTTGGACATAAAGGACCCTACAAAAGCTTGTCTTAGCATGTACACAGACATACACACAACCACAATCGGGACACATCTGCTCCTCTGATGACAACACTACCAAATCATCACACACATCTTTGTGTTTCTTTGACTCACGGGTCTTTATGTGTCAGGTACATCTGCACTACTTAACCACAACTCAGCTCTGTCACCACTATATTGTCTACTATTATCTCATCATCCCACTTCAAGGACAGAGAGAACAGATGGCGGTGTGTGTTTTTGGTTAAGACGGTGACGTAAGAGCATGATGAAACTCTCCGTCAGAGTCTTTCTCCTAAAAAACAGACAGGTGAAGAGGTTTCCGGTTTCAGCGGCGGCTGCCAATAAAAAAAAGTCTGATTGCACGCAGATTAGACAGACGCTTCTTTCTTTTGCAGAGGTCAAGACCGGGTCGAGGTTTTCATCAGCGCAGCTGAAAGGTTGTGATGTTCCGCTCAGACAAGAGAGCTGAGATTTAGTTCAAGTCGAATATTCTCCGAGCAACTTGAATTCCGGTGTCATGGCAACAGGACCTTTATACTATAATTCAATAAGACACTATCTTTCTGTGAGGCAGCCCAGAAGAGCAGGAGAAAGACGAAATGATTTGTCTAACTTCGCTGACGTGTAAATGTCACTTCAGTGCCAAAAAGCCATAAACTGGAAAAAAGTTTTTGTTTTTTTTAAAAGCATCAGTTTATAGTTCAAAACGTCTGCAGAAAATTAAAGACACAACAGACCATGAGGCAAAAGCACACTGAAACACACACCTGTGTCATATTACAGCATAAAGCCGATTATACAAACTCCTGAAGGATATTAGTGTTAGAGAAGTTGAAGCCCAGCCCAGCAAACAAAAATATGGTGCTGAACACAAATATCACATTATCAACTCCAGTCAGTTTTAACAAACACCATATTTGCAATATTAGAGCGGAAAAGTTAGAACTCAAAATAACGCTTACAAGCAATTAATCTTATTCCTGATAAATCCTTTAAATACAAAGGATCAAGAAAGAACATTTCAGAATAAATATCTTTTAATGACTAATCAAAGATATTTTAATATGTCACATCTAAGAAGATAGAATCAGAACTGATTAATGTTTTTGTTTTTAATCTGTTGTCAATAAAGTGTCAGCAGTCTGAGAAAAACATCCTCAATTTTCCACCAATGAAAACTTGGCCAACAAAATAACTTGAAAAATGTTCTAAAAAACACTTTCATTTGATATAAATCACAATAAATAATACGATGCAGCTAAATGAAGAGTAAATATTCAATACAGAGAAAAATATTTACTTCTGTTCTGTTGGATCTGTTTACACCTATTCATCTAATAAATTAACGTTTTTCTAAGACCAACCTGTAGCTAAGATTAGGGCTGCTTTTTAAATGAATTAGAATGGATTTTTAAATTAATTGCCAACTATTTTGATCATAAATGAATCGAAAAAACGTCCCCAACATCAACATTTGCATTGGAAATGAAAGAGAAGATCGGTGGAGTAAAAACAGAGATAAATCTCACTTTTATTCCCTCTCATCAGTTGTGAGTGAGCCAAGATACGTTGGAATGCAGCCGGCATTTCTACATAATTGAGGAATGTAGTAAAAGAAAAACTTCTATTTGTCAAGACTTTCAGACGAGAACAGTCATTTTCACAAACTTGTTTGTGCTTCACTTTCATTTTCATTTTCATGTATATTGTATTTTCATTACTTTATGATAAAATTAATATACAATTCAAGTTTTAGATGACACACACACACACACAGTAAATTCTTCTTTGTACTCTGCACTGACTTCCTTTCATTCATAACAATAACCAGTTAACCCTAAAACCAGGTCTTAACCCTGAAAAGGCCCTTTAAATGTTATGAGGCCCAGACAAAAAGGGTCAAAATGTCCTCACAAAGACATAAATACAAGTAGACACAGTGTACACACAGAGTGACCACTTCTTTCCTTGATGAACTCATCACCAACAGCCTCAGAGTTTTCATCACACACGCACATCATCTACATATAGAGACACTGAAAGAGGCAGAACATGGAAATAATGAAAGCTTCAGTGAACAACATTCACTCTGAGCTTCAGAAGCCATTTGTCGACTCTAATTAGTTTCACAGTGAGAGAGACGTCATTGAGGTTCAGCTCATAGTTGGTGGTGGTGGGGAAAAAGAAAATCTGTTTGTTGTATTTTAAGGAGAAAAGGAAATTAAATGTAAGCCTTCTTTTATTTTAGCCATACCGTGGGAATCTTGGTATTTTTGTCAATATCCGATTATACATTTTAAAGCCAATATTGGATAATATTGTGCATCCTTGGAGATTAATTTACTTTGAGGACGATGTCATTTTGAGGTTTGGGAAACACCAATCTACATTTTCCTCCCTTTTTTTGCACTTTATTGACCAAAACCAAATTTACCTTAAAAGGTACAGAGGCATGGGAGATCATTTTGTATTGCATTCAACTGTATTGCTTAAAATCCTCTACACAACCAAGTAATTAATGCATTATGCTAGCTTGCTAAAAACACTATGAGACAGTTGCAGCAACATTATGGCAGAAAAGATGCCAACAACCGGTGTTCAAACGGAAGACGAAAGAGTTTTTGGGATATCGACAACTGAAAGCCCAGAAAGGGCTGCAAAGTGACGCCATGGTGGCTCCGTTTCTACGGGACAGGTAGGTTAACTTTATGTCTTTGTGACTTTCTTTTTCGGTCAAGTACGGATAAAAATGTGCTCAGAACTCGTCCAGTCTGGATATAACAAATGCATGAACTCATTTTTCAGCATCCTTACAAAAAACTAATTTTTCATGGTTGTTTCACATGTGGAGGAATGTTCTGGAAATCTCGTCCCAAAATAACTCCCAAGCTTCCTTGACTCCAGCTAGAACTGGAGGTGGTGCCCATCCAAAGTGTATACAAGTATCCAAAAAAGGTTAGTGCCACCGAAAAGTTACCGATGCTGCGCAGCACTCGCGAAACCGTGAGAAACCAACGCTCTTCGTGAACAAGCCTTGTGCGTTCCTGTGCTCTGGAGGTGTGGCTTCGGAGGGAAGTCTGAAGACAGGAGACAGGCTTTGACTTTTGAATTTAAAACGTAGCCCACTCAAGACTGTTTTTCCAGCATCTCAAACCCTTTACCTTTACGTGAACTGGTTCTTGCATTCAAAAAGTGACTGAAATCCATTTTCGTTTAGACATGAAAATGCTACTCATCAATCTTATCTATCTGATTAACGATCACTTAGTCTATGCTCACTCACTTCCACTGTTTCTGTGAGATTAGGACATTTTTCCAGGATGACTCCTTTCACTTCTGTACTCATTGTACATAAAACTGCTGAATCCCCCCCTGTCGTAACTCCCTGTTGTTTTTCATTCATCGTTATACTTTTTACAGATTTCTAAGTCACACTGCAGATCATCAGCCTCCAGTTGGTTTTCCTCTGACTTGCAGATGCAGATTAAAACCTTTTTTCCAGAGATGCTTCATCTTACACTCGGCTCCATTGCACCAAACCTCTTTGTGTACCGGGTTTGCCAGGTTTGGGATTCAACCGAGCGTCTGTTTTCCAAACAATCACAATCAATCCACATGACCATTTTGCCAGACATTGTGCTTTTGCCAGGTGTTATATAAATCCATTTCCACTGAACCTCTGGGTTGCTTGGATTTGGGCTCAGTGTGTTTCCTCTGAGGATGGGAACATGTACTCCTCCAAGCTGGCCCCGGTTTTTTTTTGACTGGTGAATTTGTTTCCACAAATCCCCATTTAAATAAAGAGATTCCTTCTTTCTGGGTTCATTTGTCTGGTTGGAACGACAGAAGAGCCCCCAGGTTGCCAGGTCTGGAGCTGGTCGAGCATTCATGTTTCTTTCCACAGGAACTCCCGATGCTTTTTTTGTTTCACCACTGATCAAATGACTCGACTGCGGCTGCAGTTGTTGTTTGACACGCGACACACATGGGTCTAGTTAGTGTACAGCGATCGACGCAGACTAAGAAAGAAAAAACAATCACAGAGATCCTGGAGTTTGATATTCTTCCCTCCCCCATCCCACCCGAACAGATGTTAAGTGGGCACAGAGATTTCCTCTTTCCTCTGTTATTAAATTATTTGTTTCCACCTGCAGCATACAAGGGGAAATCCTTTTTTCCCCCTCTATAGTGATACTTTTAAACTTTAAAACTGCTTTGCAATTTTCTGATTTTGGTCATTTTTAGCTGCGTCAAAAACTAATATAGACTAAAAACCCTGGTTTTACCTTTCAAAAGTGTGATTTGATTATTTAATACACCACAAGTGCGGAAAGCAGGAGCAAGCGGATTTGAATGCACAGGATGTAAATTCTGCCACTAGGGGTAACACCTAATTTGATGACGTTGGGAAACAGCCGTGGCATCATGGAAATTGTTGCTATGTTATGTTAATTATACACAAAATAAAGTGAAAAGATAAAACACACACTAGCTCACTGGTAGTACCGAATATTTCCTTCATCAGGGGTTTTACCTGGAAGTTATTCCAGAGACCGTAAAGTGGATGACGTCATTAAAAGGTTGTTTTGGCTAATTTAAGTTCACTACTCAACAAAATATATAACACGAGTCTCGTTTATAGACGCTATGATGCACAAATGTTACATATTATCATTATTATCTTTAACTCGTAAAAAACACTTTGTAACTTCCCAATTTGGTCAATTTAACTGCATCCAAATGAATATTGAGTAAAAAATGCAGTCCCACAGACTTCGATTACTTAATCCACCTTCAGTCGAGAGAGAGATTTAAAGCTTCATTAATTGAATATGAAGGAGGGGAATTGGCTGAGTCACAGACACAGCTGGTTCTGCAGTACAGAGCAGGCCAATTGTTCCCAGTGTGACCCACACTTTCCAGAGCTCTAACAACAACACAGTCATTAACCTCCTGTATCACATCTTATCTCTGCGACCAGAGACGACGAGCCAACAACTCACCACACGTGTCCCTGTCCACATCCTGCCGTGTGTTTATGAAAGGATAGATGAAGTGCGTTTGTGTCTGCTATTGTAAGTTCAGGCTATTTATTCACATTAGTCAGGAATTACATCATCAGTCAATGTTAGCTCAGCAGATCAGCTCCTGTGTGTATCAGGCCATATACTTTGGATGGGCACCACCTCCAGTTCTACCTGGAGCCAAGGAAACCTTGGGAGTTATTTTTGGCCAGTACGAGATTTCCATAACATTCTTCCACCTGTGAAACATCATAAAAAATGTGTTTTTTGTAAGGATGCTGAAAAAAATTGTTCATGTATTTGTTATATCCAGACTGGACGACTTCTGAAAACATTGTTTTACTCCGTACTGTCCGTTTTAAGAAGAAACTGAATTATTGTAAAACCAGACTCAATAGTCAGACTGAAACTGTACGAAACATAATTTCTAGTCGTACTAACACACACAGGAATTCTCAGGGTACCTCACGATACGCAATACATGGTCCACAATACCATTAATATTGCGACAAAATGTGAATGGGGCATCTTTATCCAAGTTTCCCCTCATTCATTTGAGCAGCGCCACCGCAAGGAGACATGAAGTAGCGACACTCGGCGAGTGAAACTGGCAGGGACTGTCTACTTTAGAGTGCCTTAATTTGTTAATTTAAATATAGACATTTGCACCAGCATATCATTTATCATATTGCACAAGGAAGGACGACGTGTTACCAACGCTAGGCTAATACCCAGAGGTAATAGAAGAAGTCGGATCACATTAGAATAAGAGAACCGTGTCAAAAATATGGCAAAATCCAGGCCGTTGACATTCGCTTGGACTGAAGAGGAGACACATTTTATGCTCTGTCACTTTAAAAAGGATTGTATATGTTGTTAGCTGGACACACTTAGGTTCAATAAATCACTTCTCCGCTACTGCTTATATGCTGGCACAAGGGCACGAGTAGTCCAATTAAACAGAGCGGTCGAGCTAAAACCACAGCACAAGTTAACTGCGCGTGGAAATCGTACCGACGGTAACACCTGCTCCACATGTGGCGCATCAACACCTCATTAATCCAGGAAGCACATCCATCTGTTTTACTCTGTATCTGCTTCATCTGATCTTCTTTCCTACAAATACAGAAATCGCTTTACTGCTGGGACACAGGGGTCACAAGAAAATTGCCCTAAGTGTTTTTATATTCAATTGGTGATATATTTTAACAGATACTTGTCAATAAAAGCCTTTGATTGACGTACTGCATTGCAGATATTAAACTTTTCCACACCTACTGTAGCCAATATTTTTCAGCTTTGGGGAAATGTGACTATTGATTTGACCTTTATTTTGTAGAGATACTGCTGACTACAGCCGTACACTAACTATATTTCTTTGCTCAAACGTCATCTTAAGAATCAATTACGTTAATTTTATATATCAGATATTGTATCATGATTATTATCCCCAGTATTATTTTTGGCTCCAAGAATTCCACAATTCAAAAACACAATTCCAACCTCTCTCATTTAGAAATATGGAAAAAAAATATTATGTAAAGCTTTCGGCATAACTTTCTGCATTTATAAACCAAAAATAAATATCTGCTGGTAACTGCAGTAGGTTTATGCTCACTGAGCGTAGATGAAATCAGAGTTGCACAATCTCATAGGAATCCAGGCTTTACAGGCATCATAAATTCCTGCACATGCAGTCATATGTAGGACGCCACCAGTGCCAACTGTCATCTGAAAAACCTTGAGCTCTTCCAGATCGAACATTCCTCTGGACTGAAGGGAAGAGAAAATGAAAAAAAAAAAAAGGCCTCCATATCCCTCCTATCAGTATGAATGCCATTGAATTTAACGTTTCTCCGATAAAAAGCATCTCATAGCAAACAGCTGCAGATCGTCTGTTATTGGGACAAAAACACCCACAAAGACAGGTCCTTATGCTAGTTTTCTTTAGCTTAGAAATTATCGTGACGACATCAATGATGGGCTTGAGAATCCAATTATTAGCTTAATTGTGAAAAGTCAATATTAACAATATCAATGATTACATTCTTAAAGAAGAAATGAACAGTCCACAACATGACTGCGATAAAATATTGTTGCTGACTTATTTACATTTTTACAATCTGTGCATCCTGAAGCAGGTGATATAGAGTTTTTGGATTGTATCAGATTTTATATCTGCTCATCCCTTCATCACAAGGTGGCAGCTACAGCAATCATTAGTGGACACAATGTGTGTTTACCAGGGTCTTTGAATGCTAGGGATGTCCTGATACAACTTTTTCACTTCCAATAGGATACCAATATTGTATGATATATATATTTTATATATAATGACTTGTTTTGTAGTGTGGAATGTTAGCATAGGCTTGATCAAGTGATATTACTTAAACAGAGAACAATAGTCAGCAACGGTAGATATGAGAAAAAATGACCCATTTATTTTTAACCAATGGGTTACATAAATTTTAACCTTCAACATTAGAATATTCGATTTTTTGCCATGTTAATTTCATACAGTCTATGGTTAATTTCATCAGGAGAAAAGTACCAAGTGCTTATGGGGGTGTTTTCAGAGCACCCGTGTTTCACAGGTAATAGCGTGTCTTCAGAGAACACCCCCCTTGTTTTCACCATTTTGGATTAGCCCAACCCACACAGGGTGAAAATAAGCAGCAAAACCAAAGCAAAAAGCCATAAGCTCCATAAATTTACAGCAGGGGTAACCCTGGAGGCCACGAACAGTCTAGTTTGGTCAGTGGGGGGCCGGCCAAATGAAACTTTCTGAGGAAAATAAATACTAAAACATACTTGTATTAAGTGGTCGGCCGCATTAGGTATTACGTAATGAAATTTCATGGCAACATTAAACAATATTGCCACATTTTCCAACATTACTATGCACCAAAAGTGTAAAAAAAGAAAAGAAAAAAAAAAAACTACGGTATACTAGGAAGACAAAGTCTGTGTGAGACGGTGTGTTCATGCTGCATATCAGAGGATCTGAGCGACCTGGGTCGCCTCAGTGGGGAGTGGTAAAGATTTTAGGAAGCTGCTACCAAGAACAAACACACTCCCCACTGTTGAGAACACCAGGTTCCCTGCAGCTCACACACGCACGCACGCACACACACACACACACCTTTGTGTCAGGCCTGCTGTGGGAGTGGGACACAGATGTAAACCAGACTTCAGCTGGGTGGCAATGAGGAGGAGGATGGAGAGAAAGAGAGAGAGAGATGGGGGGAAGGTACAGGCTTCCGGCAAAAGTAAACAAGAACTTTAATGTTCTTCACTGCTTTTATGCAGGATATTGATGGGTAGAAAATTAGATATTGTTCTTATTTATGTATTGGGAGGAATGAGGAAAGGAGCAAAAGAGAGTTTTATGGAAATTAACACACAGACGTATCCTAAGGATGTAATCTCGGCCTGCGCTCGGAGACCACAGATTTATCAGGAGAGCCTGTGCTTGTGAATGCAGCAGGGAGAGTCGAACAAAAGTCACTATTGTATCGAGTGTGTGTGTGTGTGTGTGTAGCGTGGAGCTTTAAAAGGTTAATCCATCAACTTCAATCAGCTTTTTAATCCGTCTCTTACACATGGCTCCATTAATAACTGTAGCTTTGTCACAGAAAATGGTAAAAACTCACCTATCAATTCCCAAATAATACTAATACCAGCCATTTCTATACATGTTTAGGGTATAACAAAAATGGCTCTATAACAATAAACTTTGTACATCGTCCTTGATACATATACGTTAAATAGACTATACCTCAGTCACAATACTATCATCTGCTCCGTCTGTTAGTGAAACTGATTTATCCAGACGTTTAACTAAAATAAAACAGTGATATTAACTTTGTGCAAAACAATATTTTAAAATTCAGCTTTCACTATTTAGGTTAATTTTAAATCGCAAGTGCATCCAATTGTCCGATAATAATAATAATATCACAACAATGCAATTCTCTATAACGTACGCGTGGTTCAGCCATGTAAAAAAAAAAACTAAGCATTTCTCTCAATTCATGATAAATACTGCACTTCCAAACGCATAAACAAACACCGTATTTGCTCTCCTCTCCATGCTCCCCGTTTTTCTGCAGACTTTGAATTGAACAATAAGGATATACACATACAGTATAATTGAGAACAGAGCAGGAGTTTCTCTCCTCTTTGTTTCTGTCCCAGAAGAACGAGATTAAAACTGACAGCTCGGTGTCTAGACTGTGCTGCCAGAGCCAAGGATTGAAAAGACAAAAAAATATTATTCAACATTCTGTGGAAAAATACTGCACACCTGCTGAAGACAAATGAAATTGTTGTTTAAAAAGAGAGTTTCTCCAGCTTTGGGATCACAGTGCTGTATATTTGTGTTAATCCAGTGTAAATGGAGTGGCTGTCATCATAAATACATGACTTGGATGTGTTAAAACAGTGTCAATGTCATTTGGCTGAAATGTGGGACAGATTCTCTGCAGATCAAACACACACACACACACACACACACTGTGGCCTCAGGACAAATTGTGGTGGACTCAGACAAGTCATGGAAATTTGAATTGTGGGAAAACTTGATCCACGGAAATGGCCCAATATCTTTGTGCAGTTTCCTATTTTTAAACCGAACTGAAACTGAACAGGAGTTTAAAATTTGGTACTTTTGGTATTACTTTGGTAATCTGGATTAACAGGACGTTATGTGTCGGCCTCGTTATCTGCGTGTGTGCGACTCCCTAATGTTTTTCTCCTCTGAAAGGAAACAGCAGCTGGAAAACCAGGCGCTGTGGTCGATAGCAACAGAGTGGAACGACACAGGTGGTCCTTGACAAACACAGTGAAACAGCGCCAGGCTTCTGTGGACTCACTTTGATGTCGACTACATTCACAAGCACCTATAGACACATATATTCAGACCTACTGGCTCTGCCAATTATAATAACTCTGCTATAGGGCTTGTTTTTATTTCTCCAACCAATTAACTATCATCTTGGGCGGCTATGAAACAAGAATTTTCCCAAAAGCTGGGGACTTGATCATCAATTTTATGTACGTTTTCTTTTTGAATGTTACTTAATTGGTATTTCTTCATTCATTAGGCCTATTTATGCACTTTTAATTGACTAAATGCTGCTTTTGGAGTGGTGATTCGAGCTGCAACTACCAGTTATCGATCAATCTGTATATTATTTTCTCAATAGAATAATTGTTTAGCCGGTAAAATGTCAGAAAATGTTCATAGGTGTTCAGCAAACCTGGTAATTAACCAATATGATTCAGTTTTAATGATATCTTATACTTTGTAAACTAATCTGAATCATATGAGCTCTTTCAATGACATTAATTTTGAATTATTATGTCCATTACATAATCTTTTACCCTAAATTGCTCTTTATGCAGAAAAACAAAACACCAAAACAGGCAGTTATAGTCATATTTATCCTCAAAACTTAATTTGTTAAAAAGAAAAGTGATGCAGGTATCATTTATAGTCAGATTATGTGACACTAGCGTCATATTTTATTATAACATAGAGCTACAGCTACTGAAAATGAACTCGAAGTGAGGATAATTTCATGATAAATCAGTCCAGAATTGACAAACTATCTTCATACAAGCAACACAGCCTGCATACAGCAACAGCCCAGTTAATGTTCATTTATCAACATTTTCAGCATTTCTAAGCGTTTTTCTCGTCAAATTTGACAACAAATACAGAAGTGAAAAGGCAGAAACACACATCACAATAAACATGAGTTTCACACAAACAAAACACCTGTAAACATCAACAACCACAGAAATAAATGAAGATATTTCACTCACGTTGTCTGAAGTTGTTAGTTTCCACGCGCCACTTTTCCGGTGACGTTTCTTCCCGTTTCTCTGCGTCTAAACATCGATTAAAACTCACTTTTCCACACATTTTACCGTCACTTTCACTCAATTTACTGACTGTTTTCACTTAATTTGTTCCCTCAGGCACAGGAAAAGTTTGTCAACTCGCTGTTTGCGGCGGCGGTTTGTTTGTTTGTTATTTTGTTTGTTTAATTTAAATCACCGGAAGTAAGCGTCACCTGGCGTCTTCCTGCACCTGCGCTCTCGTGCTGTGACGGGCAGCCACCAGAGAGGCCGCTGTTTAACACATTTAAAGAAAAACACACATTTATGTTTAATAGCAAATAAATGTACAAATCAAAGTACAAAAAAAAGAAAAAGAAAGTAGGATTGGGTATTATGGGATGACCCCTATGAGGACAACTGTATGAATGAGACCATAGATTATATCAGATTATAATCAGATTATTTGTGTCCATGTTTATTACAGTTCTGGACGTGTTGACACAAAAGTGTGTGATTAGACGACATCATATTTTTTACATCAGCGTGTGTGTGTGTGTGTGTGTGTGTGTGTTCATGCCTGTCGCCATGGTGATGTCGTCAGTGCATGTGACCTTGCACTCATAAAAGAACAGAGAAGCTGTGTGTGTGTGTGTGTGTGTGTGTGTTCCACCGAGTGCATGTTTTTCAATGAGTGTGTGGGAGATTCGGTGTGTGGGTGTGTGTGTGACCTTCATGGAGCGTGTGTGTGTCAATTTGATTGTGTGTCTTTCAGTGTGTGTGTTAGTTTCATTCAGTCTGTTTGTGTGTCAGTATCTGTGTGATTTGATGTGTGTGGTGTGTTATTGTCCGTGGGCCTTTTCTCTCCTTCATGTTGTTTGTTCCTGTTTACGCTGCAGCTCCAAAGTGAGGACGATTAAAAGCAGACAAACACCGTTAACACAAGGCAGGAAAAGAAAAAAAAAATCATCATCTTCCACTCTGAAATCAGTGGGCAGTGGTTGGTTGGTTTGTGTGTGTGTGTGTGTGTGTGTGTGTGTGTGTGTGTGTGTGTGTGTTCTATGTTAGCTAACCCTTGAAACATGAAGCACTTCTCTGATGCCTTTTAAGGAAGAAGCAGCAGCAGCAGCAGCACTGAGGATCTCACTGGACATGGTGAATATCACTAGACTCATAATATCTACGTGAATATTGTTATCCTGTGATTCACAAGGACTGAAAACATCACTGTCCACAGTGTCCAGCCCAATAAAATAAATCAAAGAAACCGCACCATACCATTCTACTTTGGTTCCACCTAAGTGAAGTGTGCCAAAAAAAATGGAAGGGTTTGGGGCTTGTTATTTTGGAAATGGCAAAATCTGGACTGGACTTTTAGTCTTTGATTTAACCCTTTAACACCGAGCGTATCGCAGACGACACGACACACAGACGACACTTTGCATTACTGTAAGTAAACAACGGATTGTGCGGTTGGAGAGATTCCGGCGGTTTCTGAAAAGCTGAGAAGTCGTAAGTCCAAGCCAACATCTGGATGTTACGGTACGTTCACTCGCGCTGTTGCAGGAAGCCGGCGAATCAGCGAAAAAAATGCCTGTATATAAGTTTCCATTTGTTGAGGCAAAGACTCAAACAAATTAGACTTCAGCTCCTTCTTTCGGCTTCTCCCTTTAATGGATCGTCCGAGTCTTTAAGCCATTAGTCCATTTTCACAGAAACAAAAGAATGTAAATGGGGTTTGCGATTAAAGGCAATTAAAAAAAAAAAAAAAAGCAACATGGAACTCAGGAAACTCATTTGTGGTCCACTCCAATAGACAACGACAGAGCAGGAAGTGCTTCTGCTGGACTCAACTTTATCAACACAACAGGGATCAGGAAAGTGTCCTTGGAACTTTTCTGGCACGGAAGAGCGAAAACTAAATGAAGCCACTGTCACCGTTCTCTCCACTCTATGCTTTTGTCTTTTCTGTTCCCTCTCTTCTCTTCCTGACCTGGCCGGGGTCATGTTGTCAGTGAGTCATCGTGGCACGCTGCCGAACTCTCTCTCTCTCCCTCCGTTTGCCAAGAACTGGAACGCACTCGCATCGGCTTCTTACGTCGAATGAATCAAGTTGAAAGCATGCGAGGAGGAGCACGAGGGGTTTTATGGGAAGCACGGGAAACTGTTTCCAGAACTGGAGTCAAATTAAAATAAGCACCTTGGCTGTGGTCCAGATGTGAGGAAGTTAACACTCGCACTTCATCCTCATCATATCTAGACGTTCTACTTTGTTTCGAGTTCTTGGCCTTGTTTGGGTTGTCGTGACGATCTCGTCCTCCTGCGTTGACCTGTGCAGCCTGTGCTCTGGAATTCTGGGATATCACTTACAGGTAATGAATGCTCCCCCTTTATCTTCCAGAACCTCTGCACAAATCCTTACCTGCATGCCGTTCCCACAGGATACCTCGTGTTATCTCAAAGGTAACGGCGAAGGACTTCTGCAGGGCTGACGGGGTCAAAGGTTGCCCCACATCGGTGTTTTATAAGACAAAAATAGATAAGCAAGTAAATCACTATTAAAAGGTTTTTAAAGAAGACAAACAGCCAGACATGTACTCTGGAGCTGCAAAAAAACGATTTGATCCATAAAACGAAGATAACATCACGTATAAAGTTTTATATATATATATATACTGCATATAAAAAAAACTATTTGTCTTCATTTAAGTGCTGGAAATGTCTCATTCAACATTTCAAGAAAGAAAGTAAATAAATAAAGTAAACATACAAACAAAGCTACAGGGAGCCACTGCAGAGGTGTTGAAGGGCCACATATGGCTCTAGAGCCACAGGTTGCAGACCCTCTGGCAATGGAGGAGAATCTGAAGCAGAATTTTCCCAAACTGTATGATGACAGTAAAACCATTAAAGTAAGAAATCTGGTCACATTATTAGGAACGACGTATGTGACATCATCATCATCATCAATGTTCATCATCAGCCCATCTTTTGTGAATTTAGAGTCTTTCATTCAGGATCCCCAAGATGCACCAACGCTGTTTTAAGGAATTGTAATAATGTATGAAATAAATAAATAATGTGGAAAGTAATAACACACTTTAGACATGTTTTAATATATAATTGGACAAGCAAATTATCATTCTCAGTAAAAACTAGTTACACGCTGTGTGTATTCCACCCCTTGTCAGTAGGGGGTGCTGCAGCACCCTCACTAAGCGGCACCCCTGCATGTTAGCATAGCCTCACTTCCTCATCTCTGGTTTATGTTTGTTAATCAGTTAATTAAAAATAATTAAACAGGTAATTTCAATATTTGAATGGGTGTGGGGTTACTTTGTATGAAAGTTGCCATATAAATAAAGTCTGATTGATTGATTGATTGTACACATATGCATAAGTAGTATCAATCTTAGATACTAAGTCATTATGAAACACTTAAGTCATAATGATGGGAAACTATGAGATATTAAGTCATTACTTTGAGATACTAAGTCGTAAGCTGTTTTATTGCAGAGGCGAAACAACTTCTTCTTTCCTTTCACACATGTTTTCTCATTTAGAGTCAAACACACAGACACACACACAGATACACTGTCCATGCAGGTCACAAGGGTGTTCTTGGTGTTCTCTGGTTACAGGGTCGCGTGGGTGATCTCCAAACATCATAATAACAAAAAAAAAAACATGGACGTGCTCTCCTGTGCCTGATGGAAACAGCAGGGAGTCGCCCACTGGTGTTTCTCTCCTCATGTTCCATCTCCTGGCAGCAAACGGCAGCATTTGAATGATAAAAACATCCAGGTTTATGTGGTTAAATTAAAATCTGCACAAGTTTCCTCGGCCGTGTGGAAAACAAAAAACTGTCAAGCATTAAATTAAAAAAGGGAAAGTTTGATGGACTTTTTCACATTGGGAGTGCTTTTAGGGTCAGAGAGTTTGAAGTTTTTATTTGTTTGCGAACTCTGTTAGCACTTTTATGTCTTTCCATGGTAATTTTAGCAAACTTAATGCAATATTTATTAAGAATTTTGCCCGATGAAGGCTAAATACCAAAGGGGTTGCACTAAATCTCTCTTAAAATGGATGCATAAAACAAATATGCATCAAATAATCTTCAGTTTTCAAGTCTCAATTGGAGACAATTAGGAGCAAATAGAAAAGGTAGATGTGATGAAACAAGTCCAGCTTGAATTAAAGGATACAATTTAAACAGGTTTTTTTCCATCCACGGGTCACTGATGGATCTGATAAGTCGGCAGCTCAACACTGTGGACGTGAGGTGGCCGGTTTGTGACAGCTGCTTCCTTCCACCTCTGCACAAACACCACTGAAGACAAACCTCCTTTTTTTAAACATCCACAGGGAGACGCCATAATGAGGAACATCCTCTCCTGAACCTCCACACCAATATCCTGATGGACTACTGTTTCCACTCACAGTGTTGATCCTTAGAATATGAGGAGGCCTCTGGAATGTCAATTAACACCCTTTTAGTCAAAGAAAAAACCCCCAAATAAAACCAAATAAATTAATAAAATGATGCTATTTGTATGTTAATGTACAGTAGAAGCACCATATTCATGTGTTCTCATTTCTTGAATGTGTGATATTGGCCGCATGATTGTCATGAAATAAGTTGGAGGTTGATGTGATGAGATATGAGACAAAACCAATAATCGTACGTTACGATACATATAAAAAAAATGTGATCCAAATGTGATACGATACAATATGATACCGTGCCATACGTTATGATAAACGTTTTATGCAAATGTGATACAACACTTCGCAAACACGGCATAAGATGTGATACGGTTTGTGATACGTTACATTACGTTACGTTAGAATACGATGCGATAACGTACATTGCGCTACGTTATGATACATGTGATACAAATGTGATGCGATAGGTTTTAATATGATACAATTGGACACAATACAATATGTGATATGTTAAGTTACGTTACCGTACATTCCACTAAAAATATGATACAAATGTGATAGAATGTTCCAATACGATACGGAGAGATACGAAATTTTACAATACGATACAATATGATACCAAACCATACATTATGATAAAAAATTTGATAAAATACGATTTGTGATACGTTACAATATGATGCGATAACATACGTTGCAGTATGTTCCCATACATTATGGTAAAAATGTGATACGATACGTTATGCGACAATATGATACGAGGAGATACCATATGTTACAATATGATACGATACCATACCATACATTACGATAAAGATTTTATACAAATGTGATACAGTACGATACAAATAGGACATACAATGTGATATGTTGCATTACGTTACATTACAGTGCGATACGGTAACATATGTTGCAGTATGTTACGATGCATTACTAAAAATATGTGATACAAATGTAATACGATGGGATACAATACAATTATGTGATGTGTTACGTTACAATACAACATGATACGTTACAGTACCTTATGCTAAAAATGTAATACAAATGTGATGCGATGTTGCAATGATACATACATGATACATGTGATACGTTACATTGCAATATGATACAATATGATACCTTACGGTACTAAGTTCCAATACGTCATGATACAATACAATATGATGTGACATGTTATGCTACGTTATGATATGATAGCTCAGAACAGAATAAAAACAGGTCAAAAAAAGGAAAGTTAAGGCAAAACAAAAAAAAAATAGGTCATACAAGTAATAAAAAAAACAAAAAAAACAGACAACTAAATTAAGTATATACATACTATATAGTACATATACAGTACATATGGTATGACACTGTAGTCCAAATATATAACATATTGGTAATGATATTGTTGGGCTGGGCACACTTAAATAAACAAACTAATCAGTCAATCAACAATATATTATAATAATGATTTTATCATATATTGATAATAAAATTGATGCTGCTGAAGCAGTTTTCACAGTTTATCTTCGATGTGGACATAGACAATTAAGACAAAAGGAACTTAACGGGGTGGAGTGGCTCAGTGGTTAAGACCGGTACCCTGTGCACCCTGTGTGCAAAAGACTTCATGGTCGCAAATTCAACTCCACCCCTGGCAGGTTGTACTGAATTCCCTTGTAAGTCGCTTTGGATAAAAGCGTCTGCTAAATGACATGTAATGTAATGTAATGTAAAAGTCTGACGACCTTGATCATCGATAGAAAGTTTTGAAATGTTTTATTTCCACACAGGGTCGTCTCGTGTCTCCCGCAGAACACAGTTGCCCTTCTGTTGGCCTCAGACGTTTCAAGGCCTCCTCCCACATACTGCCGCTGAATCCTTTTCATTCCACAGAAACGAGTGGCTACGATAGTGAGGAAGATTAAAGAGAGTTCTGCTCAAAGCGGGGTCAGCGTTCCTGACTCTAAACTGATTAAAAACAACAAAATTATTCTGCTGATTCCCTGTGACTTAATCATGAATCTTTCAGAATAAGGTCCAACAAGGTCGAGAGCAAAGCTGAACTGTGGATTAGTTCAAAATGTCATTTTTAAATGGAGTTTGGTGTGTTTGTACTTTGGGAAACCAATACAGTCACTGGACAAAAGAATCACAGCATTTTTCTTTAATAGATTGACCAAAAACAGTCATTTAAATGCACTGTGCACAGCTGTGACTATGTCATGCAAAGGAAAGAGGTGATTTTCCAACAGCGATGACGGGACTTTTCACAAATGATTCACCATCTTTCTTCCGCAATGATATTTAGAGCAATTTAACTGTGGGAAAAAAAAGGGTGAGAACAATGGATCTTAGATTGGATGACACACAATTCTCCCATGAACTTTACAACAAAAAAGGCTACAAACCCGTGGGGTGTGATGCCATGGCAACGCAGACAACAGTATAGAGTAGAGGTCGGGATGTTATCGGCGATGAACTAAGGTCAAAATTAGTGCACTCTGTTGCAGTGTCACATTTAAAGTGTAAACACGGTAGTTTGTGACATTTTTATCCTCCGTTTTTAATCTAATGTGTTACAGTCACTGTGGTATTTACAGGATAAACAAGCACGCATAGGTATTTCCCTGTGCAAACCTGTAAAAGTAAATTTGCAAAGTCATCCAGAGGCAGTCGAGTGCTGGCAGGAGCGCCACGGCCTCATTAGATATTTAACTCTGCTGCTGCTGCTGCAGTGACACACGGTGCAGGAGGCATTTTTACTAAACTTGAAATGAATCCAAGCACCACTTGGATTTAATGGCCCAGTAACACAGTGGAACGTGGAGGCCAGAAACCGTGTCAGAGAGAGTCGTAAATGCCTTTGAGACAAAAAACAAACCAGAGATATTACAGCACATGTGGAAAATGCCAGGACCTCATAATAAAAAAATATATAAATATTTAGAAAATATATTAAAGTTTGATGAGCAGAAAAAAAACTGTTGAGCTGTTGTCCTGCATGTCCTCCAACTTTCTATTATCACTTTATTAACAAGTCCAGTAAGAACAGAGATTAGGCTTCTGTCTTATGCAGTGTTTCTAATTTTATTTTTTACATCATATTCCAATTGACTTATATTATTATACACTTTTTGTTGACTTTTGTCTGTCTGGTATAATGACATGACATAACAGCAAGTTAAATACTTAATTAAAAAAATAAATATTATAGTGTAAAAAATAACGTAATGTAACATCGCTTAAAGTACCGTTGAGGCATAACATAGCAAAGCATAACATAACGTAGCATAACATAATGTAATGGAACATAGCAAAGCGTAACATAACGAAATGTAAAGCAACGTAGCATAACATAGCAAAGCATAATGTAGCATAACAGCAAAGCATAACGTAGCTAAATATTATGTAGCATAACATAATGTAAAGCAACGTAGCATAACATATCAAAGCATAACGTAGAATAACAGCAAAGCATAACGTAGCAAAATATAATGTAGCATAACATAATGTAAAGCAACGTAGCATAACATATCAAAGCATAACGTAGCATAACAAAGTAACGTAGCAAGCGTTACTTTGCAAACGTCAAACAAAAAAAACACTGAAACTGGTGAAATGTGATCCTGGAAAAATCCTGGATTTAAAAAGTAAATGTAAAAAATAGGAAAATTCTGATATAATGTGACTTTTATGTGACATTATGTACTGTATAAAAAACACCTTAAAACCTCTGCGTCTATCTCACATAGTACTGAGCGCATGATTGGACCGTTTCCAGCCGCCGTGTCTCACTAATGCCCTCTGCTCAGTTTCCTTCCAGGGTGGAGCATCATCAAAGCAAACCGACATTATGTCGAATATAAGAAGAAAGGAAGAAAAATCAGCCTCACTAATGGCTGATTGTGTGTGAGATAAGGGGAGTGGAAGATAAAGGTCAAGTCAGCAGTGGTGGAGAGAAATCATGAGCATCATGTTTTTTTAATCTTCTCACTGGCAACAGTGTTAACAGGAAATACACAAACTTTACTATGGGGGCTTTCCACTGTTCAGAGGACACTAATGACCACAGCATAGGTGTGTGTGTGTGTGTCTGTGTGTGTGTGTCTGTGTGTGTGTCACCATGGCCAGGACTCAAAGTGCTGACTGACCAGAGAGTCTGGGAAAACAGTTTATTTTATGAGTTTGCACACATTTGTGTCTGTGTGTGTTCTTGTATGTGTATCTTTGTGAGGACCAAAAAAACCTAAAATGGTTCTCTCATCCTTAGGGTTAAGACATTAAGGTTTAAGGGTGAGGGTTACAGGTAAGGGGCCATGTGTGTCCTCATGGAGACCAAAACCTGGTCCTTGTGAGGCAGAACCTCATTTCTGAGGAACTAGTCAACTTCAGGTTAGACTAGTTAAGTAGTTGTGGTTACGGTTAATGATAATGCTTTGTTCAGGCTGTCCAAAATAATGGAAGGCCTAAGAAGAATAGCTGTGTGTGTACTTATACATCCTTGTGAGGACCAAAAAACTTGTGAGGACATTTTGATTGGTTCTTTCATACTTGAATGGGGTTTTTGAGGGTTAAAACTTGGTTTAAGGGTAAGGGGTTGGGGTAAGGGGCTATAAGTGTCCTCACTACAAACATATGTGTGTTGTTTTTTTTACCTCTTTAGGACCTTTTGCTGGCATCCACACTGACCTTGTCAGGACCAGTAGTCCTCATGGAGACCAACACCTGGTCCTTCTGAGAAACTGAGCAACTTCAGGTTAGGTTAGACATTAACTAGTTATGGTTAGTTAAGGTTAAGGATAATACTTTGTTTTGGCTGTCCAAATTAATGGAAGGCCTAAGAACAATAGTTGTGGTTGTGAACTTGTACATACATCCTTGTGAGGACCAAAAAAACCTGTTTTGTCACACTTCAAAATGGCTGATTATGGGTTAAGACCTGGTTTTAGGGTTTGGATTAGGCGGCATTTAGTAATGATTGTTAAGGTTAGGGGGGAGAGGCTAGGAAGTGCATTGTGTCTATGAGTGTCCTCACTAAGAGTGCTGTACAAGAATGTGTGTGTGTACTTGTATTTATGTCTTTGTGAGGTCCAAAATCATACAAACCCATTTTAGGGTAATATGGGTAATTGGGTTTAGGTTAGGGTTAAGGGCTAGGCACTTAGTTATGATAGTTAAGGTTAGGATAAGTGGCAAGGGAGTGTATTATGTCTGTGATGTGTCCTTACTAAGATATAAAAACAAGTTTGTGTGTGTGTGTGTATATATTTCTCATGTTGTGGGGACCTAAATCACATTTTGGGGACGTTATTAGGTCATTAGTCATTAGTCATTATTAGGTTAATGTTGTGGTTAGGCCAGTAGTAATTATGGTTAAGGTTAGAAAAGTCTCCAGGAAAGGAATGTAGGACAAGGTAATGTCCTCTGAGGTCATGTGTGTGTGTGTGTACGTACAGTGGACTTGCATGTGTAGCTCTTTCTTCTCCGCCCAGCTGAAATCATCACTGTGTGTAAAAGTGAAGCAACAATTTTGGCGTCCGCCCCCTGAGAAAAATTATTACCATTATTATTACCATTATTCTGATGATTATTGTCCTCTCAGTCCTGGTCCATCGTGTGAAGCGTTAACGCGTTTCCCGGGACGACGACCAGCGAACCATTGAGACGTCATTTTGTCTCTTCAGTTCTGGGACCACAGAGGAACAGATCTGATCAAACGAACGTCATGAGAACATGCTGAAGCTGTATGTAGAGGTAGAATCTGCCAAAAACAAACGACTATTATTTTTTATTCTTTGTGTCTTTAACATGAAGACAAAGAATAGAAAGAGAGCAGATATGACAACTGAACAATGACACGGACATGAAGGAATGTCTTCGGCCGTTAACTGAGTGATCAAATATGATGCTAACGTGGTTTTGTTTGAAAAACAGCAGGGAGCTGGAGACATTTAAATTTGATGTAACGGAGCTATAAAGTAAAAGTCACGCATTCAAAAGGAGGAGGAGGGGACAGGGGTTTGGACCTTACAGTCAGTATGTTGCAGCAAGCCACCAGGGGGCGATACAGATGGTGTAGAGAGGCGTCACTTGCGTACATGTACATTTTTGGAATATTTCTAGTATCTTGATATTTTTAACTCTTTAATAGTTCAAATACTTGCACATTCCTATTATATTTTGCATACTTTTTATTCTAGGACCTTTTTGTACTCTGACCTAATCTTCTGCTGTAAAAAAAAAAAGGAGAGATTTCACCCAATTTGCGATCAATAAAGTCAAATCTAATCTAATCTATCTTCAGCTGTGCTACCAGGGGTTTGTAAAGATGGCAGAAAAGCAGGAAAAACTAAATTCTCAGACCCAACCACAAACCCCTGGCTCACTCGAGGCGGGATTAACACAAGGACGACAGAGAAGGGCAGCTCATGGCTGAGTAGTCACCGGTTCAAATCCCAGGACAGTTTCAGGACTGGGATGCCCCTGAGCAAAGGTGCAGTTAAGTGCTGCTTCCTACTACTACTGCTCGGACATGATAGATAGATGTCCAATTACATTTTGATCCATGTCCATTGGTGGAAGTGGACCCTTTCCAGACTCACACTCCATCTCAAATGAGAGTAAGATGTAGTCTGCAGTCAGCCAAGCAAAACGTGTAGGAATCACAGTGCTGGTGGTCTGTTCCACAGATCATGCAACATCCAAACGTATAATCCTCCAAACCACCAATGGATCCCTGAAATGATCAGGACTCGTCCACCGGGGACCATGAATGACTGTGTGCACAAGTCAGATTTTAGTCATTAAGGCAAATGTATTGCCTTAATCAGCTGTCTTAATGTCATGTAAACAAATCAAGCTAGCCTTAGTCAGACTAACATGCCTTGATGATGTGATACATAGTCCGATTACTCTAGCATTTATACATACATTTGTACACTGGAGTTGGACGTCAGATAAATCGCTTTTCTCCACCGCATGTCTCTGGCACCGATCGTCTGTCAGTCAGACTAAGGCCGTAGCACGATCAAACTGTAACAATATAAAGCTATAGGGGGAGGAAAGTGCTAATTCAGGCTCTTGAGACACGACATGACGCAGCAGCAGCAGCAGCAGCAGCAGCAGCAGCTCTTTATTGAAGTCCGTGCCTGTGAATCCAATTATTAATCCAGGCTCTGGCGTCCTGCTGAGTCAGCACTTTGAACGTGTTTTAGTAGCCGTGCAAAGGGGACATCAACTCCTCAGCACTTTTAATGTCAGCGCACACGTGCCGAGCATGAACATCACGTGCTGGAAAAATTCTGCTGAGTGTGAAGCGCGGGGATAAAAAAAAATAAACGTCTTTTTATTTACGGGATTACGGGAGTAAACCGAGACACGCTCGGGATTTACTGAGAACCTCCGCAGTCACAGCAAGACCTCACAACATGCTTTCCCCCTCTTTGAATGATCTGTTTGAAGTGTAAAACATTGTCACTTTATAGATTCTTCTGTCTGTTTCAGAAGCTGTCAGGAACTGGGTGGGGGCTGGATCTATTTTCTGTTTAATCTGTAACCCAGAGACGCGGATTATTTATAAAAATGAGTCAGATTGGCGCATAGATGCACCTGGAATTTGGTCTAAAATAACCCCTCTTCAGATTGGACATGCACATTCTCACTCACTCTCTCTCTCTCTCTGTCTCTCTGCGTGTTGCTCGCCAACAATAGGCCATTTGAAAAGAATCAATCTCTCAGGCTGCGACGGCGAACAAGGCCAATTCAAGCGGGCAGTTTAAATGGAAGCAGACAAAGAGCTCGGGTGGCAGAGAGGGAGTTCATTCCTGGGTGGCGTTCGATGCTCCTGCGAACACTTAGCGCTGCGTTTGGCTGGCACCGACACGGCGCACTAAAACACTTCCAGATAGAGCTGAAGTGAAAACAGAAACTCATCATCATGTGCAAACATACCGGGGGAAAGAACAAGAAACTCAAGAGGTCACAACACGATGGAACTGAATACAACGAGCACACATGCAAGCTAACACATGTTCACACTGACAACGATGCCAAAATCAAGTGTAAAACCCCAATAAAACGAATTAATAATGTATAGGAATCGTCTTGAATGATATAACCCATATTCAGCTGATGAATACTTCATCTTTATCTTTAATTTGAACATAAACAATGAAGATTTATTCATTCTAAATATGAGAATGAACCAGTTATTAGGTTTTATCGCAATTCTGGCACAATCCAGTGCAATATTTCAGGAAAGAAAACCACACAAAAATGAGTATGTGTTTGAAAATGGGGTTAAGTGTTAAGTGTTAAGTCTCTTGTTGTGTCTTATTTAAATGCCTTTCGTTATGTCTATTTAAATGTCAAGTCCTTCGTTCGTTATTTTTGCTATTTTATTGTGTACCTCAAGCCGGGAGTCTCTGCAAAAATTTCATTATGTCCTCATAATGACAATAAAACTTCTTGATTCTTGATTCTTGATTTGGCGTTGGTTTGGAGTAAAAGGAGTCACATGACATGGAAGCCATTGAAAAAAGATATAAGATGCTTTAAATCTAGTACCTGCACTTCTTGGGTAGTAATATGGAGTCAGTGAATTCATTTATATTAAAAAAAAAATCACTAAAATTGAACAACAAGTGGGGACACGTAGAATAAATTCACTATATAGTCATTACTTATATATAAAACATACAGCATTTGTAACCCTGTAATTTCCATTTATTTATGTATTTATTCGATTTATTTTGCACATAGGGGTTTTAATTGTCCCCAAAAGTATAAAGGGTTCTATGAGATGTAGCAGTGCCAGTGTTGCACCAGTAGAGGGGGCCATATTCAAAGAGAACAGTACATGAACAGTATTTCTTTAAAGGAGATGAAGTACTGAAGACAGAATTGGCTTGGCTTTGTAAATAAAGTAAGTCCAATAAACGGTGCGAATGTGATTAAAAACAAAGAAAACTTTACTGTGTAAATACCGCCTTCAACACGAACTATCTGAGTCAAACATTTACTTTATTCTCAAGGGTGATTAACGACAAAACGACGCGTTCAGTTTGCAACAGCAATATCGGCAGATTCCCCACCTCCTGCACGTGTGCTCGTAAGATTCCCACGTTTAAAAAAAAAAACTAAAAGAAGAAAGGGATAAAAGGAGGATATGTGGATGGGAAGCACTTGTACTGATGAGTCAGAATCATTATCTGAGGGAAGGGGAGGAAGACAGGGGGAGAGGAAATTGGGACGATGAGTCATAGAGGAAGAATAAGCCAAGAGTTTAGACCTAAGCACGGGAAACATGTCACAGACTCACAGACTGATGCAGGTAACAGGTGACGGACTGATTTCCTGTCATTACATTTTAGAACTTGATCCTGAATCTGACTTCTTTCCTCCAGAGAGACTGGACACGAGAGAGAGAGGGGGAGAGAGAGGGAGAGAGAGTTTCAAGGCAAACATCTGTGCTGCAGCAGATGTTTGCGCTTAAATAAGACAACCGACTCCCATTGAGAGCGCACTTAAGACTTAAGCTGGCAGGCAAAATGTGACTGTAAACCTGCTGAACTGAGAACATGCCGTAAAAAAAAAAAAAAGTTGTTCATGTGTCTAAATGTGACACTGCACCTCCCTCTGCTGGCTGTAAACCCCTGTCCCTGCACTGTGCAGTCAAACTGTACACACTAACAACACTCTATATGTGTGTGTGTGTGTGTGTAAGGATAAAGTTTTACAGCTGTGTGCGACCACTGCGGCCAAAACTCCACATGGATGAAGGTGAAAATGGAGGAGCTCGGGCTAATTTTAGCTTAAAGTCCATATAAAGTGATAAAAATATCTCTTCTCTATAGAAAATATGAATCTGAATGATGAGGTTTATTATCAGCAGTCCCTGCTCTAAAACACTGGGGGGGGGGCGTGTCCATGGGAGGAGCCTAAAGGCCATTTTATACTCTATACGCAAACAACGGCGATGGAGACAGAAAAACCTTTCGTCCATAATTTGTGTTTATTTCGCCGCACATTGCAGGAGAGCTTACGATGGACGGGTACGGAACAGAGCAATACCACAGGAAACTGTGGGGGCAGTATAGAGTCAATAGTGACAATCAGTGAAGAAATTATTATTTTATATTTAAAACATGCTGCCAGAACTTGCTGGCTTATTCCTGCAGTCAGAAAACTGGCCCCATATGGGAAGCGGCACGGTCAATTCGAGGAACTTTCTGGCGAATGCCCGTTGTCAAAAGTTTCAGCATATATTCAGTAAATATCGTAAACGTCAATCTCCAAAACCAACGGTTTAATTTTTTTTAACAACAGTCTATTTTGGTACAATAAAATAAAATAATATAAAACAACCTCTTCAATTGTTGACGCCTGCCACTTGGTACGCGGCACTGCCCTCCAGAGGAAGTATTGCGTAACAGTATAAAAACACACATGTACAGGTTTATATACTTTAGTGGGGTCTGCTCTTCTACGCCAACTCATTTCCTCAAATTTAAGAACGGTAATAAATGGT
This sequence comes from Solea solea, assembly GCF_958295425.1. Classification (NCBI taxonomy): domain Eukaryota; kingdom Metazoa; phylum Chordata; class Actinopteri; order Pleuronectiformes; family Soleidae; genus Solea; species Solea solea. The sequence goes on along the minus strand of NC_081134.1, from coordinate 30,464,388 downwards.
TTATGTGTTTTCAGGACAAAGACATCCGAGGTAAACTGCTACGGCTCCCGTGTGTCATCGAGTTTGTATTAGGACACGCCTTTAAAACAGTATCCTGAAAACAGAAGTCAAAACTGCTTTCACAGTCTTTACTTCACAGTTTCACATGTTCTCAGACACTATTTTTCGAAACATAAACAACGTGTGAAGAGGAGGAGCATCTCACCACTAAACTGAAGATAAGGTCAGATAAGAGAAGAGAAGATAAGGTGCACAAACAGCTGAAAGATACTTTGTGAATTTAATCCAAACCCGAACAACACATTCCAAAAGAATCATAAATGCTCATTAAAAAAGCGCTTTTCAAACCCCCTTGAGTTCACCCATGCAACTACATGTGCAAGGCATTTATCTACAGCTAAAGGACAATAAGCGTTCCTTCAAGGGCAAGAGTGGAGGACAGCTGGATTCTAAAGATGAATGAAGGTGGAGGACATGTAGGTGGAAGAGGAGGACAACAGTGGAGGACGTCGTCCTTGACAAAGCCGTCTTTTTATCCCTGCTGAGGAGATCAGGACATCAGGTTTCTCCAAAGTCTCTAACAAATCTAACCAATCAATCATCTCCTCTTGGTTAACCATGACCTGTTAACGACAGAGAATCATCACAAACTCCAAACCAGAACAAAAGGATCTCTGAGAATTAGCTTCTACAGATTTAAACAAATGTCTTTCTGGTTGGTTTTGTCTCTTTTTAGATGGTCTTTTCATCCTTCTGTTGCGTCTTTGTTGTCATTTGATTGACTTTGTGAACAGAAACGCCCCGAATTTTTCGTTCCGTGCCACGTTTCACAAAGAGTCAAAAAGTGAACGCCTGCAAACATACGTGTCAAAAAGATGGTGGTCCTTAACAAAAGGGGACTCGCACAGCAACTGAGCCAATAGTGGTTGCTACGAGCAACAGGCAAAACAGACGAGTGTAGGCTCTACTTAATGTGAGACTGCGTAACTCATAAAATAAAAACTTTAATTTTTCATATATTATGTAAAAAATATGCACCAAAGTTTTGTGACTTCAGCTTCACCTACTCAGATTTTTTAATTCAAATTACATTATATTCTAGTTTTAACCAGTTTTATACTGTGGATGTTCATCTGCCCTTTTTTTATCATGTTTATATTGTCTTTACTAGACCATTTTTTAACTGATCTGCTCTTAATTTTCATATTCTCATTCACCCCGGCTGCCATTAGCCTCATAGACGTCTCTCTGAAATCCTAAATTGCTATTTGTTGTTGTATTTATTTTGTGTTTTTTTTTACAATTTTACTGCTGCTTGTGAACCAAATACTAATACAATACAAATATTGAACCTTCATCATGGGTAGTAACACTGTTATATATTGAATAACGTGCGGTGCACAATCAGGTTTGTTGGTTTTTATATCTATAATTGAAAATGTAACAATAATACATTTAAATTAGCATAATATTGATTTAACCAAACATTTTTTGCCATGAATAAAGAATAATGTGTAAGGCATAGCGTAATGGGCCATGTACAGAGTGCAATTCCAACTCCGTCCATGTGGTGGTGCTACAAATCTGTGCAATCACAGGCGAATGAGAGAGAGAATGTGTGAAAACTGATGCATCTAAATGAGTTCTATTCTGACAAACGTTCAAATATGTTATCTTAAAATGAATTGCAATTGCTTTTAGATATTTGCACACAAATGACATCACCTTATATTTAACAAGCGCTTATACCTCGTTAATAAGAAGGAGCTTAGTGACTGCTCTAAGTCTGTGTGTGTGTGTGTGTGTGTGTGTTGTAACACTGCCCTGTAAGGCATTAACCGGGTAACCTGGTGTTGTACTAAGAGGGCACCACAGTTCACCCCCCCCCCCCCCCCAACCCCACCCCAATCTCTTTGCTGCGCCGCCATTGGTCGAGCCGTGTGTTTGTGCCCTTGTATGATTAGCCATTTTATGCTCATGCTTATAGCCTCTGTGTGTCTTAGTGCAGTGGGCATAAGGTGGACCCAGATTAGAGCTAAGCAGTTTGAGAAGGCGGACTTCTCGACTGGAGGTAAACATCTGTGAGAGGCAGAGGCTGCTTCTGCTGCGGTCTCGGCAAATAATTAATCTCATTGGTCGAGTTAAACGTTGGGGGGGGGGGGGACGCCCGGTGAGCGCAGCAAGGGTTATTGGGGTGTACGCAAAAAGAGTTAAGTAGTTAAATATGCTGGCTTGTATTTTTATGTAACTTGTTTAGCTATTTTATAGTTTGTAAAAAATAACTATACTTAATTAGTTATTTGCACTATTCAGTTGGAAATATTCAACCCAATCATGTCATTTGAATTATGGTGTTACATTACTAGCACTACTCGGCTCACTAATGGGAAAGCAAAAAACAAGTTGTCATGAGTCATGCTACAACTGTATAATGGAAAAGTGCCATTAGTGTGTAAAGCAAATACTGTGCTAACTGTGAGTTAGCTTCCTGGGATAAACTCATTAAAACGTACATTAAAATGTACATACAGTTGTAAATGATTGTTTGAGAAAGCTATCGGTGTAAAGTTGTTTTCTCAAAAAAAAGTTGTAAGTGTAAACGTTAGCTGCTAAATTTAGCACGCTAACTCATGTAAAGACAACATGCTAAAGTTAGAAGCTAATGTTGCCGGTCTACGACTCCTTCTACATCTACTTATAAGCTAAAGTGACAGATTCTTATTTTTGGTCAATTCAACGTACTTCCTAAACTTACAAAGACATTTCACAATAAAATGTTGGCAAATTTCAATTAATTCACAGAAGAAGACAAAATCCTCCATATCTGAGTTGCTCTTCCTCCACCTCTTTTCTTCCCAACCCTGAGAGGGAATAAAATGTAAAATCAAAATGTAATGTGCCTCCTGTTGACAGAGAGTGCTGTGTTTTGATTCAATTGTGCGCAGAAAATGAAGAAAGGCATTCATGGGTGAATATATTGCCGATTAGCAGACGTTTCTTTTCCTCTGTGGGCCTCAAGCGTCAGAAAGCGGCTCTATAAAACCTATGCCTTTATCCGCCACTGCCATGCAGCAACGCAGTCGTTGATCCTCAACATTTGTATTTTGAGCCAACGTTGTCTCCTCAAAAAACTACATTCCAAAACGTCCCACACAGCTCTTTGGTTAGATCAGGAAGAAAAAAATGACGTAACTTGAATTTACACGTCTACAGACGACGTGCATAACATCGGCATGATCTAGTATTTTAACCACTTGTGGTGTTGCATTTGGCAGGGAAGGGGGAAATGAGAGCGATGATAACGATTTCCTGGCCATGAACGTGGTCACGTTTAAAAGTTAAAAAACAGCTGGTGAGGGTTAGGAAAGAGACTTTGGTTTCCCGCTCGATAAAACTGCAAAGTCCTTGTAACACCGCAAACAATCCGCGACAACATTTGGTTTGCTGTTTGACAGACGTGTCATTTTTGTTACACGCCAACAAACAAAAAACCCTTCCTCCTGTCGGGGAGACATTTCAAAACCAAACAGCCAACAAAAAAACCTGGGGGAAATCATTCTACTGTGTGTACCTGAGGAAATGCATCTTGTGTGAGAACACAGGGTTTGTTGCCATAACAGCTTCAACACTTCTTGGAGGACTTTCCTCAAGATTTTGAGGTGTTTTTAAATGGGAATTTGATGTTGGAGAAGGCCCAGCTTGCAATCTCTGTTCAGGTTCATCCCAAAGGTCCAAAGTCTTCCACACCAAACTCAAAGTCAAACCATGTCTTTATAGTCCTTGCTTTGTGCACTGGGACACAGTCATGTTGGAATAAAAAAAGGGCCGTCGCTGGAAGTGTTAAAGGTGACATCGAATGCTTGTATCACACATATATGTTAGTTATGGAGGTCTACTTACATATATTAACTTGTTTTCATGGTCAAAAACCTCCCAGTCGCTGGAAATGAGTCGATCAAAATATCTCCTCACTGACGCTCTCGTCAGCCGCGCTGTTTCAGACCAAAATCACACCCCCAGAACGTGGACTGTGTTGTGATTGGCCAGCCAACGAGAGCTTTCCCACTTGGCCAGGTACCTGGAAGTGACGTAATTGGTAGGCCAGCTCTCAGATACACAGCTCCCCCTCTGGCACGGTGGATGCTCTGCATCTCAGCAGCTACAACAAGAGTAGTTATTCTTCTTCTGCGGTTGAATGTACGCAACCGGATGTGCCCGGACTAGTGCCCGCACCAGGAGGCGCTACGGTGGTGAGGATTTCTGATGACGACATCAAATTACGGAAGTGCCGATCCGCTTCGCAGAGCCCAGGAAAACAATAAAACCCTATTTTCTCAGCAGTGGCTGAACTGTTTGTTCTGAAACTTTAGGGTTTCATAAACGAGGTAATGACGCTGATACACACACACACAAACGCAGCGTTAATTGGAGCTTCCGGTCTATGTCGCCTTTAAGATTGTCCTACATTGGGGATAAGGGTGCTAACAGGTGTGTTTAATATGCTGCGTTCCATTTATATATAGGAACTCTGAACCGGGAATTACGTCAACCCTGAGTTCGCCTCGTTCCAGTTGAAAAGGGGCAAGGAAAACATGGATGCAAATGTGCCTTGGACTCGCCATTACCATTCAATTACAATGCTCTACATCCGGTCCATTCAAATGGCGGCCCATAGCCAACTTCATGGTGGCCCAGCCTGAGATTCCACCAGAAATTACTGAAGAAATAACTGCAGCACAGAAACACTTATCCCTCAAAGATTCAATTCAACACAATTTTATTTGTATAGCGCCAAATCATAACATACATTATCTCAAGGCACTGTACATAGACAACATCAAGGAGAGCAGAGAACCCCAACAGTTCACACAATGAGCAAGCACTAGGCATCAATGGAGAGAAAAAAAAACTCCCTCTTAACAGGAAGAAATCTCTGACAGAACCAGGCTCAGAGGTGTGCAGTCATCTGCCTCGACCGGTATGGGTGAAAGGAAAATGGGGGACAGAGGAGAGGTGAGGGACAGAAAGGGGGGAGAGAAAGGACAAGAGGGAGATGAGGTAGAGACAGAAGAGAGAGTGAGACCAGGAGCAGATACACAACAACTGTATCAAGTTACAAGTTTATACAGTCAATGATATCGACTTTTAATTATAGCTCAATAATAATGGTGATGATATGTATGATATGGGTAGCCTTGAAAACTGGATCTTGATTCCTACATCAATTCCCATAGTAGTCTGAGGCACTTTGAGATGTTTTGTGGGTCGTATATGACGTATAATTCATATTATTTTGAAGAGAAACAAATGCTGTTGCCAAGATTGTAACTCTGTACCGTTAGCGTGCTAAATTTAGCTGCTAAAGTTTACACAACTTGTTACCAATAGTGCAATAGTGTGTCCTAGCTAACACATAAGCTATTATGTGGAAAACCTCGCACCCAGTATGTTTACAGAGTATTTATTTAGAGAGTCAGGTGGTAACAAGCTGTGTAAACTATAGCAGCTAAATTTAGCACGCTAACTCAGAATGCTAAAGTTGGAAGCTAACATTGTCTACGACTGTCTCCATCCGCTTACAAACAAATGTATATGTTTGTATTTTTTGGTAAAGTATACTGTCTCTGCCAAAAACAACAAGCTATTCCTTACAGAACAGTTTGTTCTATCGGTGTTATTTTACGTGATGATTTCCTCATTTGAAATGATGATTTTTGAAAATCAGTAGCGAGGGACTGACTGATTTTTGTGCAGTGCAGGAAATGCTGTATTGCAACATCGCGTCACACCGACTGCGAGGCTCAAACTATTGAGACGTTGAACAAAGATGGGGCTCTGATGGAGACTCGACTGGAGAGGCTCTACAGCAGTGAATAGGAAGTTGGATGAATAGGATTTGAAAGGTGGTGGTAGTGGGGGGGGGGGCAAATTGAACGGGGGATTAGGGGTGTGTGTTTGTGTGTGTGTGGGTACGTGCTACACCAGCTGGCTGAGTCCTCATTCTTAAGTGAGGAGGCGTGTGTGTGAGTGTGTGTTTGTACTTGTGTACTTGTGAGGCATCCATTGGTACCGAGACACAACGATGAACTGTATTTAAGCCCACTTTGTATGATCTTCTCAAAACACACAGAGTCTGTGTGTATATGTGTGTGTTCCTGGATTTAGGACCTTTTCTGGCATAAACACTGGCCTTGTCATGGACCAGTAGTTTTCAAGGAGACCAAAACCTGGTCCTAATGGCGCAGAACGTTATGTCTGAAGAACTGGTTAAGTTTAGGGCTTAAGATTTAAATTGGGGTTAGGTTCAGGTTAGGGTTAGGCATTAACTGTTTATGGATAAGGATAACACTTTGATTGGGCTGCCCAAATGAATGGATGTCAACATATTTTATGATTGCTTCATTGGTATATTGTAATTGTACTGCAGTGTTTGTATCAGGACCACAACTTATACGTACTTTATTCATCATTTTGTCAGCAGTCTATATTTATAGAGCACTTTTCTTGTCTTTGATGACCTCTTATTAAATGCATTTGTCGTCTGGTCCATAAAATGTCAGAAAAACAAAGATTCAACTCTAAAATAAGTAAAATGGGAGCTCCATTTGGACTCTTCTGTTGTGTGAGACTCAGAGGTTGAGTTGGGAATAATAACATTCTAATATAACAACAAAAAGTCACCATAACTTGTGAATTCTGAGCTTTTTTGGGAAATTCCTTGAAAGATGGACACGCAAAACATGACCCCATTTAAAGTCAGCTCACCATTATCTTCACCAACTGATTTAGCTGCTAAGCGTTTTACGCATTCAACTCCATATGTTCATTGTAATCTATCAGGGATTGTCCAACTGGCAAACATAATACTAAGTTACTCTAAGCCATTATAAGTTATTCATACGCTCCGACCACCCGCTTTGAGTCAGAATATGCAGGAACAGTCAACTGCAAGCATCAATTTAAAATGCAGAGAATGTAAATGGTTATGTATTCTCGGGGCTGCAGTCAAACTAATGCAAACGAATCAACAAGCCAATTATAATTATCCTCAGGCGGCATGTAAAGACTCAGCTTGTCATTGATTGGCCATTGACAGGCAGGATTCGCCCTTGTGGGAAATTGCTTTAGAAAAATTCCTCTTCTGCCTCCTTGCATTGATTTTCCGGGGACAATGGTAAAGTCGATTGCAAATCTAAGGTTTTACCACCACTGATTTCAAAACCAAGGCTGCGGCTCATAATGAGGCGTCTCATTCTAACCTTGCAGAGGCGAGATGAAAACTCACAAGGACAGTTTTTGTTGTGGAATATTGGTCGAAAAAACCATTGGCTGAGGATCAACTGAGGCTTTTATCCCCACCCTCCGAAAAAATTGCAAGGGAAAAACGTGTAATGACTCAAATAAATATGCTTTTGCCTATAAAAGCGGTCAGATAGAGACGTAATTAATGTGGTTACTGTAGCAGAATTTATCAAATCGTCACACACTGTTTTCGTGATGCAGCGGCGAACATGAGTGAGTCACTCATTTGCAGCAGTTTATGATTAATGATAAAAGTGGCTATTTTATGAATGGGATTTGGTTGAGTGGGGGTGAATGGAAGTCTACGCAGACACCACGAACAAACACACACATCTATATACCAATGGTAAGTCTTTATCCATATTATGTTAAGTGAGTGAGCACGGCTGACTGAGCCAACCACCAGGGGGCAGGGATATCAGCTACCCATGATGCAACATTACCACACGCACACTCCTAATGCGTACACACACACAACCCCCCACCCCATCAACACTTTGAATTCCCCGTGCGATGGGCTTAAGAGGACGTCTGTTGCCGACTAATGAAGAGGAGGGAGGCAGCGAGGCAGGTGCTGCTGCCGGGGGAACAGTGGGCCACTTGTGGCTCCTTTGACTGTCTCTGCACCTCCACCACCCTCACCCCCATCCCCTCCTCCACATTAACCTCATCTCACACGTATTATTCACAATTAAGTCAAGCTACGGTTCAACGATGACACTATTTAACTGGACAACTTCCCAGTAGACAAGGACTAGTGGTCAACCAACCAGCCTCTGCGACGCTAGTGCTATGCCCTATTTCGGCTTGTTAGCATTAGGTTTCCATTTTTGTGTCTTTCTGTCTATTAACGTCAAAATATTTGATTCGGAGTTTCCTTTGACAACACGTGTACAATAGAGACAAGACACCCAGTCAAGCGCACCCGTGCCTATGTGTATATTTACATAAAACACAAATGTGGTTGCTTCTTAAATCAGACTTTGTACAGATATTGGTGGAAAATACTCAAGAAAACAAAGTATACACAGTCATTGTACCTTCGTAGCATACCTGCATCAATACTATCATCATAGCCGCTTGTATTTTAGCCGACTCCCCACAGCTATCACCTGTTAGCTTGCACAATAGTGTGTCCTAGCTAACAAACACATAAGCTAGTGTGTACAATTTGCAGCCACTATGTTTAGAGAGTATTTGCAGTGGTAACAAGTTGTGTAAACGTTAGCGGCTAAATTTATCCCGCTAACTAGTGTTACGACAGAATGCTATATAACAATAAGTTAGAAGGTAACATTGGCGTTTTATGACTCCCTCCATCTGCTTATAAGCAAAAGCTAGCTTTAGCTAGGTTGCACTATAGTGTGTCCTAGCTAACAAACAAATAAGCAGTCATGTGGTAACGAGTCCCCTTTTTTTTTAAATTATATAACATAAAATGAATCATTACATTAGAAGACGAAAAAATGCATTTTGTAAAGACTGAAGATGTGATCTATAAACACACACTCCCAGGATGTTTATATAATGAGGTGTGTATTATTCCTACACCAATTTACCAAGGGTCTGTCTGTGTGTCTTTCTTTGTATTTTGATTTAATTGTGTGCAGAAAATGAGGCAGGGCATTGAAGGGTAAATATATTGCCAATAAGCCACTTTTTTTTTCCCTCTGGTTTCCTCATGCGTCCACCAGAAAGTGGCTTTATAAAAACTACGACTTGATCATGGATTTGCTTGATACGCTATGCTGCCAGAAATGTGTGGACCTGTACATTTGTGTTTAGGTTACATTCCAAGACTTGACGTAACTTGTTCATTTTTAAGTGTTTTCAACTGAGGCGTTGTTCGTTTGGATTCATGTGTCTGGATGTCGTGCTCATGACTCCCAACACTGTGACCAACCTCGCCAGAGCAGGTACCAGTTACCAGGTACAACCACTAATGAGAAAAATGGTCTAAAAACATTTAGACCATTAGTTGGCTCATTTTCCTGTGCTTTGTCTCACTATGGATGATCAGCTCCAAAAAAAAAACCCAGCACAAACCTCAGAATCCAACTAGGAAATAAGTTGGCCCATAAATAAATAAATGTATGAATAAATACCAAACACATTGCCTATTTAGTGTTTAATTTTTTGACCTTGAAGTTGAAACAGCACATCTGCTGCGCTGGAGGTAATGAATACACTGGGAATGACTCACATGTACACTATGTACGACGCCGTCCCGCCAACACGTACGCAGCTCGTTACCGAGTATCACCCCGAGGCTCATGAAAGAGACAAGACATGGGCCGTTAAAAATGTTATGGATCCTTTTTTTTTCTTCTTTTTGGTCTCGTCTCTGTGCCCGAGGGCCACAACAACAGTGGCTACACTGTGACGATTCCCTCCCAGTCTCATTCACACCAACACGCGCCTCCTACAGGAACAGAGAGGATGAATAGAAGTAAACAAGAGCGGATATGAGTCATCTAATCACAGTCATATTCCACCTGGTGTTAAAATAAGAGCTGTTATTGTGGTAGGTATGCAGAATTCCATAGTGGATATATACGACCTTCATATACCTCTGTACAAACACACCTGAATGATTGAATGTAACGGGGGTTACAGACAAGACTGCTTAAGAAAATACAGAAACGAGATGAATTTAACAGAGAATCATAAAATTAAAGTTGATTGTGTAACAGATTTGGCTTACAGATCTGCTTCTGTGCAAATAATTCTATGGATAAGAAACAACGGCAAAGACAATGCAAGTAAGCCTCTTTTCAAACCTTCTCAATTTCGACGCTGCTGCGCTCTGTAATGTTTTTAATTTCGGCGCCCATGCTCACAGATTAAATGCCTATTTTTGAGTTTTTACCACCATTTGTTGTTATTGATATTCACAACAAATCACTCATTTCACTACAGTGACAAGTGTCAGCTTAGCTGAATACAAAAAAAATAATACATACACACATATATACACACACATACATATATATGTATATATATACATATACATATATATACATATATACATACACACACACACACATATATATACACATATATAGATACACACACACATAGATACACACACACACATATATATATATATATATATATACACACACACACACACACACACACACACACACATATATATATATAGATAGATATATACATACACACACACACACACACACGGAGCTTTAACAACACAAGTGGCAGCTCTGTGTACCACAACAAAAAACAAAAAGGAACTTACTAAAAACCCCTAACTAATCACCAAAAAACCCCAATAGTGCTGAACTGGAAAAAACAGGAAAAATATTACCAAATCTGTTAATACAGCACATATCAATGGAACCACTCCTAAACTCCATACTTGTGCTGGTGAGTTAATGCAACAAAACTAACATATGCACAATTTTAAGTTAAAAAATTAAAATTAACTTTTTATAAGTTTTGTACGGTTTTATATATATATATATATATATATCGTGTAGAAGTCAGTTTAAGTGTGCGATTGTTTTTAAAAGTCCTAATTTCTGAAAAAAAACATGTTTTCTACAGGTGTAAATGTGTCCGATAAAACTAAAACATACAAAAAAAAGCGGATTAGATAAACTCACTTTGTGACGTGTGTGTATATTATTTCAGTGGCTGTTGATGTTTAACCAGCTGCTGTGTTGTGGAGCGTTTTCCTTGTGTCGGCTGCAGCTGTGACGTGGCCAGGTTTTGGAAAAATGGAGGCGCGACAGGAAGCAGCGGTGCTAAATACAGGAAGTGATAATGAGGCCGTACCAAGTGGCCGCCAAATGGAGGCGAGGTTTGGATTGGATTTAGATTTTTTGGGTTAATTCCATTTAAAGACAAACTCATCTTAAAAGCTTTGTTTTCTTTTGGTTTTTAATAAATATTGTTGTTTTAATTTGTGTTTAATTGGTTCAATCTGGCGGTTTGATTTGTGTGACACTTAACGGCCAAAACACCGCCCACTTAAAGGTCCAGTGTGTTAAATTTAGGATGGTTTATTGACACAAATTGAAGATATCAGCCATAAGTATTTTTTTTATTAGTGTATAATCGATTAAAAATGTAAAATTAAAGTCTGGTTTTCTTAGAATGTGCCATTTATATGTTCTTTAGGGCAGGGGAGGGCCTTGCTTTACAGAGGCTGCCATTTTGTTTCTACAGATTCTTCATCCACTTTTGAATAAGATAGAAAAAGAAAAGAACGACATCTTTACGGCCACTCTAGATCGCCGTCGTTAATTATGACTCACGTCGTATACGACATCAGCACTTTATGATTGACGCCGCTGCACTAATTAAAGTTTCATCAGTCGCCCAGGATTTAAGAGTTCAATTCCACCTCGCGGTGAGCGGCGTCGGCTGTATTCTCTCACACACGCGGCCGACACTTCAGATGACGCACACCGAGGGCGTAACGTGAAGGTCGTTCACCACTGAAGGTAAAAATGGCGGCAGCCACTCACACACACTCACACCAATCCAGTAAAGAAAACGCAACCGCAATCTATTCCTCATTCTCTCCTCATTGTTGACACGCTGTCATTGCAGCGGCCTCGCTGCCTAGCAACAAAAACCCCGACCAGGCGTCAAGGCAGAAAGCTCCCCCCCCCCCCGCATAACCCCCCCTCTCTCTCCGTCCCTGGAGGGATGATTGAAAGGTCATTTTACTCCTCGATATGTCTGACAGTGTACATATTGTCCTTTCTGGAAAACTCTGAAGTGTGTGTTTTAGTGAGGGGAGTGGGTCACACACACACACACACACACACACACTTTCACAGTGGGTATAAAACTCTCAGTGATGAGTGGGTCGAGCAGCAGGAGGTGAAATAGGGTTCTTTATTTTTTTGCTGCTACACTATCTCCATCACAGGCTGAGTGTGACCCCCATCGCACGGCGCCATTGTTGTTCCTCCGTGAGGTGAAGGGCCCCGCAGAGTGAAATTAAAGGATCAGTGTGCTTCTTTCTCCTCTCTTTCATTTGTTACAAGCTCTATTCTACAACCCCACTGACCCCCCCAGTCGTCATGTTTCACATCACTTAAGGGGGAGACATGTTACTCGTCCACCTCGTATGAAGAAGCTGCTCTGGGAAACACGGTTGCATGCTGTTGTCGGTCTTTTGAGATAGAGCGGAAAGCTCCCAGTGGAATAAATCTTGATCATTTTAGTACAGTTTGGAGTGTAATTCCATGCAGAGGGGGCAGAGAACCTGAAAGCTTTTATTTCTCCCCATTTTTAGTTCAAACGCAGGGACAAAATGTCATTCCAATGTTAATTCAAAGTCAATATCAGTATAATTTCTAACAACAATTTCTGCTGCTGCTTACACACATATATATATACACATACATATATATATACACATACATATATACACATACATATATACATATATACACACATACATACATATATACATACATACATACATACACACATATATACACATACATACATACATATATATACATATATAGACATATATACATACATACACACATATATACACATACATACATACATATATATACATATATAGACATATATACATACATACATACACATACATATACATATATACATACATACATATATACATACATACATATATATACACATACATACATACATACATACACACATACATACATATATATATATACACACACACACACACACATATATATATAAATACATACACACATATATATATAAATACATACACACATACATACATATATATATATATATACACACACACACACACACATATACATACACACACGTATATATACATATATAATATATAATGTAACATATATATATATATATATATATATATATATATATATATATATATATATATATATATATATATATGTTACATTGTAGTTCTATAAACATCAGAACTGTCCTGTCCCTCTTGTCCTTGCTGTCCCCCACCCGTCTCCCCATGTTTTCCTTCCACCCCAACCTGTCTAGGCAGACGGCCACACATCTCACAAGTCCAGGCGGACATTTTGAGGCTTAGGTGTTAAAGGGTTAAACATGCACTTCCTCCCACTTCTTTTTGACCATGCAAGTTGATGTATTTTGTGTTAAATCGACCTGTTTTTATGCAGTAACAAGTGGAAACACATTTCAAAGTATCGCACAAAGTATATCATGATAAACAACTAAGACAATGTGATGTGGTTTTGTGGAGCGAAAAAAAACAGAGACAGACACAGAGACGGGGGAGGAAAGGTCCTTTGTGGACGAGTTCTGGACAAAATGTGGTCCAGAAATGACGAACTCAGGAGGAGGAAGATTAGGAAGAAACAGACGGCAAGGAAGCGGAACGTTCCGGCGACGTGTGGAGAGAAGTACAGGCTTTATAAGCAGTGGGGGATGATGATGATGATGATGTGTTGCAGGTGTGCAACCAAGAGATCTCCATACTCAGCAGGAGACAACGCAGCAGGAAAGCAAACAAAAATACACGTACAGGACAGAATTATCCCTGTAAACTTCCACTAAAGAGACTAAAAATAACGGTAGTTTAAAGCTGGACAAAAATAAGGATTCAAAAAAGTCGCAAAGTGTTAAAAATGTGGTTTTAAATCGTGAAATCTCGGGCGCGGCTTCTCTTACTTTATTAACGCAAACAGTCCAGTATCAAATCACTTCATTCGTCATTTTAATCGCAATTTAACGACGTAAACGCGGAGCTGGTTTAGCTACGGTCCTGCTCTCTGCCTCCCCCTTCCTCCATCAGTGGTACTGCAGCCTCAGAGCTACTTTTTTGGTCCTTTATTCTTCTCTACTCCATTTTAAAGGATTTTTAAATCAAGAGTCAAAAGCTTTTCTGTGTGTTCTTACGTCGACTCATGAGTGAAACCGCTATATTTCTAATTTATGAACCGCGTGAAGAGCAGAAAAAAACTCTTTAAATAAATTGAAAAAAGGGTTATGGTTATGGGGAGGGTTTTTTTTTTAATGTCACACGCATGTGGAAATTAAGAGGCTGGGAAATAGAAAAACTAAATGGGACGCATGAAATCATGCATGATTTGCTCTGCTCATTAACTGAACCACGTCCTCTGTCCGTCCGTCACTGTCGTCAGGGGCAACAGATTCAGAGGAGCGGTGGACAAATGAACCTCAAACACACTTAAAAACCAAAAAATGTCATATCCGTGCAGGAAATGATGTGTATTTTCCTTGCCTGGTTTTGTTTTATGACCTTTTATTATGTGTAAATTACTATTATTATTATTGTTGTTGTTATTATTATGAGTGTCGACTGTCATCCTTCTGCTTTAATTATTAAAAGAGAGCAGAAGAAAACAAAGCCTGTGAAGTCAGTCGCTGCCTCTTCTCCCTGACTAAGTGATTTTTATTTTTCCACACAGCAGCAGCAGCAGCAGAGAAGTTATGAGTCACCTTACGTCAGATTATTGTTATCGCAGCAGTCGCCACGTCTGGTGCTGGATTCTGATACGGCTGGATGTAAAAAAAAAAAAGTAAGTGGAGCCTTTCGGACACAAAATGGAGGACGTGAAGCCTTAACTTAGACAGTATGATGAACAAAATGAAACCATTTGTGATTGTTTTGTTTCTTCAAAGCTATTTTTTGTTTATTCTGTTCACTAAAAATTGCAATTATTGGCATCATCAAGAAAGACGAGACAAACATGTTCAATCTTTTCCAGTTTTAAGGCATAAAGGTCTCGATTAGGTCAGTATATTTTCTTCCCTGTGTGCAACTTTGTTTGACAATAAATAATCTTATGGAGGACTTTTATTTTGAAAAAGAAATCAGTAAATATTCCTTTACTATGCGCATCTTGTTTTACTTACAGTTACGTTAAAGTTAATCCCATCAAAATAATTTTAGAACCATTAAGATGAAGATGCCCAATATTTAAAAAAAGGGCTTAAAATTTCTCATTTGCCTCAAATTTTTGACGTAAAACGTAAACGTATTGTTATTAATAATAATAATAATAAAGTTTAAAAAACACACCAATAAAATAGCAATAAAACAAACATCAGGCTGAGGTGAATATAGACAGGATATTAAACTATAAATATTAACATTCAATGACATGTTGGCCACATCATTTTCAGATTTATTTCTCTGTTTTTGATATGAATAGATTTATGTTTTTGATAATTTTACATTGTTCCATATCAAAACAACTGCGCTTTTACTTTGAAATGTTGACACCGCTGACCTCGACTGTGGAGTGCTCTGCCCGTTTCTCCTCGCCGTCTACGCACTGTCGTCACTTTTAAAAAGCAGTTAAAAACGTTTCTTTTTACTCAGGCTTTTAGTTCTTATAGTTTTATTGTGTTATTTCCTGGTTTTTTCATGTATTTTACTTGTATCGTGTGATTCCACGTCTGTGAAAGTTGCTACAAAATAAACTTGAGCGTCCTCTCCTCCCTCCCTCCCTCCGTCTCTCTCCGTCTCTCATTAGAATTCTCCACAGTCTCCGTCAGCAGTAACATTTGCATCGCGGCGAGTGTCAGCACATCAGCGACGACACGGATTCCTCTGTTCTCACGTTCAACTGTTTTAACGCGTCATAAAGCTTCGGCGGCGTCTTGTCGTTTCCCACGTTCACTCGCCGTCAAATGCTGAAGTCTGAGGACGTGACAGCAGCTACTGCTACTGACAAAACCATGACTCTGCTGACAAGTTCTTCGTGAGGCCCACGTACTGTTTCTTTGGGGGACATTTTGTCCGGGTCCCCACAACTTTTAAGGGCTCTTTGGCCCTTAACTCGTCCCGCAACTTTGAGAAAAAAAACACACACACACACATCCTATATCAAAAAGTGTGGTTTGGGCGGGAATGGTATGCTATGACTTTTCTGAGCGATTCGAGTAACCATAGCGACAAAAATTGCAAAAAACTTGAATGGGACACAGTCGAAAAAATGATCACAACCCAGCCCACTTTGGAGCCTCACGGTGTCGTCATACTTTAACGTAGAGACGTGGTTGTAATTTTAAACGAGTCACAAGACTTCGGATTTTTAAATCAAAAATGTGATACATATTAGGGTTTTTAAACAGTCACAGTTTAAGTTTTGTACGTTTTTGGGACGTTTTCAGATTTTAGTGGCACACTAGCTGAGGTCCATTAAAATGATGACAAAAATCTCGACACAAACTCTTCTCCTGCCCACAATTTACAACCTACACAGATCATTTTTACATAAAAACGTTGCTAGGGTTGTCGTCTAAACTTGAGTGATGTTTTCATTTTTATGACGTGTACTTTTTTTTAAAAAATCACCTAAAAGTACAAACAGTTCTGGTCAAATCTCCCATTGTTAAAACTCAGCTTTGGAGTTTTTAAATAAAAAAAAAAAGGTAATTTTAAAACTGTCATTTCTCAGTCAATTCACACCCGTTTTTCACAAATGTAAACGTGGGAGCTCCTGAAAGCCTCCTGACACTCACAAACCAAACATTTCATTTGTATCATCAACCGTTATTGAAATACGACAACTTTAAAACACGCTGCTTTCTCCGTTTTTTGAGTCCACGGCTCTCACTAGATTGCTGTCGTCATGGATTAGTGTTCTCGCGGGGCTCCTTTTCAGTTCAGGGCCCCACCTGCTTTATCACCGCCCCTGACACTTTCATGTCCCCCGCGTTTCCATCCCTGACGACGAGGAAACTGCACAGTCACAAAACATTCCAGGCCGCGGTCGTAAAGAAAAAAAAAAGTTTGACAGTTTGACATTTAGGGGGCTCGGCGCCTTCGTTAGAGTGAGACGAGGAGATTAATATTCATTTAATCTCCGTGTTTCCAGAGCACGGAGAGCTTTAAGGACTGACGACAGCCAAAGGGGGGAGATGAAAAGATGCTTCACAGCTTAATGCAGTGAAGCTGATTTAAAAAAAAGACGCTGTAATTGTTTCCTTATCCGACTCCAGATGAGATGAATACATTTACAATAATGTAAACGCAGATCCTTAGACGGTTGTGGGAGGAGGTGGAGCCTAATCCAAGCAGACAGGTGCCAAAATTACAGCTAATCTAGAGTCTTCAATTGTGCCACTGTATTAGGTACACTCCGCCAAAGATAAATCAGTTTAAAGAACAAATAAAGCACTTAGAACTTGACTTATACCTCCATTGACGCTCAGATTTGACTTCAAAAATAATGACCTTATTTGGTTCTTGTCTGTTTTAATGAGATATGAAAAATAATAAAGTCTGACCTTTTCAAAATAGCTTTATTTATGTTTTTAATCATGCTAAATCTACAGTAGTAGTAGGTGAGCATTATAAATCTAGTTGGATAATTATGGACTAAAACGCTTAAAGCAAGTAAAAACTGCCCGATAAGAAGAAATACCTCATCAGACAAAACTGTAAATTGCCTTGATTTTCTTTTTTTTTCCTGCAGTGACTCAGACTCGAGGTTTAGTATCTGGAACATGAATATTTATATTCTAAAATGATAAAAGACAAAGTTTATACAGCTAAAACTAAATAAAACTAAAACTTTTACTGTTAATTTCACTTTCTGTCACGTTTGTTTCACAGTAAATCAGTCAAACTGTAAAATACCTTAGATTTGCCAACGACGTCTACTCCGGGATACTTTTGCGTCCGCGGTTTCTTTTCATCCGACTTCTTCTTAAACACACTATTCTTCTTGTGTTTGGAGTTTGAACACATGCTCCACTTCTTCTTCTTCTTCTTTTTCTCAGTTTCGTTGTATTCCCGTGGCAGCCTCACAGCGCCACATACAGGCCTGGCGTATAATAAACAGTATTTTTATTTTAGGGAAAACCTTTTAAGAAAAAAAAAGGACAAAGATTGCACAGGGAAATGACATATTTGCAATAAGCAGCCACAGAACAGGTATACCTAATAAAGTGAATGTACACACATCTATCCATCTATATATATATTTTTTTTACATATGTATATACATATATATATATATATATATATGTGTATATACATATATACATTAAACCACAAATCCTACAGGACTTCAGCCACTTCAGTGTCACAAGTCCACAGAGAAATGCAGGGTCCCCACGTCTTTGGTTGACACCAAATTCAAGGACTTTCAAGGACTAAATCCCTCGAATTCAAGGACAGAATGTGCTGACACAGGTTAAGATGTGTGGCGTCCACTTATGCTTCCCAACCTCAGTTGAAAATGTCTTCATTCTTTTCTTTGTTACGTGTCCACCAGCGACACTTCCTGGGTCCTGTTAGTATAACTGTTAGCAAAGATGGCGGACACTACATTCTGGGAATGAGGTCCCGTTTAAAAAGTGCAGAATTAGCGTTGCAGTTTCGAGGTTGGAACCAAGGGTCACTGATGGCACGAAACCAAAACAAAGAATCAAGACATTTCTCGACTCAGGGAAAACTGAAGTCCACGTTTGTCCCGCGTAGCCCTCGTCTACGCGGGCATGAAACAGTAGGTGGCGTCGTAACAAACCATGGAAACATTTGCCTAAATATCAACATCACTTCTTTCTTGCACAGAATTCAAGCACTTTCGATGTCTATTAAGGGCAATTTTCACAAACTTTCAAGGATTACGAGGACCGAAATGACTTCGATGACAAAGTAAATCCAGATTCCGCTCTCCGTCTTTCCCCCCCCCCCGCTGACTTGTTAATAAGCGTGCGTGACAATTCCTGTGGAGTGGAGTCACTTTACACAGAACCAGACACTCAGTCACCACTCGCACCTGTTGTCCCAGACGCACACACACACACACAGAGAAAAGTGTGAGCAGTGTGAACAGGCCCGAACCCTTTCGTCCAATCACGGCGCTGTTCCCGCGACATCCGATCCAGTGGTTTCCAACAGCTGCACTGCTGTTTTTTCCAGCAGACGCACACACACACACACACACGCACACACACACTGAGTGAAGACACACAGTTTGGGAGGAGACAATATTTGCGTGAACGCAGCCTGAGAAGAAGAAGAAGATGAGACGTGCGCTTCGTTCAATCAGGATGAAAATCCTTCTTCTTCTTCTTCTTGTGCAGCAGACGCCGGTGATTTCTCACCCAAGAGAAACTGATGAGAAAAACTGTTTTATTTCACCAAAAAAAAAACAAAAAAAACAAAAGAACGGCTCACTGTAGTAATGAGAAGGCGAGTAACGGCGGGGGCCACACCTCCCACACCTCCCCCTGTGGCAGATTATTATGAGGTGGGCTGCTGAGTGATGTCTCCTCTGCAACATAAATAATCAGAAAAAACTATAGAGTAATTTGGCCACTGATGAGAAAGTGATGTGTGTGCGACAGAGCTGCTGCTGCTGCTGCTGCTGTTGTTTTAGGGGAGTATGTGTTGTTTTCTTTCTCTGGAAATAAAAGCTGTGGTGAGGTGTGTGAGCTGCAGAGTGGAGACGTTACTGTGTTTCCTTGTAAATGAGCTTTAGAGTTTGACAGGTTTGAACAGGGGAAAGCACAGGTGTTAACAATGGCTCCGTATGGCTAAACCGCACTTTTTCTTTCTTGTTTTTTCCGCATAACTCGATTGTTGCGGCACCGAAGGAACAACAAAAGGAAGCAGGTTGAACTCGATTTATGCCTCGATTCGGAAAAACGGACGCTCAAACTTCACTTAAAAACGATGACCTCGATTTGGTTCTCGTCTATAATCTGTATAATAATCTATTAATCCAGGTGATCATACTTTTGTTGGCTAATTATGGACTAAAACGCTTAAAGTTAAATATTAAAAAAAAAAAATATTGCGTTGATTGAGGACATTTCATCTTAGATTTCAGAGGTTTAGTATCTTGTATATGACACTGTTTGGGAATATTTACATTCTAAAATCATAAAGACAATAATTTACAGCAGATTCACCCAGCGTGTTGAACTGGAAGGTTGTAGGTTCAATTCCTGGTTCTGCTGTAGTCTGTGTCCTTGAGCAAGACACTTAACCCCACGCTGAAGTGTGTGAAAGCAGCTCATCAAGACGAGAAAAGCTCTATATAAAATACAGACTATTAGCAACTCTTCTTCTGATTTCATCTGGCAGTACCGGGTAACAAAGAGAGTTAGAGGAAATGTAGCGGAGTAAACTTTGCTAGAAATAGAAATTAAGTACAAACACGTGAATTTCGCACGGCCCTCATATGGTGGATAAAGCGGTAAAACAAAAACATTAAGTCAGACTCCGTTAGTTTGTTCTGCATTCAAAAATAAGGTCTATATACATCTATAGATTTGAACAGCGTGGCGTTAAAACTGGTAATTTGACTTTTTAACACACAAACACACACACATGAAGACACCAGAGTCCACAACAGTTCACATTTAATGCCCTGGGCTTTATTTGTCTTATTTTTAGTGAGAGTTCTGTCACATTATTATTATTATTTTTTTTTTAGTCTTTTCAGCCTCCAGGTGGGACAAGTAAACCTCAAGGATACATCCTGCCATTGGACTGGGCATTCAGATTCAAAGACAAAGACGAGAAGCACTACTAAGTAATGCTGCCTTTGTGCCTAACTCTTCACAGAAGAGAGAACAGTAAATTCCCCAAAGGAAGGCACCCAATACTTGTGGTTTTTGGCCTTGCAGCCGTCTGGAGATTCTTTTTTCAAAGAAAAGAAAAACAAAAACAAAACAAAAAAAAAAAACAGAAAAAAGGGAGGGGGGGATATGAGAGAGAAGAGTTGTTTTCCTCACAACCGCTCTGTCCCCTATTTAGCATTTTTTTGTCATTTTAAAAAAGTGGAATGATGAAACACGTACAGCGACAGCCGCCCATTCACCTCCCTTATATCACCTATGCATGACCAAGTAACAAATCGACAAACGAATGAAGTCTTTCAATAAACGGGAGTAAAAAAAAAAAATAAGAAGCATACAATCGAGTTTTACCACAAGAAAAAAAATGAAAATAAAATTACAAAAATAATTTTTGTTTTACAAAAATGTCCGTGGGGGATAAAACAAATAGAAAAAAAAAGGGGGAGGGGGGTCGGCTTGCATGAAAATTAAGGACGAACCCCCACCTTTTTAAAAACAAAATACAAAAGCAGCATTGGAGATATTTATTTAAAAAAACAAACAAATGAACAAAAACACGACAAAAAACAAAAATAAAATAGTGCTTTAAATTAGAAGCAGCAAAGGCTTCTGGGAAGAGACTTCATCCCTGTTTTGTTACTTGTGTTTGGGACTGTACTGATGATGAAAGCTCCCAGGAAGAAGAGGAGGCTCCTTTCTCTTCAAAAAGGAACCTCATTCACGCCATCTTCATCCTCCTCCTCCTCCTGGTCTGTATGTATGTCACTATTGATTTCAACATGATTGACAGAAGAAGAAGAAGCAGCACACGGACCCAAAAATAAACGTATGTGTGTGTGTGTGTGTGTGGAGGGAGGGAGGGACCTGCTTTGTGTTCACAATATACAAAAATACCCAGGAGTCTGTAGCTACCTAACATTTACTACAGCACATGAACCAACAAAAGGTACAGTGTACAAATAAAAAAAATAAACAAAACGGAAAAAAACAAACCAAAAAGAAAAAATGAAACAAAAAAAAAACTGTAAACACAGCACAATAAATAGATTAAAAACAGCAGGCTCCGCACCATGCACATGATGTGATAAAACTCTTCTCTATACAACTCCCACGTCTCTCTCTCTCTCTCTCTCTCACACTCGCCACAAGTTACTTGGCTTACTCTTTTTCTTTTTTTTTCCTCCTTTCCTTTAAGTTTGACTCCCAAGTGCAAAACATCACAAATGGACAGTTTCTGTATTCAAGTAATATATATACAGGGGGGGATATTACAAATATGTAGTTACTGTACAGATACTAATTTTTGCCATATTCATAATTTACACATGTCATTCTTTTTCCGTTTTTTTTCTTCCTTTTCTTTTTTTTTTTTACTTTGATAACAGTAACAAAAAAAAAACGTTTTGTTTCTTTTTAAAAAGGATGAGAGATGAGAATTGCAAGCGAGCGGTCGGTCGGTCGGTCGGTCGGGGCCGCTTGTCATTCTGCGTCAGTCGAGAGTCCTGCCGTCCCTTTTTTTTTTTTGCATTCCCGATGCTACGATGCACAGCACCTAAAGAGCGGACTCTTCGCCGCACCGCTACTACGTCACCTCCATGGCCACTGTGTTGTCTGCTATACTGTTCAGTGCTGGCTTGTCTTCGTCGTGATTATCCCTGCGGAGAGAAAGAGAGAGAGAGAGAGAGAGAAGGTCAGGGGTGTTCCGTCTTTAGCTTCTAATGCCGACGGAAAACAATGGGTGTATGTTCCATACTAGATATAGACCGATTAATCAGGCCAGTTAACCCTTCTGTTACCATGCGTACTTCTCATTACTGTAACTCCTAGACCTTTTGCGATATCTAGAAAAATTCATCGACTATGGACGGGCGATGTTGTCCAGGGTGTAACCCCGCCTTTTGCCCCATGTCAGCGCGCCCCGTGACCCTCATATGGAGGATAAAGTGCAAGAAGATGGGATGGATGGATACCGGAAAGTAGAGAAATAAGATCATTGCGCCAATATACTTGTCATTATTGTAGCCTCTCAGTACTTCTGCGGAAAGACTGTCCAATCACAGACAACTATAATTCAATTAACTAAAACTGCCAGACATTGGAAGTGAGAGTTATCTTGGAAAAAGGGACAGAAGACACTATTTTTTTGACATGAAATCTAAATAAATCCAGACGGCCAGATAGAAACTTGATTAAGAACTTTTTTTTGATGAGTTTACACATTACTTTTTATTGAAAAGACATAAAATGTAGATTGCAGATATCGACTATTAAGGTCTTTGCACACCTTAACGTGACGTGAATACACGGGGCGAAAGTGCTGAGAATTCGGATGCGAATGAAAATGAAATTACGACGCACGCACACGTCAAGGTCTAACAAACGAGTTATGGTAAATGAGAAGTACGTACACCAAATAACAGAAGGTAACAGAAGGGTTAAGCAATTGTGTTGTTTTATTTATTACTCACTATTTTCATTTAAACTGTTATATTTTACCAGATGGAGGAATAAAGAAAATCAGCAAAGTACATAATCTACATCTATTATCGGCCGTCATTTCTAAAAAATCTGCATCGGCCATCTAACTTTTGGCCCTTTATTCCACAACAGTATTCAAAAGGAAATCTTGTCAAATGACATTTTATGTGAAAATGAACCATAACCACCAGAATATTCACCTTTTAGAAGGTGGAAAAATCCAAAAACTTGCTTGAATTATTAAGAAAACACTGAAACAGATGAATGTGGCACATGGCACTTTGTCCCACCACTTTTGTTTTTTAAAATATTTCATGTCATAAAACACACACACGAGATTCTCCACCTTGTTTGTTTTGCTCTGTTGCAGCCCTGCAGAGCACGTGGGTGTGAGCGCGTGCAGAGCTATTTGCAGCTCTGTTCACCTCACTGTGTGGCTGTGTGCGCTCCACCGTGCTCCTGTGCGTGCGTGAGCGCTTTGACAATTAAGTTATCGCCGTGCAGTGCACGCATAGAGACAAGAGAGCCGGGCAGTTTTTAAAGCCGCAGCTGTGTAAAGTAAGTAAATAAATAAATATGAAAATGACTGAGCTTTTCAGGATGAAAGTGTCTGTCTATGTTGCTGATCTAATGAGACTCTGCTAAAATATCAAGTGTAATTACCTTGAGCCCATGTCCATGGGCGACGCTCCGGAGACTTTGGGCATCTGCAGGTTGGTGGCGGCGGACAGCTTTAAGGCAGAGGACGGCACGCTGCCGAGGGTCCGGGGGATGTGGCGTCCGGCCAGGCTGGCGGCCGACGGCACGCTCAGACAGATGTTGTTCCCGATGAGGACCTGAGTGGTGGCGGGGGTGGCGCTGGGGGCGCTGCATCCCAGGAGGCCCAGCGCCGCCGCTGCGTGGGCGCTGGGGGTGGAGTTGAGCGAGGTGGGGGCAGCGTTGGCGGGCGAGGGCGTGGCCGAGTTGGCGGAGGGCTGGAGGAACGTCGCGGAGGTGGTAGTGTGTGTCGACTGGTTGGTCTGGTGAAGGGTCGCTGTCGTTCCGGAGAGATGCAGGCCTTTGTACACACCTGTGGGAACGCAGCAACGTTACGCGCAAAGACAAACATTACCGAAAACTACTAAGCTATTAACTACACACGTTTGTACTGACGCATTTGCCACCGAGTCATAACCAGCTGTCTGACAAACACATTGTAATAAATACTCTGCTCCCATAAAGCAGAAATAAACATGACTGATGTTGCTGCTTTTTAATTACCTTTTTACAACCTGAGCAAAGTGGAGCATTAGTGAAATTTTGTTGGTTTTTATGTGGTCGCATTTTGTGAGAAACGCCTCAATGATCAAATCTAAAGACTGCTACAACAGGTCATGTCTTCCTTAAGCTTATGATTTGCTCATAAACCCAAAAAGACGAGACGTCAAATCTCTTCCTTACACCACTGGTGACGATGTTGTAATTTAGTGCGCTCAGATTTCTGACCGCCTTAGTTTACACTACAAAATTTGGTTTCCTGTTCGACTGCAATCTCAGAAATCCGTTTGAGTTCAAATTATCAATAGCTTTGGATAAGTTGTCCAGCAGAGGGTGCTGTGAGTGCAGCTTGGCCTGCAGTTTGCTTATCAGAAGCAGCGGTGAAAATGGAGGACGTATATGGTCTTAAAACTACATCCTGAGTGGACGATCGCGGAAGTGAAAACAAATAAAAGCTACATGTATACGTATTTCTGACTCTACACCATAGATGGCAAAAAAAAATCTGGAGACTCTGCTTTTAACATAACGTAAATTTGTTTAAGCATACCTTTTGGTTTAAGTGACACCTCTACTTTGCAAGCAGGAAAGCTGTCGGTTGTGGGGCTTTGACATTTTCCCCAAAACGTAACCGTTATTATAGGTAATATTAGTCTTGCCACACCTCCTGTGTTTGCGTACGACTCAACTGTGTAAAATAAATCAATGACATAAATACGCGACGCTCACCTGCACCTGCCAGAACCCCATTGACTCCACTGGCCAGCACCACCTCCTCTTTGGACTTGAAGGTGAGCAGCTGGTCCGTGGTGACGAGGGCTGAAGCAGCAAACTGGGCGCTGGCCTGGTCCAGGGTTTTGGACACAAGTGTCTGGGTGAGAACGAGAACGAGATCATTCATGTGGGTGTGTTTTTTTTTTTGCCAAAGACATGTCGAAAAAAAAAAAAATTGTATGAACCCGCTGAGCTCAGCAGCTTCTGTTGGCAAACAGGAACCATCAGTGGTATTGATGCCGCTCGTGGGAATGAGGATGACTCCCCGTTTCCTGAGGATGGATGAACTGACCTTCAACTCTACACTATTTCCATATCTAGGGGGAACTCGGGCCTGTGTGTGTGTGCGCGCCTCTATCAGAGACTGGAGCAACAGAGAGCGGCTGGTAAGGTCGGGGGAATGTAGGTGGATACAAATCACACTCTTGACCTGAGTTGACGTCTGAGAGATTACCTTCTCGTTCCACTTCCCACACTTTAACTCCCTGACGACCGATACCAGAGGATGAAAGGGAGTATTTTCTTGATTTAAGCTGTATAACGTGTGTTTATTTACAGTTCTTAATTATTTTTTCAGTCATAAGGATTTTGCTTCACCTTTTATATGAGGATGTTGTTTTTGTTTAATCAGTTTCATGTCCTTAGATGTATTTGTATTCTGTATTATAAAATATACATGCCCCTAACCAGAGGCCCCATGGGGGGGAAAAAAAGAAGCAACAATCCTCCAAGAGATGTGGCACTAATATTTTATATTTAACAGTTTAAGTCTAACCTCTCATTGCTGCTCATTCACACAGTTTACGCTGAATGCTTATGAGCAGCAATGCTACGTTTCTTTGCCTTTATTCATATTATAGGGGTTCAAATTTACAATGTTTTATTTTTATATTGTTTTTAACAGTTCATGCTAGTCTGTGAAACATTCATAATATAGTCAAAAATCTGCTCATAGTTACTCATTTAAATAGCTGTTAGGTTGCATCTGAATACGTAAAGTCGAAAATACAATATGTGATATTTAACAGGATTAACTTTTACAGTTTGAGGAAAAAGGTGTATTATGACTATAGGATAATTGGGGAAAGAACTACCAAAAAAAAAACACAACGGCAACAGAGTGTAAGCTCATGCTTTGTTTGTGGTCACTGACCTGTGGGTTGGTTGGTTTTGTTGTTGCAGGTTTGTTGGCTTGTTGCTGCGGCGGCGGCGGCGGCGGCTGCTGCTGCTGCTGCTGATGATGTTGCTGCTGCTGCTGCTGCTGCTGTTGGCTCTGCTCCAGCTGCTGCTTCTGCATGAGGGCCAGCTGCTCCTGGTGCTGCTGGTACTGCTCTGCTGTGAACACTGTGGACAGGAAGGAGACGATACACTGATCAGGGACACACACAGACTTATGTTTACAAAAAGAAACTGTAATACTGAAGCTGCAGCAGCAGTCGGGGGGGAACCAAGTATTCTCAAACAAGGTGACCTATACCCTTTATATATATTTTTGGAAAACTGGGGAGCATTAATCATTTAGAACTTAAAAGTAATTATGGAAATACCATTCACAATCAAAATAGTCCATGAAAGATTCCCAGGAGACATTATTACTGTAGGAATGTTGCTGCAGGGATTACAGTAAAGACAAAGAACATCCAACTAGTGAGTTCAGTTTCAGGTCAAAAGTTACAAAGAGGTTCGTGAATGTATGGAAGGGGATTAGGGCCACATGTCACAAAATAAAAGCCACAATTCTGAGATTCAAGTCAGAAAAGGAGCTCTCATTTTGAGTTTTTCCTTAGAATTCTAACTTCTTTTCTTAGAGCTCCGAGACCTGAGACAGAATTCTAAGTAAAAAATCTCCACACAAACACATTGCAGTTTCATTATTGCTTAAACCTTTGTCAGCAAAAACCACACAAAAAAACAGAAATGATAGTGAAACTTTCTAGTTTTACACAACCAACCAGATATTAATTTAACTGCCAAACAAGATAAAGAAACACGTCCAAAACAGGGCCTAAGAATAAGAGATTTACGGCATGAACTTTTGTAAGTGGTCTAGCTGTTTCAGTAATTGCTGCAGCTCTTCAAACTTGAGTTGCAAACCTTTTGCAGATGATGGTGCAATAGCTCGAAAGAAGTTCCAATCAATGTGTCAATTGTAGAGGATTAAAAAACGCCCATGTTCAGAGAGGTGACACACAAATATGTAGTCCCATTCATTATTCATGGAAAATGTAATAATCGGCTCTTAATCTGAGACGTTTTTACAAACTTTTCACCTTTTCTTCCAAATGAAGAATAAAATACGCCGATCCACACACACTCATTTCAAAACCTGCAACCCTTACAAAAACCACTACTCAAAAATGCTCTTCAAGACTTGTCACAATCTTACAATCACACTGGTTAGAAATCAGTCACACATAACTTTTACTGAAAGTAACCTTTACTGAAATTAACCTTTCAGTAAAAGACCACATTTACAGCAACACAAACAAAAACCAACACATTTTATTCTAATTTTAAAACATGCAAAGCGTAACAAATGAGGTTTGTATTCATTTATAATCCTCAGATATGCAATAAATGACACCTACATAAAATTATATCTACTTGTTTTGTTCTTATCGTACACCAATCCTCTGCTCTCTGCTGCATCCACCAGTCCAGTCTCACCTCAGTGCACCTCACACATATTTATCCAACAGCATTTTCTAATCAACTCTCCCCTCAGTCAGGGAATTTAACCGTGATAATATGGAACACGGATCTGAAAGCAGAGAGTCCACATGGTTTGTAGCAGAAGCATAAAAACCCCCAGACTACTGCATGAGGAATCTACCTTTGAGGCATCGCATCAAAACGTCTTCAAAAGATGAAGCAAACTTCAACCAAACACCACCGACTGAACTGCTGGCTTTAAACCAAACGTCTGCCTTTTCCTTCGTCATCACTTAAGATTCTCACTCTCACAAAACAAACATTAGCTCTACCCATCGTTTTCTGCATGGACAGATTTTTCCATTGCTTCCCTTCCCATGAAATACTAAAAAAATAATAGTATTTCTGTACGGAGAGATGAATAGCTGAAGTCTGGTAACTTATTTTCTTCATGTAAATAAAAGAAATAGTAGAAAAAAAACAGTCTTTCCCAAACCTCGCTTGTACACATGTCAAAATGTCTTTGTTATGTGGAGCAAAGAAACTAGAAGATGATTTAGGAAGCTGAAAAACTGAGACCTTGCTTTGATGAATCTATTAGTAAATAAATCCACTTAATTAATCACTGCAGCCCTAAAAAGAATCTTTCAAGTTCCCTGCCTGCAAACATGTGGCGTCTATATAAACTATAAGACTGCACACCTTTAAAATGTTGTTATATTGTATTAACCTTGTTTAGGGCTGAGCAATATACCAAAAAATTAAGATTCCAGATGCTGCAAAACGTCTTCAAGCTCGTCTACATCTTGAAATATTAATTTTATAATTTCAATTACATTATAATTAACTGCATGAGCAAAAACCAGACAATCCACTCTTTACTCGTACAACTTATATGTACACTGATTCTGTAAAATTCTATTAAATATACCATAATACGGGGCGGCTCTTTCATGGCCAGTATGGACCGCATTACCAGGTCATGGGCAACCAGTGTAACATAATACAAAACACAAGAGGATCTAAATGTTGTAAAAAAAAAAGTGTAAACGGTGTCAATAAAAATAATAAAGCACTCTTGAAGACAAACCTAGAGCAGCCTCTGTCAATAAGAACAATCAATAAAATAACAGACCACACTCCACACTCAGTTCCACGAGGATAGGATGTTGTGTCATCTGCCAACAACAGTTGTTAAATGAACTGAGGGGAAAATTGTAAATCTGACTGTTACTCGTGAGTTCAGCTCTCTCTTTAATTACAGCAGAGAGCACAAAGCATGATTGGGCTTCGCTAAATTTACTCTCGGTAATGTCTGCCAGCATCCCTAACCTTGTAGAATGACAGCTGTATTAAATGAGCTCCTTGTGGTTCCATGAAAAATGCAATAAAGTGAACTGTTCTAGACCAATAAAAATATTTTGTACAATAGAAAACACTGAACAGCATTAAACGGGAAACAGCAAACTCACCGTTGACTGGGACAGGAGCCGAGCCAGTGCGGTTCTGGGAGCTGGATCCTCCAGACAAGGTCCTGGTTAGTCCTGACAATGTCCGGCTACAATCCCTAAATCCTCTGCGAGACAAATCCCCCCCACCCAAGGGGTGATGGGATAGCGTCCGTGGTCTGAAGTGCCTCCAGCGGCAAGCTTTGATTTTCAAAAGAATCTGGCTGAGGTCAATGGGTGCCGGCGAGGATGACGACAGGGGCGATGGCATGGTGGGAAGTTGGGAGGAGCTGGCTGGGTCCGAGGTATTGGTTTCTGAGGTACTGGCGTTTGAGTTGCGGAGTGGAGAGCTTGGAAGTGGTGAGGCGAGTGCTTCTGGTTCCGGGTCAGAGTCCAGGCTCTGACAGATGTTCTCAAGATCTGTATGCGCTCTGTCCAACAAGGCCCTGGAAAACGAAAAACACATTCAGTTCTGATACAACAACACACTGGCTCTTATCAGTGCATTACAACATCAACATCCTTTGGCCATGACTGGACTGTTGCACAAGCGCGGACTTTCCCTAAACACAAGTCATATGTCATCATCCACTGGGTCAGCACCTAATATGGCATGATACGACGAAAACATGCAAATCCATCGTGACTACAGAGCACACTTAAATTCATTATGATTCCTCTAAAAAAACAGAAAAAATTGCATTAGTTTTTGACTCACTTCGAGGGTCAGGGGCTAGTAAAGGTTGTGTGAACGCCTGAGTCACAACTTAAGTGTGACCAGTGACCTTTTTACTGGTACAAATGAGTATTATACAGCTTCATGGTTTTACTACAGGAAAAAAAACAAGCTCACACACAAAGATTTATGTTTTCAGAGACAAAACCACTGACCCAGTCTGTCTCCTTGACGACACCTGGCAGAGGAAAAGACGCTGACCGTCTCCTCTTTGTCCCAATAAAGCTACAAGACAAGCTGTTCAAAATGAGAAGCTTGGGTTTTGTTTTGTCTATGCGGCTTTAATGGCAGGCGGATCCCAAAATCAAATAGCCATGTTGATCATTTTTAGCTGCCAGTCTGATAATTTATCATTGACGATGCCTGCCAAATGATTTCTGGTCACCTGCCAAAGAGCCGGTATGTAAACAACCTCAGTCGCAACTGCCAACACTTGGATCAATTTCTCCTGTTCTGTATTGTTTTTGGCAGCATTCCTAACACACATTTAATTTCATACTCCTTCTTTTTCATTCGTCCCCCCCCTCCCGCCCCCCCACATGAATTATGGGATTTGGCATAACATGACCATTATATATGCAAATAGCACCTCAGCGAGATGTTCAAATCGTACCATTTATACTGTGCACAAATTATTATGGTCTTAGCTTCATTTTAAACATGGTCTTTTGATCAAGCGAAACGTTTATGACCAGGAGAGAGAGAAAAAAAAATCACTTTATTTTCATTTGTGTACATGCAGAAGACATCAAACATCACTCATCAAACCGCAGTATGAAAAAAGTCAGACTTGAACTCACCTGCCCCCTCTGCCTACGCGGCGTCGTGCCAAACCGATACAGCGCCGCGGCGCGTTGAGCGACGTCAGACAGTAACGGAAGCGAGGATCGCCAAGGCCACCTTCTAACGGGCTTACCCAGGGCCAGCTGCCACTCTGGTCTGGACGAGACTGGACAAGCACAGAGAGGACATTCAGAAAGAGAAGAGCAAGGCAAGAGGACGTCGTGTATTAAAGTTCAGATCAAATAATAATGAAAAGACGGAGTCTTCATTATTGAATTGCAATGTCCAGAGTGTTGAAGATTATCAGCGACAGTAGCCAGACTGGACAGCCTGCTGTGGGCACTATAAATAGAAGCACAGGAGTCACAGGAGGGCACTCACAGCATAGTACTGACAGCCAGCCTTCCTCCTGAACGCATAGCAGCCATCTGGGTCATTCTCCTCTTCTGCCTCCGAGGAACCTGAATGAATCTGTACAAGCAAAACAACTTCCATGAATGAGGAGCTTTAGACTGCAGATGTGGCCTAGTGTGACCCTTAATATTGCTGAATTACAGTCAACAGAGGCTGGATGATGATAGCTTTCTTCCATTTGAAAAAAATATATATACACATATATATATATACACACGCACACACACATATACACATATATGTATATATGTAATATATATATATATATATATATATATATATATATATATATATATATATATATATACATATACATACACACATGTATATGTGTATATATATATACACACATGTATATGTGTATATATATATACACATATATATATATATATATACATACATATATACATACATACATACATATATATACGCACACACACACACACATATATACACACACACACATATATATATACATACATTTATATACTGAATCATTGACATTTTAACATAACAGTGTCCTGTTACCTGTGAGAATGGTTCTTCGTCTGAGCTGGGGAAATCGTACTGGTTGAGGTCCTTGGGATTGAACACCGAGGGCCCTGAATGTTGAGGTGCTGACAGAGGAGGGATCTTGGGTTTCTTTTCGTATTTCCTTTTGGTTCGTACTGCCTCCGTCTTCTCCGGCTGTGAAGATGGGAAGGGAATGGTGATGAAAATATATACGACAGCCTAAGCTCTTTTTTTTTTTTTTTTTTACAGATGAAAAGGCAATTCTGTTGGCGGCAGTCTGGTGTTGGTGGGAGCAGAGGATGTGTGTAAAAACAACAGTGAGTAAAAGCGCCATTGATATGCAGATGGCAGCACGTGCCAGATGCCTCTTCCCAGCCAGATGGCTCCTCATTCCCTCCTTCCACAACCCACATCACGCCCGCCGTTGACCCCAACTTCCCCTACGGGACGACCCCTCCCCTGCCTGAACAGACTCCAAACTACCCTGGGATTAGTCCGATTTCTATTGAGTTCTTAGATGTAGGGGACAAAGCAAACAGAGTGGCAGGGACTGCTGTGTCGAATCAATGGGAGAAAATGAGGGTTAGGGTGATGGTGGAGGAGGAGGAGGAGGCAGAGTTAAACCAAAACTGAAAACAAAAGGAAGAAGTCACCCAGCTGGTGGAGGAAAATGTCCGAGGTGGTGGGGGGAGAAGTTGCCTCCTGGCAGAGCAGGGGGAGGTGTCAATGAGCTAATGAAGTTATAATGACAGGAGGTGACACCGAGTTCACTCTAGTGCTGTTTAATGAAGTGTCGAGGCATATAAAAATTCAGCTGTAAATGTTTCGCAATGTGACGGAGGCAGGACATCAGCTTGCAGAAATGAACAAATGTGTTAGTGTATCTTTTTTTTTTTACTTAGGAGGATATTGTGCAGAAAGTTGAACTTTCATGCGAAAAACTTGAGACATTTTAGTGATGCAAACCTTTTTAAAGGCAGAGAGCATGTTTGGGTCAATGTGAAGTTAAGCGAATCGCATTATTCAGCTCTTGCTTTCAGCCACCGTCAGTGTGTGAATGGACTCGGGTGAAGGACGGACACAAGGTCCACAACACCTCTCGTACTTGTTTAGACGTGTTCCAGTGCCCACACTCGTCATGACGTAGAAAGGATGGGTGAGGCCTTACCTTTTTGTAGTCCTTCATGTCCAAATGGTCCTGATGTCTGTACTGGTTGCTGTTGGACAGGGGAATGATGGGAATTGTGTAGACGGGCTTCACGAGAGCCCGCTGCGCCAGTGCCTCTGCCATCACCTCGCTGCCCAAGTCTGGCATGGCATTCCTGACAAGACACAGACCACATTTATCAACGTAAAGAAGCCACAGTATTTGAAACGAGAAATTTACATGCTCCTATGGACGGGAGCGGCCACAGGTGTGTATGATAAATAGGGATTTTAAGAAAAACACGTTTCACGTGGCATTATAATGGAAATGTTTGCCACAACCATGCAAGTCTACTACCATACGATTTTCTAAGCAGCCATGTTTCCTTGTTGAGTGTAAATGCTATTCCAAAACAAAACAAACTCTTGGGAGGGAGTTGATTGTTCGTATTTTGCTCAGAATCAAATGTTTTATGGTCACGATTTATCTTCAAGGCTTAAAACTCACTTTTTTTTTCCTCTAAAACATCAAAACAGAAAATGATTTCCAGGAGCAGAGCTGTTCTAAAAGTGGGTGTTCTGTGTAACACTCCATTGTAATTAAGACTTGAATATTCAGAAACATGATTGCACAGCTGTGAAATGCAAATGTAGTGGCAATATATACGGGCCAAAACACACAACTACGAGACGACACAACCACGCAGTCCACCTGGGGCACTCTACTCTGACATAATATCTTGCAGTGGGCAGGAGAAGCCATCTCCTGAGAACAGAAGGGTCCAATCTGGGAGTGAACACTGGCAGTGATGCGCGGGCAGAAACCGGGTCAGGATAACAAGAGGAAATTGAAATGTCACTACAAATCAAAAGCACTTCAAGGAGAAGGGTCCAATTTATGCTCACACTGACAGCTACTTTCAGAGGAAATTCATTCCAGTCGGATGTCATGTTTAGATGGATCGTTGAGGCACCAGTGAGGAGAGAAAAAAACAATCCAAAGTGGAACTCGATAGAGAGAAAAGAGAAATACACAACACAAGACAAACATAGTCTAGTGTACTGCCTGACAGGGGACAAACTCAAAACAGCCACAGGAGTCAATAAGCCAATTTGCTCCAAGCACTTCTGGATTTAGAGGGTGAATTTTAATTGATAATGTATGCAAAAATATATGTAACCGTGCCCCCAATTAACACGAGCAGCGAAGCCTGACCTCACAGAAGATGTGGGCAAACTCTTTTACACCATCAATCCTTAAGTCTCCTAATGATCCCTACTAGGGATTTCAACTTAATGAGTAAACAAAAACCTTATCAAACACGGAGGTGAACCACACCGTCCATCTAAAACACATCATGTGGTAAAGGTCCGACACTGTGACCATTTCAGCCTGAAGACTACTGGAAAGAAAACGAGGGAACCGCTGCAAAACAAACAAATCTTTCCATGGATGTCATCCAGTCAGACAAATAAGAGCTATGTTGCCCAACAATGTAGTCGATGCAGCGCAGACAACCTCTTACCTCTTCTCCACAATCTCCAGTGTGAGGTGCAGCAGTTCCCTTTTGCTCTTCTCCCGCCTCTTGATCATCTCCAGGATGGTGACAGCTCGGCTCAGGTCCCGACGTAGCTTTAGCATCTTCTCATATGACGCCTCGTCGTTCTTTCGGTTCTGAAAATGAAACGGTGATGATTAAGGAGTGTGAAATATCTAATAAGAGACAACATAAATGTAGCTTATAAGAGCACAACATCTAATGAGCTGTTATCCAAGTCCCAGACGCCTCACCTTCCTGGTCTGCATCTTCTCCGTTCGTCGACGGAAGGCCACATAGGGGTCGCTGGTGCTAGAGCCATCCCTCTTCTCCTGCTTCACATTGGGGATGAGAGAGCCGCCCTTGCACGTTTTCCTTTTGCGGCTCCAGTAGTCAAACACCTCCTTGATGAGCTCGTCGTCCTCTTTCAGCAGTAGTTTGGCTTCCTGCAGACTTACGAGCTGCAGAGAAATGTAGAGAAGGGACCCGGTTAGTGCATTAAATAAATGGGAGGAACAAGGAGTTTTAAAGCTTTTTCAAAACTGCCAACAGCAGCGCGGAAAATCATAAACTCATACCTGATAAGTTTTCTAGCTGAATGAATTTAAGAAGGTTTACTTTATGGTGCAGAATTGTTCCATAAGTATTCAAGAAACCAATTGCAAAAACTGACGACGCACCCCTCAAATGACTGAAATACAGAATCAAGCAGTCCGATACCTTGGGCTTCTTTGTTCTGTCTATAAACCAGTCACGTGTTTGTGGAAATGCCATGCAAACTTCATTAGTCTCCAACACAGGGCGACAAATACCTGCTGTCCACTGCCTTTCTCCAGTCGGTCGATCATCTCTTCAAACTGCAGGGCGGTGATTTCCATTTTCTTCCTCAGCTTATTCACAAACGTGTCATCCTCTGAATCCAAGTCATAGTCTGGCTGCTCTGTGTCCAAACTGAAAGCTGTGAGACGAAGAAGAGCACATTACTTTCGGAAAAAGAAATAGCCATGAACAAAGAATGTCCTGACTGAACTAAATAATAGAGCAGGCGGAAATGTGCAGGAACTTATGATTTAGGACCCTTTAATCAGGACATGGAACCTTATCGTTCATGGACAACCTCGAGACTTTAAAAAAGGTGTTGGACCAAGAAGAAGATTTGTCATTTTAGAGTTATAAATACCATAGTATGGTTTTATAACGCCAAGTCATTTGTATTCAGCAGTAGTACACGTCAAGCAGGGTCAATAAACACAAACCATTATGCTCGCGTTTTTAACTTCAGATGACTGCTGCCAATTGTTGTTAAAAAAAAATATTAAAACCACAATTTATCATAACAAACGGTGCTTGTGTTTGATTCTGTGCTTTTACTGACTCAATAAAGCAGTGCTTAAGGACAAACGCCAGTACCCAGGGCTGGGAACGTTGCCAGCCACTTACTCATAAACATCACATGCAGCTGTTTTTTTCTTTTTCAGAATCTCCAGCAACTCCAGAGGACAGCATATTAGTGTGGTAAACTTAGGACAGAGGTTATCTGTTGTAATCCATCAGGCTTCCGTGACCCCCGGATGAGAATAAAAAGCTAGGTTCACTGCACTGTCAGAGCACAGCTGTAATCAGCAACATTAGCCTGTCAAAAGATGAAGTATTTGGAGGGCATGCAGCATTCCATGCAACTCCTCCACATTTTAACTGTCCGGTAACAAAAATGAAGCCGTTATTCTCTGGCTACAGTGGTGCCATAGGCTTCCTTGACGCTAATGCAAGCATGGCAGCGTCAAAGCCAAACAAACTGATTCTCTTTGTCTGTGACTTTTAATTTCTTTCTTCAGTTTTAGAGACAACAGTTCATCATTAAACCTGAACAAATTCTCCCTATTCAGTTTTAAAACAAACTCAAGGCTGCAACAGCAAATGTTCCCAAAGCTCGAAAATTATGACGT